>NC_086445.1:707944359-708255115 GCF_028390025.1 Pseudophryne corroboree
ACGTATAAGGGAGGATGTTCCTAGGTGGTTAACGTCCTTACCCTTACTTATTATGGATTGACAAAGGCAACAGATGGCTTGACACATGTTGTCCAGATTTGTGCAGAAATAATTCCACATCGAAGAGGTGGCTTTTTTGGTATTTTGCCCAGGCATGACAATGGGTTTTTTCACCCCATAGCCAACAACTGTCTCCACTGGTGCCTTATTCAAACAAACCACATCACCATCAGAATCCTCATCGTCAACTTCCTCTGCAGCGCCAGCTACATTCATATCCTCCTCATCCTGGTGTACTTCTACAGTGACATCCTCAATCTCAATATCAGCAACTGGACTGGTGATGCTCCTCCCAGCACTTGCAGTGGGTGTGCAAATGGTGGTAGTAGCCTCCTCCTCCCATACAGTGTTGTGAAGGTCAGGCCTAGACATCGACTCAACTGCAGACAGTGCCAGCAACCCTGTATTTCACAACACCCCTGTCATTTTACAGCAAACAAGACAAGGTCAGTGTACATTTATTTTAACTGCACCCCTGTATTTTTACAGCATACAGGGCCAGTGTATATTTATTTTCACTGCACCCCTGAATTTTTACAGCATACAAGACAGGGCCAGTGTGCATTGATTTTCACTGCACCCTAGAATTATTACAGCATACAAGACAGGGCCAGTGTGCATTGATTTTCACTGCACCCTAGAATTATTACAGCATACAAGACAGGGCCAGTGTACATTGATTTTCACTGCACCCTAGAATTATTACAGCATACAAGACAGGGCCAGTGTACATTTATTTTACTGCACCCATGAATTTTTACAGCATACAGGGCCAGTGTATATTTATTTTCACTGCACCCCTGAATTTTTACAGCATACAAGACAGAGTCAGTGTACATTGATTTTCACTGCACCATAGAATTATTACAGCATACAAGACAGGAACAGTGTACATTTTTTCACTGCACCCCTGAACTTTTACAGCATACAAGACAAGACCAGTGTACATTGATTTTCACTGCACCCTATAATTATTACAGCATACAAGACAGGGCCAGTGTACATTTATTTTACTGCACCCTAGAATTATTACAGCATACAGTGCCAGTGTAATGTTATTTTAACAGCAGCGCCCCTATATTTTACAGCATACAGGAGCAGTGTGCTTTTAATTTTTAACAACTGTACCCCTGAATTTTTACAACATACAGGGCCAGCAGCACCCCTATATTTTACAGCATACAGGAGGAGGACAGTGCCCCTGCACCCTGTACAACACAGTGACAGCCAGGACAGCAACACTCATGTACAGCTGCAGCACCTGGCCATAACAGCACCCCTAACAAAGTACAAGTACACCACAGTGACTGCAGCAGCATCCCTACAGAGCACACACTAATTCCACCCGACGCCACCACCCACAGAGAGAGACAGAGGTCTGTCTCCCTCACTCTCTAAGTCCGGAGTGAAAATGGCAGCGATGAACAGCTGTTTATATGAAATCCAAAACCAGTGAGAATGCGACAGCGGCATGATGGCATTTTGCCTTGTTCTGGATTCCAAGTCTGGCGGGAATTCCTGAGCCATACTCAGATCTGGGCTTGGAATGGTATGTTCTCAGTGAACCGAACCCGCTCATCTCTAATTGTGAGATTTCTTGTAATCATATCTCCATTTCCCTGTTTCTCTCTCCCCCTATACACTCCCTCTTCCTATTCTTCCCATTCTTCCCATCTGCCCACTTTTTCTCTTTATCTCCTACCTACCCTATTTTTCCTATTTTTAACTATTTCAACCCCCACCATCCATTTCACCCATCTCCACCTATTCTCCCCCCCCCCCCATTCTTTGTCTCTCGTGTAGGTAACTGTGCTATACCTTTTATTGGTAATTGTTATCACTGAATTAATGTGTATGATATTAAATGGATATGCACACATTTAGAACAATTTCTACCTGTGGTATGGAGATATGTGTTGTGTGCACAGAAATAATTCATGACAGGAGTAACAAGGTCCACTGAGAAAGCAGGAATGTCTCCGCAGGGCTGGTTTCGTGCCCCTCCCCCACTTGCTGGGCCCTACCATCTGGCCTCAAAGTACAGTACCCACCCTAACCACCACCCCTACCTCCGGAACATACAGTACCCATAACCATCCTTCCCTCTCAGGATCATACCCTACTCCAGGCCCCCTAGCACACAGTACCCACAAGGCCAAGGACATACACTACCTATCCTACTACTGTATCTTTAACCCACCCATCCATGGGACTCAGGGACATACACTCCCCTCCTTACACCCTCCCTCCCAGCTCCTTAGACACATTACCTCCCAAATTAGGGACAAACACTCTTGTGGAGGCCGATGTGTTTTTATTGTTTTCTGATGGACTAATGTGTTTTGTTGCTTTTTCCTGTTTTGGCCAGTCTATTTTATTGTTTTCTGTTGGGGCAAATGTATTGTTTTTTTATGTAGGGGACAATGTGTTTTATCTTTTTTTCTCTGGGGACCAAAGTGTCATTTTTTTGTAAGGACCAATGTGTTTTTATTGTTTACTGGTTGGGCCAATGTGTGTGTTTTTCCTGTGGGGGCCAATGTGCATGCTTTTTGCAGTACAGATTCAGACGTACACACCAAGAAGTGTATTAGAAATGTGTTGGCTGTTCCTCGGCATTTACAGGGGTTTTAGAGATGGTGAATTGATCACATTGGAGGCCATACTTATATGGAGACCTACACCTAGCATGGTGCTGGTTAAAGTTTCAGTGGTGCGACTGATGGTGGCATCTAAAGATGCACAAAGCATGATTGCAGCATTTGTAGACACTGACAGTGGGCATCCTAGTTCACATTCAAATGCACAGATACACCAGAGAAGGGCATTGTAGCGGAAATAGCCTACAGTCACAGACGCAACTGCAACAAAAGATGCAAGGAAGGCTGCAACTGTTTCCACCTTGGAATCAGACCCTATGAAGAGGACCCTGGCCACCTTTGACAGACCCCACCCCCTCAACAGACCCAGTCCCCATTAGTGCTGCTTCATTACATTTTATGGGCTGGTTTCCCAACCCAATCTGCCCCTGCTGTGAGTGTGCGCAGCTCTGTATGCAGCTGCAATTAATGAATTTTAGCAATCTGTACATGCGGTCAGACACTTCTAGCCTGATTTCCTGGAATGGAATGTTCTGGGTGCCAACCAAGTAATCATTTGGAAGAGACTGTCTCAAGGGAGTGTAATAGGACTATTGTGTGCAGCCAGAACTGGTATACACACTCACTAGGGTACTGTAGGTGTTAGCCCTGGTGTTAGTGATGTTGGCTATAACAGTGTCAGACTGGGGCATGAATGGCCCACTGGGGGAATGCAGTGGTAGGGGCCCAAGTGTAGGGGTATGGCAAGTCTCCAGATGGGGTGCATGGGCTGAGCCCCTTAATAAATGTTCACAGTAAATAATGCTAGTGCATGCATAATAATGTACAAAATTAATAACATCAATGCACTGTAGAAAATGCACCATAATCCTGTGCAGTATAAGGTAATATATGTATAAATGACCTTATTCAGTAAGGCACATGTGCAGGGACCATTCTGCGATTGTGTGGGCTGGCAAATGCAATTTTATCGCATTGATGCAAACGTCTCTGCCTGATTGACAGGGTATGTCAGCAGAAACAGTGGCAGGTCTGGCCCATTTTGGGTTCAGCGATGTGACTTCACATGCAGCAGCTGCGATGGAGAAAATGGCGGCGGCCCAGGCTGCGCTTGCAGGAAGGCTACACTTATTCAGTGATGCAATCTCAAATGAATTGCCATCGCATCACTGGCCGCCATTAGCATGCTGGGCTGCCTTGCCTTGTGCTGGGAGAGAGCCTGCCAGAGAAGGACCATAGAGGTAATACAAAACACCTCTACTGCATGGCAGTGCAGAGAGTAAACTTTCATAGGAACTAGTAAGCAGCTAATTTAGCTAAACTGCAACTGAAGCTTAATCAGGTCCAATTTACTTTATAATTTAAGTACACAGTCTGGAACCTGATACCTAGAGGAGTGGTGGGTACCCATCTGGGGTTTCCCCTGAATCCCTGTGGGCCAGTGCAAGCCTGAAAGGAAAGATTTGGGGTGGTAATTGGGGTGGATGTGCATATAGGACCTTATTCAGCTTCAGTGCAGTTTTGTTAAAATAGCTGCTTACTAGTTCCTATGAAAGTTAACTCCCTGCACTGCTATGCGGTAGAGGTGTTTTGTATTACCTCTTTGGTCCTTCTCTAGTAAGTTCTCTCCAGGAGATACTGCTGATCAGACACACACCACCTTATCTTGTCACACTAGGTGATGTCTCTTTCTCCTCATGGACTGGAACTTTCTTGTCAACAGGAACCACAGTAATGCCTGAGATCCAGGGTAATTTTAAGAGAGGAGGGGGCCCATGCGCAGGCTCTGGGTGGGCCCATTCCTCTCCACGGCACCATAGGCTCTGGCATTTTGCCAGGTTCTACTGCGCATATGAAGGTCTCTGGAAACATAGAGAACGCCATGGTCCAGAGACAAATTTTGGACTGCTAATGCCCGGTGACTATTTTGGGTGTGATTTTTGTGGTGGCTGCAGCAGCTGCAATTCCCATTGCTGGACTTCTGAAATGTAAGTATTAAAACAACATGTGTGCAGTGTGGGCTCCCCCATGGATCCACCCATGATAGAAACACCAACGCCAAGATCCACTCTGTCAGCAGTGACATCAGAGGGGGAGGATCAGAGAAAAAGGAAGGGATGATCATCAGTGGGTTATTCATCGATGGTCACCATCGGTGGTACCATTGATGGCTAACCCTGATGGTGTGAAACCATCTGCAAGGTAAACATCAATGGATTCACCAAACAATGGTCACCCCTGCTTTATTGTGTAATGAATTACAGGCCAATCAGAGCCTAGGGGTGGAGCTTTGAGGGTGTTGGGGGTGGAGCTAGGTTTCATGTTTCAACACCTTGGATTAAAGAAAACAATTTAATAGCACCATATCATCAATGGCGGGAAACCATCTACCTCTTCCCCGTTGATGGTAAAAGTAGTTACTATTGGTCAGAAACCATCATTGATTTCAAATCATTGATTGTCAATGGAAAATCCCTGGAAAAGGGTCCAAGCATGGGATCTGGCAGTCGGGTTACACTCCTTCAACTTTTCAGCAGCAGGGTCAAGGAGGGGACAGCGCAGAAGTCAGTGCAGGTCTCAGGTAAGGCACTGCTGCAGACACTGACTCTGTTCACACTTACTCACTCCTCTGCTCCTCTTTTTCTGACAGGACAAATTACCTGCTGTATCCCTCTGCCGCTCTCTCTAGCTGTCACCTCAGCAGTCAAAAGTAGATGCTTAAGCACCTTAACACTAATATCAAAATACATACATATATTGATATCTACAGACATTTCTAACCAGGGGTTACACTATGGTGATATTTGCGGCTATGGATGTAAAAGTAGTGGGCGGGATAGGCATGTGCCACAATGGTCTTGCAATGGTGGTCGTAGTGAGGAGTCATATGCAAAGTGATTGACAGGCAGGGACTTTTTGTGGGCAGCAAAAGGAGTGCAGTGACTCAAACACGGGCATGTTGCAGCCATTTTTAGGCTGTGTTTCAGTCTGAAACTGCGATCCAGTACACAGTAGAAAGGGCACTGGTGTCTTGCTTCCTGCACCATGCTGCGTGACTATTGGGCTACTCAATAACTGGAGAATCTGTGACACATGCTATATCTGTATAAGCAGACACTGAGATTTGTTTGGCCACCGGTGGGCATCTCAGTATATTTCCAGGCAGCTACTGCATTAGCGTATTTTTCCCCATTAGCTGCGTACACATTTGCAGCTGTGCGTGCATTAGCATACATCTCTGAATCAGGCCCACAAGAGTTCAGGTGGATTCCCAGAAATTCATGAAATTCATGAGTCTTGAGTTGTTATGTATAAGGTAGAGGGGGAATTATGGACATCACAGGTTCTCTAAAATGCAGAGACCACTGTGACTGACGTGATGCTGGTCAGCTATTAGCAAAATCATTTGTGGGAAGGGGAGCCATACTTACTACCAGTCAGTCGTGGTCTGCAATGTTTGGCAGTGTTTGGAGTGCCAGTTGGTGTGGCTCCCCTTTTTGAATTTTGGGCTGTGCTGTAGCTCCACCTCTGCCACTGCCACTGTTTGCTACCCAACAACTTCAGTGTCTTCTCATATACCTACTGTATATTCCACTGTGGTGGGCCGTTAGGAGAGTAGATGTTGCTACAGTATACACATTATGTGGGATGGAACTGAAAGCGTTAATGTTGCTAATATGTTTTAATATGCCTTATTTTACACCTGCATCTTTCAATTCAAAATTGTTAAAGGATTTGTAAAAAAGCGATTAAGATAAAAATGGTAAGAAAAAGCAATTTATATAATAAAATGTATTTGAAGTGTCTATGTTAAGAAGATAAAAGGAGTAATACCTTCTTAACCTACATTAAAGGGTATGACTGTCCCCATGTAGCTTTTCAATGCGCTACAGTGAGGCGTTAGACATTACAATAAAATGAATGCCTGTGACACCTGGATAAAGGCAATTAAATCTATTCAAAAATGAAAAGGAGGAAAGAAAGGGGGGCTAAAATCATTTTCCAAAGTGACAGCATGACCTTGTCAGGGACCATTTTATCAAGGGCCTGACCATTGATTTGACAGTGTTATGTTGTAATTATTCGACACTTCAATGAAAAGGTAATTATCATAAGGTAACATGGTGTCTGCCAAATCGTGCCTTGATTCCTTCACTTCAGACAGCAGCTGGACTGCAGTTACACTGTATTTTATATTAAACCCTTTTCCGTTCTTTCTCTTTGTGCTTTTGTCCCCAAAAGTCTGCTAAACAGCTGCATCTTTCCATCACTTTTAGTTGCAATGGAAAAATAACCTACTCAGTGTAACCATGAAAATATTTAAACCCTGTACACATAATTAAAAGGGAGATTGGGGATGTGCAACAACATTATCAAATATGCCTAAGGATAGTAAGTAACAATTTTATATTTAAACAGGAATCAAAACTTTAGATTGTCCTTTATCAGAACAAGAAACATTCTACAAACTATACATATTAAACTAAATAATACAACTAATAATACTTACAAATTTGACATGACAGAATGCTTAAAATACACCACATATTATTATTATTAGTAGTATTATTAGTATTATTATTATTCTCATCCTTTTTTATTAGGCACCACAAGTGTACACAGATCCAAACAAGAATAAACATAAGACCAAAGTGGAAATGTACAGTATCAAACCTTCTAAAGAGCGGAGAAGAGAACAAGTGCAGAAGTTGACCAAGGAAGTACAATAGGATATTTTTGCCCCACAAGACAAAGGATGAAAAAATATATGTGTTTAAGCTGTAATTTAATAGAATGCTCTCAAACCACAGTGGAACAGCGTGTATACTATAAAGGGGACTTTGAGAAAATAGCTGAAGTGAAAAAGAGAATACTAGTTGAATCTTATTTGTTATTTCCAATTGATTAATGGATTTATATTTAACATTTTATTTAAGATTTTTTTTAAATGTCTCATACTGTATGTATGGCACCATTAGACTTGGTCCATTTGCTACTGCAACTGATATACTGTACTATCCAAACTCACAGTAGGTCAGCATAAAGAGTACAATAATACGTATCTGTATCTATTTCTGACATACTGTAGTTCAGAACAAATCGTGCCAGATTCAGCATATCTGACCTAAACAATTATACAGCTATTTTTATACTCCAATACAGGCATTATTCATTGTAATTCACCTCTTTATTTGTTACTGCACTGGCTTCACTGTAACTGGCAGTGACTTCCTGTTGGAAGACCTACAGTACAGTCAGTGGTGCAAGTAGAAAAAAATGTGTTCAAGGTACTGTGGGCGCGTGTGCCAAAAATGGGCGTGGTCAAATGCTACATGTGGCGTGGTCAATGAAAATATGGGTGTGATACACATATGGGGATGCTAAATACACATATTACCCCAACAGTGCCAGATACACGTTGCCCCACAGTCCCAGATATACATTGCCCCCACTGTGCCAGATACACAAATGCCCCCATTGTGCCAGATACATAAATGCTCCCACTGTGCCAGATACACAAATGCCCCCACAGTGCCAGATATACAATGCCCCCACAGTGCCAGATATACATTGCTCCCACAGTGCCAGATATACATTACCCCCACAGTGCTAGATATACAATGCCCCCACAGTGCCAGATATACATTGCCCCCATGTGCCAGATATACAATGCCCCCTGTGCCAGATATACAATGCCCCCTGTGCCAGATATACAATGCCCCCTGTGCCAGATATACAATGCCCCACAGTGCCAGATATACAATGCCCCACAGTGGCAGATATACATTGCCCCCCTGTGCCAGATATACAATGCCCCCTGTGCCAGATATACAATGTCCCCTGTGCCAGATATACAATGCCCCCTGTGCCAGATATACAATGCCCCCACAGTGCCAGATATACATTGCTTTACCTGTGCCAGATATACAATGCCCCCACTATGCCAGATATACAATGCCCCCACTGTGCCAGATATACATTGCCCCCTTGTGCCAGATATACAATGCCCCCCTGTGTCAGATATACAATGCCTCCCTGTGCCAGATATACATTGCTCCCACAGTGCCAGATTTACAATGCCCACTGTGCCAGATATACAATGCCCCACTGTGCCAGATATACATTGCCCCACTGTTCGCTCATTGCCCCCCACCCCCACCCCTTACTGCTGGCTCTGTTTCTTCTATGTGAGGTGAGGAGACCGCAGCGCCTCTCAACTCTCTTTGATGCCCAGTCTCACTCTCCAGCGGTGGCGGCAGGGTCAATCTGAAATTAGGCGCCGGTTCGTTAGCCAATCAGAGCTCGCAGACCGGCAGCCAATCAGGAGCCACGGCTGCCCATCCACGAGCTCTGATTGGCTAGCAAACCGGTTCCTTATTCATATTGACTCCGCCGCCGCTGATGGAGAGTGAGACCGGGCATCAAAGAGAATTGAGGGGCAGGAGAGGCGCTGCGCTTTCCTCCCCTCACACAGAATGAAGCCAGCAGGATGCAGTATATTGGACAGCTCAGCGGTACGGCGTACCTGCTCGGAATTTCTTACTGGTACGCCGTACCGCCCCATACCGCCATACTTGCAGCGCTGAGTACAGTACATGTCAGTGACAGACACATAAGGCAGTCCCATTCGGAGATGTTTCCTACTTCTGGACTGCTAGACCTGGCTGTGATAAGCAGAGAGCTGGATTCCTGTAGGAATCCACTCCCTGACTTTGGCGCTGCCCAATCCAGCTTCTATGGGCTGCAGCGATACAGTCCACTGCGTCTGTGCTTGTTCCGGTCTCGGCACCTGCCACATCCAGGACATCTGAGACCCGGCAAATAGGGGGAAGCTCACCTCTCCTCCTCTCCTGGCAGCGATGGCCTCCTTGCTAAATCTAAGTAGGAGCTGCCTCTGATTATAAGATTATAAGATATAAGAACTTCAGGATAAAGAGAGTTGTTCTGACAATGGTTCTCTCAGCAGTGGTAGTTAAAATAGGGCACTCCCAGTGCCTATTGGTCTGCCAGGTCATGTGAGTGTGACTGCAAGAATGTGGTAGGCTGATGCAATCACCTGATCAAATTAAAGATGGTGGCACTCGAGCTCCGGTACTACCACACAGGACATGCCATGCTCATATAGAGATGTGCCAGCCAGAGACTCAGTGATTCTTGATATGACCAGGAGTTGCATGGATGACGATAACCTGACACCGATAGACCTGTTAATGAGGGCTATGACCCCAATGTGTGAAATTAATGTTTTAAAAAAAATGTAGTAAACAACTGTTAATATTTTATTTCATTTAATTACATTTTTAATTTTTAAATGTACACAATGTTCCTCATTCTACTTTTATTTGCTGATTTCCCATAGGTTTTATCTAATACCCATTATCTATTTTTTATTTAATTTACATTTTATTGTGAAAGCCTATTACAGACCTCTAAATTGGTGAAAATTCTCTAACCTCTAAATTTATATCTGGTTTAAAATCTAATCTTACTCATTCTATGCTATTTATATATAAAAATTGATAATTGTGTATGGTTTTTTTTAGTTACCTGATTTTAAACTCCTGAAAATATGAAGAAATATCAAATAGTTTTCAACGTACTGTAAAAACTTCTAGGGAACACAATTCTCTCCTGGCTTTTTTACACCAGTTTTCCTAGTACTTCGATGTAATGTTTGACTGCAAAAATCGCAAAAATTGTGAAAATACACACACAACAGTCATGCATGAAGTAAAATCTGAGACAAAAAATACAACTTCTGAGATGTAGCAAATACTGCGTATACACTATGAAAACTAGGCGTGTAGGGGGCGTACTAAAGGGCTGGGACTCGAAAAAACTACAAGCAGGGGCGTGTTGTGGGCATATGCAGATTTTAGATAGGCGGGACATACTCATTTTTTGCAGCTGAATGCACATTTATGGTGTCCACTTTATGAGTGACTACAGGTCTACCTTAAAATCTGCACAAGTTGACCTCAGTTGTAGAATGTTCGATGTATACTGCAATCCTTATAATCATTATAATCATTATAATCATTCATTGCACCCAGCTGAAGCAGCTCACACTGCTGACCACAAATTCAGTTTATTCAGCTGCATTGAAACTTAACAACATGTAAGGGAGCTTTAAACTATTTAACACATGTATTGCTCTAAAATATATGTTAGTAACCTAATAATTCTTTAAGTTAATAACAATGCAGGTTTGTCAAGAACACACTGGCTTTTCTACAAACATGCACAATAACATTTACAAGCAAGTTTTGCTTTTTGTTTGGTTAATGGCTTTTTGTTTAAAAGCTGAGTTTTTTTATGATTAAAGCAACAAACAATTATTATCTTAAAAAATCATACCCACATACTGTACATGTGTAAGGTTTTTTGTTTCCCCTTGACATAGAAACATATGTTCAATAACGTCACCAAAATAATTGTGATTTTGTGGACATTTTAATTATGCATCATTTTTTTTTATATTTACACATTAAACAATAACATAAGGAATGTTAATAATAACAGAGAAACATTAATAGGTCATGTATGTAAATATTTCATCATAAAAAAAAAACATTTTTTTTTTTCCTTTTTCCACCTGCATTTGTGGATTCACCAGCAGAAGTAGCTTGTCTTGTTGTTCAACACATCCTGTCAGTAGGCATGTTTGACTCAGTGTTATGTATGGCTGATGTTAAATTGTGACATCTGATGTTAAATTGTGACATCAGAAACCTTTACGCAAAAAATGCGACTAAGTGTAAGTTTTTTCACAAAAAATGTGGATTTTTAAATCTCATCGCAATATTTGCAAATTTGACAAGTCCACCTTTTTTTTGTAACATTAAATTAGTGTTGCAGATTTTCCGTTTGGGCGTGCTTTTGCAATTTTGAAATTGATTGCACTTTTTGCAAATTTGTACTTTTTGCGATCCTTACTGAATTAGCCCCTTAGTACAGTAAGTCAAATCTTGATTACAATTTTAACTCTCTTGGCTTGCTCCAAGTAGCACTGAAAAAAAAAAAATTCTTAAATATTAGCCAGTAATTTAGATGTAATAATATGGTTCAGTTTATTTATTTTTTTTTTTATTTGAACATAGTATGCTGTACTAACTAAAGCTGCACAATTAACACAAAGACAAATGATTACATGTACATTACTCTGATGTAGACTTTTGATATATAATAATCTAAAAAATTTGTATCAATCCATCAATAAAGATTCTGTCATGGCCAGTGAACAATATTGAGTCCATATTTTTAAAGCATACATCAGGTGTTAAGAAACTGTACCAAGCAAAGAAACGCATCAGAAACTATTACTATGGTCTAAAGTATTTTTGTGTGATAGAGGCAGAAAAACTTACAATTTTTTCACAAAGATGAATCCTGGTAGGCTGTAACAACAGAGGAAAAACACTGCATGGAGCAATACCATAACACATTGAAAATCCCAGGAGGAGATAATAAGAGGATCCATGAACTGGTGACAGGTGATTTCTTCGAGAAGCAAAATTTCAGGACCTTGTGTTCCTTATTAATGTCATGACGTGCAAATCACCTAAATATTCCCAGGCTAATTGTAGCTTTTTAATCGCTCCTACCGAATACCTGACTGAGGGGGTAATTCAGACCTGGTCACTGCTGTGCATTTTTGCACAGCGGGTGATCAGGTCTGAATGGTGCATGCGTATGCGTATGCATCGGGCATTGGTGCTTAGTGATGAGATGGTGTGAAAAAAAGCGATTGCATGGGTGATCACAAGGTGATTGACAGGAAGAGGCCGTTTGTGGGTGGCAACTGACCATTTTAAAGGAGTGTCTGAAAAAATGCAGGCGGACTCAGGAGGTTGGAGGGAGAGTGTCTGATGTCAGCTCCAGCCCTGTTCACTAGCAAACCATTGCAGCAGCAGAGTAAGTCCTGGGCTGAGCAGAGACTGCACAAACTGATGTTTGTGCAGCTCTGCTACAAATGCAATCGCACACCAGCACAGAACATTTCCCCTCCCCCTGTAGGCGGTGACTACCTGATCGCAGGGCCGCAAAAAATGCACCCTAGTGATCAGGTCTGAATTACCCCCTGAGTTTGGTAAAAAGTATCAGAAAAGGACTTCCGGTACCGGGATTATGGAGTAAGCAGCTTCTCCATGCTGCTCCACTGCACCCCCAGAGACATTCATATTATTCACGGCTGCTTGCAGTCTCTAACCTTTTTGACCCGTTGCTGATGGTACCCTGGAGAATTGTCGGAGAGGAGAGAGGTGCGGCATCACGATTCGCCTAGCTCGAGAGGTGCGAGCTCAGTCTGCACTCTACACTCTTCCGCCTTGTGAGTGCCACTTGGCATCAACAACCCTATGCCGCTACTAACTGCAGGACATTCTTTCCTGCTTTCACCCAGCATCAGAGACCCGGAGCAGAGGAAATTTGCGGAGTCGGGGAGCATCTTTGGAGCTCCTGCAGGTTGCAACCTCACTCCCGATGGAGATCAGTGCCCCGCTCACTCCCGCTGGAGACCATATCTACTCCCGCTGGAGACTGCTGGAGACCAGAGCCCTGAAGTAAGAGCTCACGGCAACCTGCTAATTATTTCACAAGCAGGTAATGCCAGATAAACAAGTGAACTACACAGAGTTTATATCAGTGTAATAAAAGACCTATTTATCTTGTTTATTCAAACTCCGTGAGTCCTGAAGTCGAGGGAGCTGGGCAGTCACATGGTTTAAGAAACGGGAGTTATCTTGGCTTCTTTACACTTCTATTTAATGTGCTTGTTCTTGCTCATAATATTTTAAGCACAGTGTGTTATTGGGATCTGAATTTTACCAATTATCCTACTGAGAAATAGTTACAGTATTATAACAACAGCTATACTGTATCTACTCAGTCTTATCTGAAAAAAAACCCTGCTGATAGCTGTGAATTAGTACATTTACCTGATCTCTACCCCTCTCTGTTGAGGTGCTGACCAAATACTGATTGTTTTTATATAGTGCACAATATATACGTGAAGCATTACCAGTGACACCAATACTCTATCACTACCCTTTGACAGAATTGAATAGCACTGATTATACCTTTTGTCAAAGTCACAATATATGGAGAAATTCCACTCCTCAGCCAGTTCTACTGCTACATTGCAGACGACCCAACAGAAACACCAGGTGGGTAATAATATGTCCTCAGAGATGAAATCACATGTGGCATCTCTGGCTGCAAAAAAACCTGCTACTGCTTCTGAAAACAGCAATCTACAACAGGCACATCACTCACCTGATGCTCCAATATCTTATTCAGATATAGTGGAAGCAATAAAATCCACAATGACTCAGTTACTATCCCAAGCAGTGGCGGACATAACCACCCAGCTTCATAATTTATCTCAGAGGGTTAAAGATACAGAACACTGCAGAGGCAGTATATGTCATGACATGGCAGACTAACAACTTGCAACAACCACCCTTAAAAAAAGACAACTATCAACTGTGGAACAAGATAGACGACATTGAGAACAGAACCAGATGTTATAATCTTCATCAGGTAGGTTTACCGGAATCCGTCAAAGGTCCTGCCCTATCTCAATTCATTCAACAAACCCTCCCTAAACTTCTTGGGATAGAAAAAGAATGTCAAGACCTGGTAATTGAATGCATCCACAGAATTGGCCCAATAACTACAGTAAGAAAACAGGCAACTGCTCCAGAGTAACCATCTTTCGATGCTTAAATTACCTACACAAAATGGCCTTTTGGTCTGCATCCCGCAAACGCAAAAACTTATCCTGGGAAGGGAAGAAACTCTTCTTATTTCAGGATTTTTTGGTGGAACTCACATGTGCTCGAAAGGCTTTTCCCCCCATTTGTTCACAGCTGGTCCAACAAAAGAAAAAATATTTGCCCTTATTTACCCAGCTAAGTTACGCATATTTTCTGATGATTCTCACTACGACTTCCTCTATCCTGCTGCCACTGCTTCCTTCCTCAAAGAAGATGGTATTGCATTAGAGCCAGATCAAGATATCTCAGATCCTGTGGCCCACTCCTCTCCTTGATATCTGTTATGGTGTAAAGGCCTACTAAGTATCTAATTATACTACATGTTGTCACTTGTTGAATATGTCTCTACTTGGTGATCCTTTCATGATGTTCATTAATCTTTTTAGGACCATCAACGTTTATCTGTCAATTATATGTTATGGCAACCTGATGTGTATATGGTTTACTATAATTAATATACATATGCCACAGTTTTTCCTTCTAGTATCCACACCTCCCTCTCTCTCTATTTCCCACCTTCCCCCCCTTCCCGGTTTCTCTTCATTTACTGAGTAAAAAAATGTTTTCTACATATTGTTTTGGGATAACTATGTCTATTCTTCATCATTATTGATATTACTTTATAGACTATTATCCATCTATCGCTTTCATTCTACTTCAAAACTTGGCTTTTGGTCTAATTCTGTAAATTCATGTTATTTTCATTAGTCTCCGGGTATGCAGGGAGCAATTTGCCCGATGAGTGTAGTTTTTAGTGTTCGGTTAATGAGGATGAGGCTTATAGGCTTACCTCCAATTTCTAACCTGAAGTATGTCTATGTGTACTTGTTATTGTCTCTGATTCTTTGAGGTCATTCTTACTTCTATTGTTCTCTAGTCTTCCCCTTTTCATTTCTTTTTTCTCTTCTTCCCTCCTCCTCCCTCCCCCCACCTCCCTTCCTTGATGAGTGCACCAAGAAAGTTACTGCATTATCCTGGCAATATCTTATATTTCTATATGCCTGATGATTGCATCAGAAGATATCTGTCTATACTATTTATTTCCAATTTCATAAATGGTTATGTTGACCATTGGCAGCTGGAATATTGGAGGCATAAATTCCCCGGTAAAGCGTAGAAAGGTTTTAATGTATTTATCCAAACAAAAGTATGATCTTGCATTCTTACAGGAGACACATCTCATTGCTGCAGAGACTACCAAATTGCAAATGTTGAACTGGTCTTTAATAGCTGCCTCCCCATTCACCTCGAAAGCCAGAGGAGTGGTTATACTAGCTAAGAAATCTTTGAGTATTACGACCTTTAATATTGAAACTGACCCAGAAGGCAGGTATGTCCTCCTCCAAATAAGATACAACAATGTAGACCTTGTCCTATGCAATATCTATGGTGCTAATATCTACTCAACATTTTATGCAATTAATACTAGCTAAACTGTCTCCCCATCTCCATTCACAACTTATAGTGTGTGGCGATTTTAACCAAATCACTTCACCAGTTCTAGATAGGTCATCATCCAACAAATCACACCCACATATTCCCAAATTAGGTATTTCCCATTTTTCTAAAAAATTGCATCTTGTTGATGTATGGAGGGTATTGAACCCCACAGATAGAAGCTACACTTGTTTCCCTCTTATCTTGCCCATTCTATCAAATTTAAAGAAAGAATCCAAAAAGTCTGGGATAACTACAATCTTAACAATAGATCTCATGCAGATTCAGATCCACCTCTATTCTGGCAAGCTGCCAAAGCAGTTATAAGAGGCAAAGTAATCGCATATGTTTGCTGGCTAAATAAAACACAAAATTCCAAATACGTATCTCTTCAAGACTCCCTTTCTAATGCTTATCAACAATTTAAAATAAACCCGTCCTCCATAAACAGAACTAATTATCAAAGGGCAAAAGATAATTTTCTTAAAAATGCTGGCGATAAACATTTATTTTATGTTAATTACAAGTTTCATAGATTTGGAAATAAAACAGGGTGCTTATTATCAAACCTTTTAAAAGGATCTCAACCCCCAGCAGTTGTATATCCTATAAGACTAAACAATGGGATCTTTACTTCTTCTAACAAACAGATAGTTCAGATTTTGAAAGCATTTTATGAAAATCTTTATTCAGCCGAGCAAACATGTAATCTCCAAGAAGACCACACCATACTTCAAAAATACTGACACGCTCATTATCATCTCCTATCACGATTGAAGAAGTCACTAATGTAATTCAGTCCCTGAAATTAGCCAAAGCTCTGTGCCCGGATGGGTTCAGTGGAGATTTTTATAAAATGTTTTCTTCTGTCTTAGCTCCTACTCTAACAAAGGTCTACAGTATAATCATATTATAACCACCAATTCTTTACCTCATTATTTTAACCTAGCTGTGATCAAAGTTTTACCAAAACCTGGTCGCGATTTATCTCTTCCCGGGTCCTACAGACCAATATCTTTACTAAATGTTGACTACAAAATTTTGACCAAAATATGGGCAGAACGTCTGAAAAAATTCACACTCTAATCATTCACCAAGATCAAACAGGCTTCATACAAGGACGTCACTCAGTGGTAAATGTACATAATGTTATCAGCGCCATACAGCATTTAACTTCATCCTCACTGGCAAATCAATCTTGTACTCTGGCCTCATCTATATAATGTCCTTGATAGATTTGATTTCCCCCCTTCCTTTGTTAATGTCATTAAAACCCTATACGCTAACTCACAATCACACATCTCATCTAACGGTTTCACGTCTACTCCCTTCTCAATACAAAAAGGAACAAGGCAGGGATTCCCCCTTTCACCCCTCCTTTTTGCACTTGCGATTGAACCCCTAGCCATAGCTCTAAGATCCTCTCCCAAAGTAAATGGCATACGTATCCGTAAGTCAACACTGAAAGTCGCATTATTTGCCGACGACATGTTACTTTTCATTTCCAAACCTGACACCACAATACCGGCTATAGTGGACATTATAAGTTCTTTTGGACAGAGGTCAGGGTACAAGGTCAACACTGCTAAATCAAAACTACTTCTAATTGCAGGCTTTATATCTGACTCACAAAAATGTACCCTCTCTACGCAATTTAAATTATGCTCATCTTTCATAAAATAATTAGGTATATTCATACCAAAGACCCTAAATAAACTATATTCGGCTAATTTCACCCCTAAAATTTCTAAATTAGCGACAACATTGGAAGGTTGGAAAAATCTCCCCCTCTCCCTCTTAGGAAGAGTAGCAGTGGTTAGAAATATTATTTTTCCTAAGATCTTTTATCCCATGCAGATGATTCCCTTAGCCCTATGCTAAAAAGATCTTACCAAACGTAATAGCTGCATCTCAAGATTTATCTGGCAAGGCAAATGTCCTAGAATTGCCTTAGCTAAATTAAAATATCCTAGAAAAGCAGGAGGCCTAGGTTTCCCTGATTTTCAAAAGTTCTCCCTATCCATTTTCTTTAGATACATCTGTGATTGCCTAACTGAACAGAATCATTATGTTGACTGCTCTCTAGATGAAGCTGTGCTAGCACCATATTCTCCGGGAGCCCTCTTATTTACAGATAGTCATGATATCCCTTCATCAATTATGAGTAACATCATATTCAAAGACACATATAGATCATGGCAGCTCATTAATAAATTATTAAATAGAAATCCTCAATCTTCTTCTGTGATTCCTCTTTGGGGAAATAATACCTTTCAACCATCTTTACTTAACAATAAAATTTGTAAAGACTTCTACATGTATCTTCAATTACAACACTACAGTATATCCACTCAATACTGAATACTGCTTCCTTGCCTGATCCTATAGAGATAATAATCAAATTTAGTACAAAAAAAACTTACAAAACAAAACTTTTATACGACATTTTGATTTTGAAAGGGGCGTGGCCTTGCTGAAATGGGCGTGGTTTGCATAAAGGAGCGTGGCATTGCAGGAAAAGACTACCTTATACCGCAGTTTTGCAACCTGCACGCCCAGACGTTGGCCACCACAGGAAGAAAAATAATCCTGATTCATGCCCCTCACATTATTTGTCGTTTTTCCTCCTTATAGTAATACCCAGAATACATTATGGCACATACTGCAATGGCCCTTAGACATTATGGCACACACAATAATGCCCATGACACAATATTCCACACATCGTAATTAGAGATGAGCGGGTTTGGTTCCTCGGAATCCGAACCCCCCCGAACTTCAGCCTTTTTACACGGGTCCGAGGCAGACTCGGATCATCCCGCCTTGCTCGGTTAACCCGAGCGCGTCCGAACGTCATCATCCCGCTGTTGGATTCTCGCGAGGCTCGGATTCTATCGCGAGACTCGGATTCTATATAAGGAGCCGCGCGTCGCCGCCATTTTCACACGTGCATTGAGATTGATAGGGAGAGGACGTGGCTGGCGTCCTCTCCGTTAGAATAGATAGAGACACTTGAGTTGATTTACTACTAACTTAGTAATTTTGGGGAGCATTAGGAGTACTCAGAGTGCAGAGTTTTGCTGATAGTTACTAGTGACCACCACCAGTTTTATTTATTATTTAATATAATCCGTTCTCTGCCTGAAAAAAAACGATACACAGTCACATACCATATCTGTGCTCAGCCTCAGTGTGCTGCATGATAATATCATCTATGTATATCTGACTGTGCTGAGTGCTCACTGCTCACACAGCTGAATTGTGGGGGAGACTGGGGTGCAGTTATAGCAGGAGTACAGTGCACACTTTTGCTGCCAGTGTGACTGACCAGTGACCACCAGTATATTGTCTGCCTGAAAAAGTTAAACACTCCTGTGGTGTTTTTTTTTTTTATTCTATAAACGCATTCTGCTGACAGTGTCCAGCAGGTCCTTCATTCATTATATTATATAAATATTTACCTGCAGTAGTGTTATATTTTTTTTGTTCATCTCTATCATCTTTATCATCTCTATATTAGCAGACGCAGTACGGTAGTCCACGGCTGTGGCTACCTCTGTGTCGTCAGTGCTCGTCCATAATTGTATACCTACCTGTGGTGGGGTTTTTTTTTCTATCTTCTTCATACTAGTAGTTTAGGAGTCTGCTGACAGTGTCCAGCAGGTCCGTCATTATATTATATATACCTGCAGTAGTGATATATATATTTTTTATATCATTATCATCTCTATACTAGCAGACGCAGTACGGTAGTCCACGGCTGTAGCTACCTCTGTGTCGTCAGTGCTCGTCCATAATTGTATACCTACCTGTGGTGGGGGTTTTTTTCTATCCTCTTCATACTAGTAGTTTAGGAGTCTGCTGACAGTGTCCAGCAGGTCCGTCATTATATTATATATACCTGCAGTAGTGATATATATATATATTTTATATCATTATCATCTCTATACTAGCAGACGCAGTACGGTAGTCCACGGCTGTAGCTACCTCTGTGTCGTCAGTGCTCGTCCATAATTGTATACCTACCTGTGGTGGGTTTTTTTTTTCTATCTTCTTCATACTAGTAGTAGGAGTCTGCTGACAGTGTCCAGCAGGTCCGTCATTATATTATATATACCTGCAGTAGTGATATATATATATTTTTTATATCATTATCATCTCTATACTAGCAGACGCAGTACGGTAGTCCACGGCTGTAGCTACCTCTGTGTCGTCAGTCACTCATCATCCATAAGTATACTAGTATCCATCCATCTCCATTGTTTACCTGAGGTGCCTTTTAGTTGTGCCTATTAAAATATGGAGAACAAAAATGTTGAGGTTCCAAAAATAGGGAAAGATCAAGATCCACTTCCACCTCGTGCTGAAGCTGCTGCCACTAGTCATGGCCGAGACGATGAAATTCCATCAACGTCGTCTGCCAAGGCCGATGCCCAATGTCATAGTACAGAGCATGTAAAATCCAAAACACAAAATATCAGTAAAAAAAGGACTCAAAAATCTAAAATAAAATCGTCGGAGGAGAAGCGTAAACTTGCCAATATGCCATTTACCACACGAAGTGGCAAGGAACGGCTGAGGCCCTGGCCTATGTTCATGGCTAGTGGTTCAGCTTCACATGAGGATGGAAGCACTCAGCCTCTCGCTAGAAAAATGAAAAGACTTAAGCTGGCAAAGCACAGCAAAGAACTGTGCGTTCTTCGAAATCACAAATCCACAAGGAGAGTCCAATTGTGTCGGTTGCGATGCCTGACCTTCCCAACACTGGACGTGAAGAGCATGCGCCTTCCACCATTTGCACGCCCCCTGCAAGTGCTGGAAGGAGCACCCGCAGTCCAGTTCCTGATAGTCAGATTGAAGATGTCAGTGTTGAAGTACACCAGGATGAGGAGGATATGGGTGTTGCTGGCGCTGGGGAGGAAATTGACAAGGAGGATTCTGATGGTGAGGTGGTTTGTTTAAGTCAGGCACCCGGGGAGACACCTGTTGTCCGTGGGAGGAATATGGCCATTGACATGCCTGGTGAAAATACCAAAAAAATCAGCTCTTCGGTGTGGAAGTATTTCAACAGAAATGCGGACAACAGGTGTCAAGCCGTGTGTTGCCTTTGTCAAGCTGTAATAAGTAGGGGTAAGGACGTTAACCACCTCGGAACATCGTCCCTTATACGTCACCTGCAGCGCATTCATCATAAGTCAGTGACAAGTTCAAAAACTTTGGGCGACAGCGGAAGCAGTCCACTGACCAGTAAATCCCTTCCTCTTGTAACCAAGCTCACGCAAACCACCCCACCAACTCCCTCAGTGTCAATTTCCTCCTTCCCCAGGAATGCCAATAGTCCTGAAGGCCATGTCACTGGCAATTCTGACGAGTCCTCTCCTGCCTGGGATTCCTCCGATGCATCCTTGAGTGTAACGCCTACTGCTGCTGGCGCTGCTGTTGTTGCTGCTGGGAGTCGATGGTCATCCCAGAGGGGAAGTCGTAAGACCACTTGTACTACTTCCACCAAGCAATTGACTGTCCAACAGTCCTTTGCGAGGAAGATGAAATATCACAGCAGTCATCCTGCTGCAAAGCGGATATCTGAGGCCTTGGCATCCTGGGCGGTGAGAAACGTGGTTCCGGTATCCATCATTACTGCAGAGCCAACTAGAGACTTGTTGGAGGTACTGTGTCCCCGGTACCAAATACCATCTAGGTTCCATTTCTCTAGGCAGGCGATACCGAAAATGTACACAGACCTCAGAAAAAGACTCACCAGTGTCCTAAAAAATGCAGTTGTACCCAATGTCCACTTAACCACGGACATGTGGACAAGTGGAGCAGGGCAGACTCAGGACTATATGACTGTGACAGCCCACTGGGTAGATGTATTGACTCCCGCCGCAAGAACAGCAGCGGCGGCACCAGTAGCAGCATCTCGCAAACGCCAACTCTTTCCTAGGCAGGCTACGCTTTGTATCACCGCTTTCCAGAATACGCACACAGCTGAAAACCTCTTACGGCAACTGAGGAAGATCATCGCAGAATGGCTTACCCCAATTGGACTCTCCTGTGGATTTGTGGCATCGGACAACGCCAGCAATATTGTGTGTGCATTAAATCTGGGCAAATTCCAGCACGTCCCATGTTTTGCACATACCTTGAATTTGGTGGTGCAGAATTATTTAAAAAACGAGAGGGGCGTGCAAGAGATGCTGTCGGTGGCCAGAAGAATTGCGGGACACTTTCGGCGTACAGGCACCACGTACAGAAGACTGGAGCAACACCAAAAACGCCTGAACCTGCCCTGCCATCATCTGAAGCAAGAAGTGGTAACGAGGTGGAATTCAACCCTCTATATGCTTCAGAGGTTGGAGTACAGCAAAAGGCTATTCAAGCCTATACAACTGACCACGATATAGGAGATGGAATGCACCTGTCTCAAGCGCAGTGGAGAATGATTTCAACGTTGTGCAAGGTTCTGCAACCTTTTGAACTTGCTACACGTGAAGTCAGTTCAGACACTGCCAGCCTGAGTCAGGTCATTCCCCTAATCAGGCTTTTGCAAAAGAAGCTGGAGACATTGAAGGAGGAGCTAACACAGAGCGATTCCGCTAGGCATGTGGGACTTGTGGATGGAGCCCTTAATTAGCTTAACAAGGATTCACGGGTGGTCAATCTGTTGAAATCAGAGCACTACATTTTGGCCACCGTGCTCGATCCTAGAATTAAAACCTACGTTGTATCTCTCTTTCCGGCAGACACAAGTCTGCAGGGGTTCAAAGAACTGCTGGTGAGAAAATTGTCAAGTCAAGCGGAACGCGACCTGTCAACATCTCCTCCTTCACATTCTCCCGCAACTGGGGGTGCGAGGAAAAGGCTCAGAATTCCGAGCCCACCCGCTGGCGGTGATGCAGGGCAGTCTGGAGCGACTGCTGATGCTGACATCTGGTCCGGACTGAAGGACCTGCCAACGATTACGGACATGTCGTCTACTGTCACTGCATATGATTCTCTCACCATTGAAAGAATGGTGGAGGATTATATGAGTGACCGCATCCAAGTAGGCACGTCAGACAGTCCGTACGTATACTGGCAGGAAAAAGAGGCAATTTGGAGGCCCTTGCACAAACTGGCTTTATTCTACCTAAGTTGCCCTCCCACAAGTGTGTACTCCGAAAGAGTGTTTAGTGCCGCCGCTCACCTTGTCAGCAATCGGCGTACGAGGTTACTTCCAGAAAATGTGGAGAAGATGATGTTCATTAAAATGAATTATAATCAATTCCTCCGTGGAGACATTCACCAGCAGCAATTGCCTCCACAAAGTACACAGGGAGCTGTGATGGTGGATTCCAGTGGGGACGAATTGATAATCTGTGAGGAGGGGGATGTACACGGTGATGAAGCGGAGGATGATGATGAGGTGGACATCTTGCCTCTGTAGAGCCAGTTTGTGCAAGGAGAGATTAATTGCTTCTTTTTTGGTGGGGGTCCAAACCAACCCGTCATTTCAGTCACAGTCGTGTGGCAGACCCTGTCACTGAAATGATGGGTTGGTTAAAGTGTGCATGTCCTGTTTATACAACATAAGGGTGGGTGGGAGGGCCCAAGGACAATTCCATCTTGCACCTCTTTTTTCTTTCATTTTTCTTTGCGTCATGTGCTGTTTGGGGAGTGTTTTTTGGAAGGGCCATCCTGCGTGACACTGCAGTGCCACTCCTAGATGGGCCAGGTGTTTGTGTCGGCCACTAGGGTCGCTTATCTTAGTCACACAGCTACCTCATTGCGCCTCTTTTTTTTCTTCTTTGCGTCATGTGCTGTTTGGGGAGTATTTTTTGGAAGGGCCATCCTGCGTGACACTGCAGTGCCACTCCTAGATGGGCCAGGTGTTTGTGTCGGCCACTAGGGTCACTTATCTTAGTCACACAGCTACCTCATTGCGCCTCTTTTTTTTCTTCTTTGCGTCATGTGCTGTTTGGGGAGTATTTTTTGGAAGGGCCATCCGGCCTGACACTGCAGTGCCACTCCTAGATGGGCCAGGTGTTTGTGTCGGCCACTAGGGTCACTTAGCTTACTCACACAGCTACCTCATTGCGCCTCTTTTTTTCTTTGCGTCATGTGCTGTTTGGGGGGTGTTTTTTGGAAGGGCCATCCTGCGTGACACTGCAGTGCCACTCCTAGATGGGCCAGGTGTTTGTGCTGGCCACTTGGGTCGCTGAGCTTAGTCATCCAGCGACCTCGGTGCAAATTTTAGGACTAAAAATAATATTGTGAGGTGTGAGGTGTTCAGAATAGACTGAAAATGAGTGGAAATTATGGTTATTGAGGTTAATAATACTTTGGGATCAAAATGACCCCCAAATTCTATGATTTAAGCTGTTTTTTAGGGTTTTTTGAAAAAAACACCCGAATCCAAAACACACCCGAATCCGACAAAAAAAATTCGGTGAGGTTTTGCCAAAATGCGTTCGAACCCAAAACACGGCCACGGAACCGAACCCCAAACCAAAACACAAAACCCGAAAAATTTCCGGTGCACATCTCTAATCGTAATGCCCCCGACACATTATGCCACACACCATAATGACTGTGACACATTATGCCACGCATTGCAATATCCATTATACATTATGCTACACACTGCAATGCCCCTGATACATTATAGCACATACAATGCCTGTGACACATTATGACACACACCGCAATGTCCATGATATTATGCCACACACTGCAATGTCCGTGATACATTATGCCACACACTGCAATTCCCATTATACATTATGTCACACACTGCAATGCTCCTGAGACATTATACCACATACCACAATGCCCATGATATAGTATACCACACACCGTAATGCCTGTGATACATTATGTCACACACCGCAATGCCCATTACACATTAAGCCCTACAGTAAGGCTTCTAATTACTTTTAAATTACCTGCTTGTTGCCAGGGGTTTCATGCTCTTGGTTCCATGCACGGTGCCAGGGGTTTTCGTGCTCAGGGTGTCATGCTCATTGCCAGGGGTTTAATGCGCTAGGTGTTATGCTTGTTGCCAGAGGTATCATGTGCTGGGTTTCAAGCTTGACTCGGTGTTGCGCATAATCCTGTTGCACTTTGTGTAGCTTCTCGCGTTTGAATGTAAGCAGCTCCCGTCGATATTGTTCCACTTGCTCACCAAGTTTGGTAACACTCGCAGGATCCTGTGTTAGCAGGCCTGCATGTTCAGCTTCATATTTGGTTATATTCTCCCTTGTTAAATATATAGCAGATATAAAAGGCGGCATTAAGAGACTTGACTTGTGCAAAACAAACTTTTAGTGCAAAAACTGCAGGTTACAGCATCAACGTTTCGGGGCACGTAGCTCCTTCATCAGGATAACCCCAAAGTGAACAGTTACCAACATATATAGGTGCACTCACCCCTGTAGTTTCCCCCATGCTGGTCACCGCTGCTCACACGTCCCGGGCCCGGCTCCGTCCCCCTGGGCTGTCTACTTCCCCCGGAAGTGACGTCACGGGTCCCGGCTGTGTTGCCACGGTAACCCTGTGCAACAGACAAAACCTGTCATGGAGCTGGACTGCCTGGTATCACATCAGTGTGCTTGAATGAGAGCCAATAAAGTTTTACTCATTTCAATATTTTGATTACTCACAAAAGTGCCTAGTACATATTTACACATTACTTGGTGGATAAATAAAATCAAATAAAGTATAAATGTGCTTATATCTCTCCACACCACAGTGTTGTTATAAAACAGTCAATTAAAATATAAAAACAATCTCAAAATGCTACGTTGCTGTAAAAA
This sequence comes from Pseudophryne corroboree, assembly GCF_028390025.1. Classification (NCBI taxonomy): domain Eukaryota; kingdom Metazoa; phylum Chordata; class Amphibia; order Anura; family Myobatrachidae; genus Pseudophryne; species Pseudophryne corroboree. Next base: position 707,970,025 of record NC_086445.1, read on the forward strand.
TGGTCTGTGACCCTAAAAACACTGCACACATAAAAAATATATGTTAAAAAATACACCACACCTCGTGTGTTAATACTGCACGCAACTGTAAAATTAATCTCTACATTCGTGACATTATCCCAACCAATATCCCGTTTATCCATATATAAACAACCAGCTCCATAGTGTTATTACTACTATAAGTGCTCATCTCCAAAAGCTACACCTGTTGTCCCTGTTGCAGCCCGCTCCTAAGCAGGAAAACCTCCCACATATCACATATTTAACATCCCCGTGCTAACATATAATTTACCCCCTAATCAAAAACAAATAGTTGCACAGTATACAATAACATAAAACAATTACATTTAAAAACAATAATCCATATAGAGCACATCAAAACTCTACACAGATGGAAAACAGCAAAAATTCAAACAGTAAAAGATTCAAAATTACATCAGTAAAAGATTCAAAATTAAACCGGCTCGATGTACAAGGTCCCTGTTATTCACTCTTTTTAACTGTGCATATAAATCACTAGGCTATGGGGACCCACAACTTATCCACAGGGATCTTTGGACCACATGTTTCCCTCCACTGTATTATAAGAAATTGCTTAAGCCCAATGTCTCATTGAGACCTCTGGGTCGAATGGTATTTAATCTGAAGATCCATCGGGTCTCCAATTGGAGCAACTTCTGTGCCCTATTGCCCCCCCTGATAGACTCAGGCATGTGGTCAATAATGCGGTATTTCAGTGTAGCCATTCCATGTTTGAGCTGCGCAAAATGTTGTGCCACAGGCTGATCACTAGTGCCAGACGACAGTGCAGTTCTAATCGCTTGTCTGTGCTGTGCCATCCTAACTTTAAAAGGACATTCTGTTTTGCCTACATAGTATAGGCCGCATGGGCACATAATCACGTATATAACAAATTTGGAGTGGCACGACAGTGGCCAGTTGATGGTATATTTTTTTGCAGAATGTGGGTGTGTAATGCTACCTCCAGGTGACATATAGCTGCACGTTGTGCACCCGATGCACCTGTAGCATCCATTAGGCCTGCTCAGGAAATGTTGTGGAACGGCCTTCTTGAATTTACTTAAATCGGTTTTAACCACAAGGTCCTTAATATTTTTACCCCTCCTGTAACTCGGCATAATTTGTGTATTTTTCAATGCCTTAAGGTCTGGGTCTGTGGTAATAATTGGCCAAAGTGCTTTGGCTTTTTTACTGGTATGACGACTGTTGGTGTCATATGTGTTTACCCAAGGTAATTTATTTTGTTTCTTTTTGATCCTAGTTTTGGACAGTAGATCTGATCTATTTTGGGCACACGCTTTACTTCTGGCACACTTCAATAAAAATCTTCTGGACAGGGAGTGAGCAGGCTCTACGTGACATCATTACAAAACATAATGATTCCGAAAGCACCATTAAGCTCACGATGAAATGCAGTAAATATGGTGTAAATATGTACTAGGCACTTTTGTGAGTAATCAAAATATTGAAATGAGTAAAACTTTATTGGCTCTCATTCAAGCACACTGATGTGATACCAGGCAGTCCAGCTCCCTGACATGTTTTGTCTGTTGCACAGGGTTACCATGGCAACACAGCCGGGACCCGTGACGTCACTTCCGGGGGAAGTAGACAGCCCAGGGGGACGGAGCCGGGCCGTGTGAGCAGCGGTGACCAGCATGGGGGAGACTACAGGGGTGAGTGCACCTATATATGTTGGTAACTGTTCACTTTGGGGGTTATCCTGATGAAGGGGCTACGTGCCCCGAAACGTTGATGCTGTAACCTGCAGTTTTTGCACTAAAAGTTTGTTTTGCACAAGTCAAGTCTCTGAGTGCCGCCTTTTATATCTGCTATATACATGGAGGTGCAAACCTCATTGGAGGGCACCAGAGCCAGTTAACCCTTGGAGGTTTTTCGAGTGCCAGCCACAAAAAGGTATTTATATATATATATATATATTTTTTTTTTTTTTTTTTTTTAAAGTATCAGAATAAAGTCATTTAATTTGATCTCCTATTTTTGCTTTTCTGCCAGCATGGAAAAGAATGGTTCAAAAATAGCAGATACTGACGTTCATAACATTGCATAAAGTGGTTCGGTAATTATATATAGGAATGCTTACTATATAAAAAAATGATATTTGAGACCATTTTAAGAGCATGGTACAGTACATTTTGACTGCTATTTTATGGTTGTTTTATAAATAATAAATGTAATATTTATGACTCACTTGGTGATGCATTATAATATTGGCAAGAATAGAATGTTAAAGCCTATTCATTTTGTTTCTTCTATCATATTTATTAATAGTGGATTCATTTTCAAGTTATGAGTTTAAATTTTATTCTTTGTTCCTTTGGGACCAGAGGTTATTTCAACATCACTCACAGGCTATAGTATTAAACTACAAACAAAGGCCATACTTTTTCAAGTGAGCTTTTAAAGGTTAAAAACATTGGGTTCTAGCTTGAATAAATCATCACCACAGTCTAAAGAATCCATTCCTTTATATTCTATAAATATTTTCTAAACCAGACAACATAAACGATTTCCACATCATACTGCCTTGTAGGTGATGAAGTGCTCTCTAGATCCCAACAGTCAATTTTCTTCTACTTATTAATAAATATCACCAATAGGATGTAGTACATGACATATATTAAGCATAGTTAAAAACTAAGAGAATTAAAAAAAAGCAATATTACACACATTCACCAATCTTGAACATGAGAAATAAACACTAAACAATGAAATAACTATTTAGATTTATAGGTAATATGTAATTATTCTAAGTAGTAGGTACAACTTCTAAACCTTGTATGAGGTGCTATGTGCATACTGTAGATTAACACCATACATTTTTCATCAACATTTTTCATACTGTGGACAGTTTCTGAAAATGTCTGAGCAGTAGACAGCACCATCAATTTTCTAACAACAAATAACTGTCTTTCAATTTAAATAAATACCCCCATATCCTTCTTTGTATAAACAGAGTGTTAACATGTATTTTAGTTTGTGCTGGTAGTAAGAAATTTTTATGGTTAACAACTGTGCTAATAACAGAAGTCATTTGGTTCCAGTGCTGCTGCTGCATCCTATATTACCTACACCTATCACCAAGAAGCCTGCATGCTATTATGAATGCTTACATATCACTGCATTTGTGAGCATTTCCAATGCTTGAACTCTTTGCTATTTTATTGAACTTTTACCTTCTTGACTCTCTTTGAAATACAGTGTTTATTTACTCAAATAAACTACTGTATGCAGATTTCACAAAAAGATTGTGTTCTGCTGTGCTGTAACTGGGCGCATAATCTATTGCATCATTTGCTTCTTTGTTCAAGCAAGACACAGAGAAAAATTGAACTATACACAAATATTACAATAGACTTCATAACTTAACATAGATGATTAACAAACAAAATTCCTAGATAACTGACTGTCATAACTAAAGAAACATGCCACTAATATAGTATCTCAAGTATATTAAGCGTATAGCTGTTGCTATTCTCTGTTATAACTTGTCATATTTAAAAACAAGCATACCAATTTACTATACCTAACATATGTCCTGTGAAAACTTAAATTTGGGTCCCAAATGCAGTACATTTATTCAGGAAATATTTTGAGTTACCATGATACTATATAAGAGTATAAAGTAAAGGAAAATTAAAATGATAGCCATGACATGAGGGAGCAGTAACCTTGTTACGTCTTCTACTTAATCTCTCATGATACTCTAGCTCTCTACTGATATATATCTCCAGTTGGCCTGTTTTATATCCTTCATATTAAAGTGGCATTACCATGCTTCAAGCCTTTTACTGATGCTGAAGCAATGAAATAGGAGTATGACTCATGGAGCGATATACAGGTGTGGAAGCAACCAAAAAAGCAAGCAACTGGGCAAAACCATGTGGTACTGCATGTGGGGCAGTTGTAAAATGTGCAGAGTGATTGAGATTTGGGTGGGCTGTGTCCAAATCAGAATATGCAATGTAAAAAAAAAGATGTCTGACATTTGTGGGCTACATGCAAAATCAGACAGTATTTACCCTGCAGGGACAAAATATAAATGTATTTCCTCCCCTTGCTTTGTAAAATGGTTTGTTCGAGATACAAAGTTAAGTGCTTTTTCTGCTTTGCTTCCAAATCAGACCCAAGGTTTGTATCAAGGGGGCCTTTTTATTGGATTTTACAGGTTTGTCAAAAAAGTACCCAAAATACAATTAAACATCATATTTTAGCATAAATTCTTTGTGAAAAGACCCAGTAAGTTTCAGAACACAATTCAGTCCTTTTTTATACAGAAATAGAATACTTATTCATGGCCAGGACATGCAACAGACCAGAGTGGCTGATTGCATGATGAGTCATAATGACCACATATAGTGCCACATATGATCAGACGTTTGCCCTACACTGCTCTCCCTACCATTCTGCATGTGTCTTACAGTCATATAGGAAATGTAGGCTTGCTGTGTGCTGTGTCGGTGCTCTATAGAACATATTGTACATAGAATTTGATGTCAAATAAGAACCACTTGGCCCATCCAGTCAGCCCCTTTTTTAACAAAATTGTTACTTCAAACTCTGGGGAAGATGTATTAACCTGTAGAAGGCATAAGGAAGTGATAAACCAGTGATATGTGCAAGGTGATAAAGGCACCAGCCAATCAGTTCCAATATGTAAATTAACAGTTAGGATCTGATTGGCTGGTTCCTTTATCACCTTGCACATTTCACTGGTTTATCACTTCCTTATGCCTCCTCCAGGTTAATACATCTGCCCCCCTATTTGATAAGTATTTATTTGTAAGAATATCCTTATGTCTATCGTAAGCATGTTTTAATTGCTCTACTATATTAGCCTCTACCACATCTGATGTGAGGCTATTCACGTGCCTTTTCTGTGATGTAATTTTGTCTCAAATTTCCACTGAGCTAATACTTTTCGTTCTTTGAAGAATGTTTCCTTCCTGTATCTTGTTAAAACCCATGATATATTTGAACGTTTCTATTATGTACCACCTTTCCTTTCTCTGCTCCAGACTATAACTCTTAAGATATTTTAGTCTTTCTGGGTAAATCTTGTGATATAGGCCTTACACCATTTTATTTATCCTTATTTGTACAGTCTCTAATGTATTAATAGCCTTCTGGAGATATGGCCTTCAGAACTGAACACAGTAATCGAGATGAGGTTGTACCAATGACCTATATAGTGGCATTATTACTTCTTTCTTTCTGCTGCTGTTTCCTCTCCCTATGCAAACAAGCATCTGACTAGCCTCCCTCATTGCTTTGTTACATTGCTTACCTGTCTTTAAGTCACCTGAAATAGTGACATCTAGATCCCTTTCCTCAGTACCGTAGTTTCCATTATATGGCCTAATTCAGACCTAATCGCAATTGCAAAGTCTTTCTCTAATGGGCAAAACCATGTGCACTGCAGGTGTGACAGATATAACATGTGCAGAGAGAGTTAAATTTAGAAGGGTTATTTTGTTTCTGTGGAGGGTAAATACAGGCTGCTTTATTTTTACACTGCCATTTAGATTTCAGTTTGAACATACCTCACCCAAATCCGACTCTCAGTCTATGCACATGTTATATCTGCTCCACCTGCACTGCACATGGGGGGTAATTCCAAGTTGATCGCAGCAGGAAATTTTTTAGCAGTTGGGCAAAACCATGTGCACTGCAGGGGGGGCAGATATAACATTTGCAGAGAGCGTTAGATTTGGGTGGGGTGTATTCAAACTGAAATCTAAATTGCAGTGTAAACATAAAGCAGCCAGTATTTACCCTGCACAGAAACAAAATAACCCACCCAAATCTAACTCTCTCTGCACATGTTATATCTGCCTCCCCTGCAGTGCACATGGTTTTGCCCAATTGCTAACAAACTTGCTGCTGCGATCAACTCAGAATTACCCCCATGGTTTTTCCCATTAGATAAAAAGATTGCTGCTGCAATCAGTTGAATTAGGCCCATAGTGCAATTATTACTATATTTAACCTTTGGATTTTTGAGACTCAAGTGCATGATTTTGCACCTTTTTGGCATTGAAATGTAATTGCCACATCCTTGACCATTCCTTTAGTCTACCTATAGATGGAGCCATGCTCATCTTTGCTGTGGTGCAGCATGTTGCAAGATGGCTTTCTGCATGGCGCGCCAGGCTTTGACTGTTGGCAGTCGGCAATCACTCTATTCGCTCCCTGTAGATCATCAATCATTTGTTTTACCCCTCCTGGTGTGTATACCCTGTTGCAAACATTTGTGTTATCTGCAAAAAGGCATACTTTCCATTCAATACCATGCAATGTCACCAATAAAGATATTACAAAGCACTGGCCAAGTATAGATCCTTGGGGTACTCCACTGGTAACCTTTCACTCCTGAGAATACACTCATACACTCCTTTTACTACAACTCTCTGTTTTCTATCCTGCAACCAAGAACTTATCCATTCAACCATTTTAGAACTCAATTCAAAGCTTTCATGTTTATTTAACATTCTGTGATAAAGTCTAGATAAGCTACATCTATGTGTAGTCCCCCCCTTGATCTAATACTTTTGTAACCCAGTCAAAAAAGTCAATAAGATTTGTTCGACATGATCTTCCCCTAGTAAATCCATGTGCTGTTTGGGATCCTGTAAATTGCTGGAATTGAGATAATCTACCATGCTTTCTTTTAAGAGTGTTTCCATCAATTTCCCTACTACTGATGTAAAGCTCACTGGTCGTTAGTTGCTTGCCTCTTCCTTGCTTCCACTTTTGTGCAGTGGACTATATTCACTCTTTTCCAATCCTCTGGAATTTCTCCTGTAGCTAGTGACTGGTTGAATAATTCTGTTAATGGTGCTGGTAGCACCATTTTAAGTACTTATATTATCCTTGGATGTATCCCATCTCGCCCCATTGATTTATCCACTTTCAGTTTTGAGAGTTCTGTTAGGACTTCTCCTCTGTAAATGTACTTGTTTCTACCTACCTAATTTTTCTGAATATACTTGCAACTTAACTGTGGCCCCTTCAGTAGTGAATGCTGAGAAAATATAATTATTAAGATTATCTGCTATTACATTATCTCCTTCAAGAAGACTCCCACTCTGTCTTTAGTCTTAATATTCGACCTTTTGGTTTTCTCCTTTCATTTATATACCTAAAAAAAGTGTTGCCCCCTTTATCTTCTGATTGGGCCTTTACACATCTGATTACCATCTTAGACTTCTTCTAAGAAGAGTCACATCTTTGTCTTCATTATTCAGCATCTTCTTATATTTCCTAAAGGACATCCTTTTTACTTTCACAATACTTTCTACTACTTTCACAAACCACACTGGCTTCCTTTTCTTTGTGTTTTTCCTAGCCCTTTTGTTACAAAGGTCTGTTGCCTTTAGTATTACACTTTTTAACTTTTCCAACCTCTACTGCACTCCTTTCAGGTTTCTCCACTCTGCCAAATAATCGCTTATACATTTTCCCATCCATATAAAATCAGCCTTTCTAAAATCTAATTGTAGAAAATTACCAGGTGGGCGCTCAATACCAATTGATGGACACAACAATAAAAATAAGACAATTTATTACATAAATTAACAACATATAACACATAAAAATAAACAAAACCACGATGCAGTAATCATATAAAACTGAGGTTCCGGAAACCTCTAAATTGAACAATAGTAAAAACTAATTAGATGTACTCAGAAGGCAGTCGCAATACCTAAATGTTAAAAGATAATTCTCTGATAGCTGTTAGCTGTAGTTAATTACTTGCCCAGATGTAGGAAACACAAGAATACTTTGGCACAATCGTGCATATAGGTGTCCTCAGAATATATATTAAGTTCCAATTTAGGAAAGAGTTAATCGCTTGCCAATTTTAATAGATGTATGAGAGGTGCAAGGATTGAGAGTTGTAAAATAGCTGTTACTCACAGACTGGACAGTTTTTCCTTTACTGTACCGCAATAGTATCGATGTATGTGGCCGCTTTCTATCACCCTGTGCACGGGTGAGACATCCGTCAGCGGCAGGACTCATCAGCGGCGTAGTCCGTCTGTAGCGTCGGCGGAAAGCCGCTCTCTCCTTCGGCAAACTGTAAGTGCACCGGTACAGCGTTCTCCACCCCCAGTGCTGGTGGAATAGTGCTCACCAAAGTAGGACACAGAGAAGGAGCCCCAATACCTCATTGCCCACAAGAATTGGAGTGTGCCCTCCTATTAGTTCATCCAAACAATTGCCGGCATTTGTTATATCTCCAGCGTGACTGCTTTACTCAATCCCCTGGACCGTACCGGGAACGCCCTGTGTCCTACTTTGGTGAGCACTATTCCACCAGCACTGGGGGTGGAGAACGCTGTACCGGTGCACTTACAGTTTGCCGAAGGAGAGAGCGGCTTTCCGCCGACGCTACAGACGGACTACGCCGCTGACGAGTCCTGCCGCTGACGGATGTCTCACCCGTGCACAGGGTGATAGAAAGCGGCCACATACATCGATACTATTGTGGTACAGTAAAGGAAAAACTGTCCAGTCTGTGAGTAACAGCTATTTTACAACTCTCAATCCTTGCACCGCTCATACATCTATTAAAATTGGCAAGCGATGAACTCTTTCCTAAATCGGAACTTAATATATATTCTGAGGACACCTATATGCACGATTGTGCCAAAGTATTCTTGTGTTTCCTACATCTGGGCAAGTAATTAAATACAGCTAACAGCTATCAGAGAATTATCTTTTAACATTTAGGTATTGCGACTGCCTTCTGAGTACATCTAATTAGTTTTTACTATTGTTCAATTTAGAGGTTTCCGGAACCTCAGTTTTATATGATTACTGCATCGTGGTTTTGTTTATTTTTATGTGTTATATGTTGTTAATTTATGTAATAAATTGTCTTATTTTTATTGTTGTGTCCATCAATTGGTATTGAGCGCCCACCTGGTAATTTTCTACAATTGTTTTGTTTCTTGAGGAGGCCGGCTACCTCCTTACCAGGTGGCAGCTAATCCCAGGGTGCACACACACACAGGCCTGACAGCGCCACCATTACCTCTATTCTCTTTTCTTTCTAAAATCTAACACCTTTATTTTTGTGTGGGATGAGTCAGTCTCTGTCTTTATACTGAACCATACTGTTTGATGGTCACTGGACCCAAGGTTTTCACCCACATTTCTGTCAGATATTATATCACCATTTGTCTAATATTGCATCTTTACAAGTGGGCTCTCTCCCCCCTCTCTGCCCAATTGCTGGAGGGATGCTCCCTGAGAGAACTTCAGAATGTCCCTACTTCTAGGTGAACTTGCAACAGATACCTCCCAGTTTACATCAGGTAAATTAAAGTGTCCTATGATTATTACCTCTCCTTTTAGTGACATCTATCAGGCTTACATTGCATTACTATGCATTTCATCAGGTCACATGCCTGAGAATGCACGTGATATGATAATATTCCTCCCACTTTATGATGTCAACTGTCTGCTGAGAGAGCAGAACACTGCATCGTCTGTTGCTCTCTCATAAAACTAACTAGGAAGTAAGTTAATTGGGGCAAGGATTTTTTCCTAATAATTATACTAATCCATTAACAGTCTTACCTGTGATATACCGTCACTATATGGTATTCTGGTAAATTGTAAGGAAGATCTACAATAAAAATACAAATGTACCAAACCACATTATATGTTTGTGTTATTATCTTTTTAATAAAATAATTTCTCCATTATACTGTAGTACAGCATAACAATAAGTATTTTTTACAAGGATGCTGAGACAGATATATAAAGTATATTTAGTGTTAAACTGCATTCAAATGTGTGTTCTTCAATTAACAAAATTCCAGTGCTGCTATGACAGATTATGTACCATTAAACGTCACCAATAGTAGCTGGGAGGTAAAATTTAATGAGCCATTCCCATGATTAGCTGTGGTGAATATTGTCTTTGTAACGCTCACTGCACCCGTTGCTTGTAATTTCAGACAGAGAGGCCATTAAAGGCAGTAAACATTAACAAGTTCTCTACGTGACGGTGCCTTGTTACAATTATTCTGTGCTGCACAGACCAAAAGCACAACTCAGTAGTGCAGGTAAAGACAAAGACATGTAACAGGTAACAGAATATATTTTTACTATCAAATGTAAAGTCATTATTTACAGTAAAATTTAAATCATGCAATTACCGCAGGTTTCATTTCTGTGTATTACCTACAGTTTGCAAAGTAGGAAATGTGAATATAAATATAGGTACAGTAGTAAACAGAAAATAGAAGTGACAAAAAAACATATTGAAAGTAGGGGCTTGCACACAAGAGTGGCTTATTCATTATTTACACACAAAAAGAGATCCCTGCATGGTTAATAATAGGCTGTCTATAATTAAGGCTATTATGATGACAAGAGTAGATTTTAATTAGAGATGTGCACCGGAAATTTTTCAGGTTTTGTGTTTTGGTTTTGGATTCGGTTCCGCGGCCGTGTTTTGGATTCGGACACGTTTTGGCAAAACCTCCCTGAAAATTTTTTGTCGGATTCGGGTGTGTTTTGGATTCGGGTGTTTTTAAAAAAACACACCTCAAAAACAGCTTAAATCATAGAATTTGGTGGTCATTTTGATCCCATACTATTATTAACCTCAATAACCATAATTTACACTCATTTCCAGTCTATTCTGAACACCTTACACCTCACAATATTATTTTTAGTCCTAAAATTTGCACCAAGGTCGCTGGATGACTAAGCTAAGCGACCCAAGTGGGCGGCACAAACACCTGGCCCATCTAGGAGTGGCACTGCAGTGTCAGACAGGATGGCACTTCAAAAAATTAGCCCCAAACATCACATGATGCAGAGATAAATAAAAAAAAGAGGTGCGAGACGGAATTGTCCTTGGGCCCTCCCACCCACCCTTATGTTGTATAAACAGGACATGCACACTTTAACAAACCCATAATTTCAGCCACAGGGTCTGCCACATGACTGTGGCTGAAATGACTGGTTGGTTTGGGCCCCCACCAAAAAAGAAGCAATCAATCTCTCCTTGCACAAACTGGCTCTACAGAAGCAAGATGTCCACCTCCTCCTCATCGTCCGATTCATCACCCCTTTCACTGTGTACATCCCCCTCCTCACAGATTATTAATTCGTCCCCACTGGAATCCACCATCTCAGGTCCCTGTGTACTTTCTGGTGGCAATTGCTGGTGAATGTCTCCACGGAGGAATTGATTATAATTCATTTTGATGACCATCATCTTCTCCACATTTTCTTGAAGTAATCTCGTACGCCGATTGCTGACAAGGTAAGCGGCTGCACTAAACACTCTTTCGGAGTACACACTGGAGGGGGACAACTTAGGTAAAATAAAGCCAGTTTGTGCAAGGGCCTCCAAATTGCCTCTTTTTGCTGCCAGTATACGTACTTGGATGCCTACTTGGATGCGGTCACTCATATAATCCTCCACCATTCTTTCAATGGTGACAGAATCATATGCAGTGACAGTAGACGACATGTCAGTAATCGTTGGCAAGTCCTTCAGTCCGGACCAGATGTCAGCACTCGCTCCAGGCTGCCCTGCATCACCACCAGCGGGTGGGCTCGGAATTCTTAGCCTATTTCTCGCAGCCCCAGTTGCGGGAGAATGTGAAGGAGGAGCTGTTTACGGGTCATGTTTTGCTTGACTTGACAAGTGTCTCATCAGCAGGTCTTTGAACATGTGCAGACTTGTGTCTGCTGGAAAGAGAGATACAACATAGGCTTTAAACCTAGGATCGAGCACGGTGGCCAAAATGTAGTGCTCTGATTTCAACAGATTGACCACCCGTGAATCCTGGTTAAGCGAATGAAGGGCTCCATCCACAAGTCCCACATGCCTAGAGGAATCGCTCTGTTTTAGCTCCTCCTTCAATCTCTCCAGCTGCTTCTGCAAAAGCCTGATGAGGGGAATGACCTGACTCAGGCTGGCAGTGTCTGAACTGACTTCACGTGTGGCAAGTTCAAAGGGTTGCAGAACCTTGCACAACGTTGAAATCATTCTCCACTGCGCTTGAGTCAGGTGCATTCCCCCTCCTTTGCCTATATCGTAGGCAGATGTATAGGCTTGTATGGCCTTTTGCTGCTCCTCCATCCTCTGAAGCATATAGAGGGTTGAATTCCACCTCGTTACCACCTCTTGCTTCAGATTATGGCGGGACAGGTTCAGGAGTGTTTGCTGGTTCTCCAGTCTTCGGCACGCGGTGGCTGAATGCCGAAAGTGGCCCGCAATACTTCGGGCCACTGACAGCATCTCTTGCACGCCCCTGTCGTTTTTTAAAAAAATTCTGCACCACCAAATTAATTGTATGTGCAAAACATGGGACATGCTGGAATTTGCCCACATGTAATGCACGCACAATATTGGTGGCGTTGTCCGATGTCACAAATCTCCAGGAGAGTCCAATTGGCGTAAGCCATTCTGCGATGATGTTCCTCAGTTTCCGTAAGAGGTTGTCAGCTGTGTGCCTCTTATGGAAAGCAGTGATACAAAGCGTAGCCTGCCTAGGAACGAGTTGGCATTTGCGAGATGCTACTGTTCTTGCTGCGGGAGGCAATACATCTACCTAGTGGGCTGTCACAGTCATATAGTCCTGAGTCTGCCCTACTCCGCTTGTCCACATGTCCGTGGTTAAGTGGACATTGGGTACAACTGAATTTTTTAGGACACTGGTGACTCTTTTTCTGACGTCTGTGTACATTCTCGGTATCGCCTGCCTAGAGAAGTGGAACCTAGATGGCATTTGGTACCGGGGACACAGCAGGGCCGGCAACAGAAATCTCGGGGCCCGGTACACTTCTGCCTCTGGGGCCTCCCTGCAACCCCCTCCATCCCCCCTGAACTTGTACCCAGGAAAGATGTTTATATATATATATATATATATATATATATATATATGGATGTCAATTAAATAAACTAAATATACAAGTCATATATAAATCTTGTTTCTAAATATACCAGTCATCAGCTTGCAGCAAGCCAGGTCATCTCCTTCTGCTGCAGCGGGGGGGGGGGGGGGCAGAGAATAATGCAGCAGAGATGGCGCGGGCACAGTGCCGATGGCGTCATTCATTAATACACCATCAGGTGACTCAAGCGACGGTGATGCCGGGGAGGGGTTTGCTGGGGTAGAAGGGGTCGCCGGGACAGGGGACGCTGCCGGGGGTGTTTTTTTTTTGCCTGGGTGGCCTGCCTGGTGGGAGGTCCGGCGCAGCATTATACATCGGCAGCGCAGGACCCGGCCAAGTGACAATGTAACACGGGGAGGGAGGGGGAAACGGAGCAGCAAGTTAATTATCTTTTTTTAAAACTTAATTGACAGGGGGAGCAGATTATGTGATATGAATCTCAGTAAACTCTGGTGCACATTCTTTTGTGCCCCTCTGCCTCGGGGCCCCCCCAGAATCACGGGGCCCGGTATAACTGTCCCCTTTGACCCCCCCTGTCGCCGGGCCTGGGACACAGTACCTCAAGCAATTTTCTAATTCCCTGTGAATTAACGGTGGATACCGGACACACGTTTAACACCAACAAAGCTGCAAAGACCTGAGTAATCCGCTTTGCAGCAGGATGACTGCTGTGATATTTCATCTTCCTCGCAAAGGACTGTTGGACAGTCAATTGCTTCCTGGAAGTAGTACAAGTGGTCTTCCGACTTCCCCTCTGGGATGACGATTGACTCCCAGCAGCAACAACAGCAGCGCCAGCAGCAGTAGGCATTACACTCAAGGATCCATCGGAGGAATCCCAGGCAGGAGAGGACTCATCAGACTTGCCAGTGACATGGCCTGCAGGACTATTGGCGTCCCTGTCTAAGGAGGAAATTGACACTGAGGGAGTTGGTGGTGTGGTTTGCAGGAGCTTGGGTACAAGAGGAAGGGATTTAGTTGTCAGTGGATTGCTTCAGCTGTCACCCAAAGTTTTTGAACTTGTCAATGACTTCTGATGAATGCACTCCAGGTGACGTATAAGGGAGGATGTTCCTAGGTGGTTAACATCCTTACCCCTACTTATTACAGCTTGACAAAGGCAACACATGGCTTGACACCTGCTGTCCGCATTTCTGTTAAAATAATTACACACCGAAGAAGTGATTTTTTTTGTAATTTGACCAGGCATGTCAATGGCCATATTCATCCCATGGACAACAGGTGTCTCCCTGGGTGCCTGACTTAAACAAACCACCTCACCATAAGAAACCTCCTTGTCAATTTCCTCCTCAGCGCCAGCAACACCCATATCCTCATCCTGGTGTACTTCAACAGTGACATCTTCAATTTGACTATCAGGAACTGGACTGTGGGTGCTTCTTTCAGCACTTCCAGGGGGCGTGCAAATGGTGGAAGGCGCCACCACTTCCCGTCCAGTGTTGGGAAGGTCAGGCATCGCAACCGACACAATTGGACTCTCCTTGGGGATTTGTGATTTCGAAGAACGCACAGTTCTTTGCTGTGCTTTTGCCATCATAACTCTTTTCAGTTTTCTAGTGGGAGGATGAGTGCTTCCATCCTCATGTGAAGCTGAACCACTAGCCATGAACATAGGCCAGGGCCTCAGCTGTTTCTTGCCACTCCGTGTCATAAATGGCATATTGGCAAGTTTATGCTTCTCCTCAGATGCTTTTAATTTAGATTTTTTGATCACTTTACTGAACTTTAGTTTTTTGGATTTTACATGCTCTCTACTATGACATTGGGCATCAACCTTGGCAGACGACGTTGATGGCATTTCATCATCTCGGCCATGACTAGTGGCAGCAGCTTCAGCATGAGGTGGAAGTGGATCTTGATCTTTCCCTATTTTACCCTCCATATTTTTGTTCTCCATTTTTTAATGTGTGGAATTATATGCCAGTAATATATCAATAGCAATGGCCTACTGTACTGTACTATATATGTATACTGTTGGTCACCAAAATGCTGCACTGTAATACTATATATACTGCTCACAAAAATGCAGCACAGATATGGAATGGATACTTGCAGTGACACAGAGCTGCCAGATACAGCAATGGCCTACTGTACACAACTATATACTGTTGGGTCACCAAAATGCTGCACTGTAACAGGGACGTGCAGTCAGGGGAGGCAGTGCCTCCCCTGTCATAATGATTTAAATAATAAAAAGAAGATATTTATGACACAGCGTCTGTTATAAATATCTTCTTCTATTATTTTAATCATTGTCCCCTGTCACTGTGCTGCATCCTTGGGCTGGGAGGCAGCGGGAGAGGTGCCTCCCGCTGCTACCATTACAGTCCGGGCAGCGGGGGGCGGGCAGGGGGCGGAGTGCAGCAATGGGTTGTGAAAACCCATTGAAAATGCACGGGGAAGCGGCACCTATACTGGTGCCGCAATGACAGGGGCGTGCATTCAGCCCCGATGAATGCACGCCCCTGTCAGTCCCCCACATGTGATTGGCCCAGCGGATCCAGTGCTGGATCCGCTGTCCAATCACTAGCGATTCCCGGCTGCAGCAGGCGCCGTGGGCTGTGTGGGCGCCCGCTGCAGCCAGCTCCGCTACTATGGGAGAGACGTCATGATTCATGACGTCTCTCCCATAGTAGAGACGAGCTGCCCCCGGCGGACGGAGACGGACAGCGCTGCAGGATCAGTAAGTAAGTATGTGTGTGTGTTTTTTTTTTTTATGTGTTTGGGCTTTGCGGGGCACCGCCACAAGGGGTAATGCTACAAGGGGCACAGTGACTGGGGGCACAACTTTATGGGGCACAGTGACTGGGGGCACAACTATATGGGGCACAGTGACTGGGGGCACAACTATTTGGGGCACAGTGACTGGGGGCACAACTATATGGGGCACAGTGGCTGGGGGCACAGTGACTGGGGGCACAACTATATGGGGCACAGTGACTGGGGGCACAGTGACTGGGGGCACAACTATATGGGGCACAGTGACTGGGGGCACAACTACAGGGGGCACAGTGACTGGGGGCACAACTATATGGGGCACAGTGACTGGGGGCACAGTGACTGGGGGCACAACTATATGGGGCACAGTGACTGGGGGCACAACTACAGGGGGCACAGTGACTTGGGGCACAACTACAAGGGGCACAGCGACTGGTGGCATAGCTATTGGGGGCAGAGCTACAAGGGGCACAGCGACTGGGGGCACAACTATATGGGGCACAGCGACTGGGGCACAACTACAAGGGGCACAGTGACTGGGGGCGGAACTACAGGGGGTACAGCTACAGGGGGCACTGCTACTCGGGGCACTGCTACTCAGGGCACAGCGACTGGGGGCACAACTACAGGGGCACTGCTACAAAGGGCACAGCTACAGGGGGCACAGCGACGGGGCACAATGACTGGGGGCACTGCTACTCGGGGCACAGTGACTGGGGGCACAATCACAGGGGTCACAACTACTGGGGGCACAGCCACAAGGGGCACAGCTACTGGGGGCAAAGCTACAGGGGTCACAACTGCTTGGGGCACAGCGACTGGGGGCACAATCACAGGGGTCACAACTACTGGGGGCACAGCCACAAGGGGCACTGCTACAAGGGGCACAGCGACGGGGCACAGTGACTGGGGGCACTGCTACTCGGGGCACAATTGCAGGGGTCACAACTACTGGGGGCACAGCCACAAGGGGCACATGGGGGCAAAGCTACAGGGGTCACAACTACTCGGGGCACAGCGACAGGGGACACAGCGACAGCGGGCACAACTACTCAGGCACTTCTACTGGGGGCACAGCTAGAGGGGTCACAACTACTGGGGGCGCCTGCTCCATCCTCCCAGCCAGCAGCAGCACTCTCCCCTGTCTGTGCTAACGTCCTCCCGCATCAGCGAGTGCATACTAGAGATGAGCGCCTGAAATTTTTCGTGTTTTGTGTTTTGGTTTTGGGTTCGGTTCCGCGGCCGTGTTTTGGGTTCGACCGCGTTTTGGCAAAACCTCACCGAATTTTTTTTGTCGGATTCGGGTGTGTTTTGGATTCGGGTGGTTTTTTCAAAAAACCCTAAAAAACATCTTAAAACATTGAATTTGGGGGTCATTTTGATCCCATAGTATTATTAACCTCAATAACCATAATTAACACTCATTTTCAGTCTATTCTGAACACCTTACACCTCACAATATTATTTTTAGTCCTAAAATTTGCACCGAGGTCGCTGGATGACTAAGCTCAGCGACCCTAGTGGCCGACACAAACACCGGGCCCATCTAGGAGTGGCACTGCAGTGTCACGCAGGATGTCCCTTCCAAAAAACCCTCCCCAAACAGCACATGACGCAAAGAAAAAAAGAGGCGCAATGAGGTAGCTGTGTGAGTAAGATTAGCGACCCTAGTGGCCGACACAAACACCGGGCCCATCTAGGAGTGGCACTGCAGTGTCACGCAGGATGTCCCTTCCAAAAAACCCTCCCCAAACAGCACATGACGCAAAGAAAAAAAGAGGCGCAATGAGGTAGCTGACTGTGTGAGAAAGATAAGCGACCCTAGTGGCCGACACAAACACCGGGCCCATCTAGGAGTGGCACTGCAGTGTCACGCAGGATGTCCCTTCCAAAAAACCCTCCCCAAACAGCACATGACGCAAAGAAAAAAAGAGGCGCAATGAGGTAGCTGTGTGAGTAAGATTAGCGACCCTAGTGGCCGACACAAACACCTGGCCCATCTAGGAGTGGCACTGCAGTGTCACGCAGGATGTCCCTTCCAAAAAACCCTCCCCAAACAGCACATGACGCAAAGAAAAAAAGAGGCGCAATGAGGTAGCTGACTGTGTGAGAAAGATAAGCGACCCTAGTGGCCGACACAAACACCGGGCCCATCTAGGAGTGGCACTGCAGTGTCACGCAGGATGTCCCTTCCAAAAAACCCTCCCCAAACAGCACATGACGCAAAGAAAAAAAGAGGCGCAATGAGGTAGCTGTGTGAGTAAGATTAGCGACCCTAGTGGCCGACACAAACACCTGGCCCATCTAGGAGTGGCACTGCAGTGTCACGCAGGATGTCCCTTCCAAAAAACCCTCCCCAAACAGCACATGACGCAAAGAAAAATAAAAGAAAAAAGAGGTGCAAGATGGAATTGTCCTTGGGCCCTTCCCACCCACCCTTATGTTGTATAAACAAAACAGGACATGCACACTTTAACCAACCCATCATTTCAGTGACAGGGTCTGCCACACGACTGTGACTGAAATGACGGGTTGGTTTGGACCCCCACCAAAAAAGAAGCAATTAATCTCTCCTTGCACAAACTGGCTCTACAGAGGCAAGATGTCCACCTCATCATCATCCTCCGATATATCACCGTGTACATCCCCCTCCTCACAGATTATCAATTCGTCCCCACTGGAATCCACCATGTCAGCTCCTTGTGTACTTTGTGGAGGCAATTGCTGCTGGTCAATGTCTCCGCGGAGGAATTGATTATAATTCATTTTAATGAACATCATCTTCTCCACATTTTCTGGATGTAACCTCGTACGCCGATTGCTGACAAGGTGAGCGGCGGCACTAAACACTCTTTCGGAGTACACACTTGTGGGAGGGCAACTTAGGTAGAATAAAGCCAGTTTGTGCAGGGCCTCCAAATTGCCTCTTTTTCCTGCCAGTATAAGTACGGACTGTGTGACGTGCCTACTTGGATGCGGTCACTCATATAATCCTCCACCATTCTATCAATGGTGAGAGAATCATATGCAGTGACAGTAGACGACATGTCCGTAATGGTTGTCAGGTCCTTCAGTCCGGACCAGATGTCAGCATCAGCAGTCGCTCCAGACTGCCCTGCATCACCGCCAGCGGGTGGGCTCGGAATTCGGATTTGGGATTTCGAAGAATGCACAGTTCTTTGCTGTGCTGCTTTTGCCAGCTTGAGTCTTTTCATTTTTCTAGCGAGAGGCTGAGTGCTTCCATCCTCATGTGAAGCTGAACCACTAGCCACTAGTCCTTTTTTTTCTGATATTTGGTGTTTTGGATTTGACATGCTCTGTACTATGACATTGGGCATCGGCCTTGGCAGACGACGTTGCTGGCATTTCATCGTCTCGGCCATGACTAGTGGCAGCAGCTTCAGCACGAGGTGGAAGTGGATCTTGATCTTTCCCTAATTTTGGAACCTCAACTTTTTTGTTCTCCATATTTTATAGGCAGAACTAAAAGGCACCTCAGGTAAACAATGGAGATGGATGGATTGGATACTAGTATACAATTATGGACGGACTGCCACGGTTAGGTGGTATAAAAAAACCACGGTTAGGTGGTATATAATACAATTATGGATGGACGGACTGCCTGCCGAGTTCCGACACAGAGGTAGCCACAGCCGTGAACTACCGCACTGTACACTGGTTGATAAAGAGATAGTAGTATACTCGTAACAACTAGTATGACACTATGACGACGGTATAAAGAATGAAAAAAAAACCACGGTTAGGTGGTATATATTATAATAATAATACAATTATGGATGGACGGACTGCCTGCCAACTGCCGACACAGAGGTAGCCACAGCCGTGAACTACCGCACTGTACACTGGTTGATAAAGAGATAGTAGTATACTCGTAACAACTAGTATGACACTATGACGACGGTATAAAGAATGAAAAAAAAACCACGGTTAGGTGGTATATATTATAATAATAATACAATTATGGATGGACGGACTGCCTGCCGACTGCCGACACAGAGGTAGCCACAGCCGTGAACTACCGCACTGTACACTGGTTGATAAAGAGATAGTAGTATACTCGTAACAACTAGTATGACACTATGACGACGGTATAAAGAATGAAAAAAAAACCACGGTTAGGTGGTATATATTATAATAATAATACAATTATGGATGGACGGACTGCCTGCCGACTGCCGACACAGAGGTAGCCACAGCCGTGAACTACCGCACTGTACACTGGTTGATAAAGAGATAGTAGTATACTCGTAACAACTAGTATGACACTATGACGACGGTATAAAGAATGAAAAAAAAACCACGGTTAGGTGGTATATATTATAATAATAATACAATTATGGATGGACGGACTGCCTGCCGACTGCCGACACAGAGGTAGCCACAGCCGTGAACTACCGCACTGTACACTGGTTGATAAAGAGATAGTAGTATACTCGTAACAACTAGTATGACACTATGACGACGGTATAAAGAATGAAAAAAAAACCACGGTTAGGTGGTATATATTATAATAATAATACAATTATGGATGGACGGACTGCCTGCCGACTGCCGACACAGAGGTAGCCACAGCCGTGAACTACCGCACTGTACACTGGTTGATAAAGAGATAGTAGTATACTCGTAACAACTAGTATGACACTATGACGACGGTATAAAGAAAGAAAAAAAAATACCACAGTTAGGTGGTATATATTATAATAATAATACAATTATGGATGGACGGACTGCCTGCCGACTGCCGACACAGAGGTAGCCACAGCCGTGAACTACCGCACTGTACACTGGTTGATAAAGAGATAGTAGTATACTCGTAACAACTAGTATGACACTATGACGGTATAAAGAATGAAAAAAAAACCACGGTTAGGTGGTATATATTATAATAATAATACAATTATGGATGGACGGACTGCCTGCCGACTGCCGACACAGAGGTAGCCACAGCCGTGAACTACCGCACTGTACACTGGTTGATAAAGAGATAGTAGTATACTCGTAACAACTAGTATGACACTATGACGACGGTATAAAGAAAGAAAAAAAAATACCACGGTTAGGTGGTATATATTGTAATACAATTATGGATGGACGGACTGCCTGCCGAGTTCCGACTGCCGACACAGAGGTAGCCACAGCCGTGAACTACCGCACTGTACTGTGTCTGCTGCTAATATAGACTGGTTGATAAAGAGATAGTATACAATACATACAACAATATACTACTATACTGGTGGTCAGGCACTGGTCACCACTAGTCACACTGGCAGTGGCACTCCTGCAGCAAAAGTGTGCACTGTTTAATTTTAAATTAATATAATATTATGTACTCCTGGGGGCTCCTGCTATAACAACCTGCAGTGCTCCCCAGTCTCCCCCACAATTATTATAAGCTTTGCCTTTTATACATTGATGTGCAGCACACTGGGCTGAGCTGAGTGCACACAGACTGAGTCACACTGTGTGACTGGCTGCTGCTGTGTATCGTTTTTTTTCAGGCAGAGAACGGATATAGCAGAGAACGGATATATTATATTAAAATAAATAAAAGTTAACTAACAACAACTGCACTGGTCACTGTGGTAAACTCTGTCTGACTCTGCACAATCTCTCTCTCTCTTCTAATCTAATTTCTAATGGAGAGGACGCCAGCCACGTCCTCTCCCTATCAATCTCAATGCACGTGTGAAAATGGCGGCGACGCGCGGCTCCTTATATAGAATCCGAGTCTCGCGAGAATCCGACAGCGTCATGATGACGTTCGGGCGCGCTCGGGTTAACCGAGCAAGGCGGGAGGATCCGAGTCTGCTCGGACCCGTGAAAAAAACATGAAGTTCGTGCGGGTTCGGTTTCAGAGAAACCGAACCCGCTCATCTCTAGTGCATACTATATGTAGGTAAGTAATCTCTCTCATTTTTACAGGTACCCCTATTGGATTCTACTGGACAAGTGGACGTGAATCTCAGCGTTGGATGTAGGTAAGTATGTGTGAGTGTGTAAGTGTGTTTTAATAAATTTTTACTTACACGGTGTGTGTGTTGTGTTTTTTTTGGGGTATTTTTGTTGTTGTAGAAATACAGGTACCAGCGGGCACGTTATTTCCCCACATGCTGGTACTTGAGGTTCTCCAAGTACCAGCAAGCGGGGGAGGCTTGCTGGGCCTTGTAGTTCCACAACAAAAAACAATATTCTTTTTTTACATACTTATGGCTATCAGCCCGGCACCCACCGCCCAGGGGTGCTGGGGACAGCCTCGGGCTTCACCTCTGGCCCTTGGGTGCCTGGAGGGGGGGGACCCCTTGATTTAAGGGATCCCCACTCCTCCAGGGAACCCCGGCCAGGGGTGACTAGTTGGGGGGGGTAATGCCACGGCCGCAGGGACCTACATAAATGTGTCCCCCGGCTGTGGCATTATGTCCCTGGCTAGTGGAGCCCGGTGCTGGTTTTAAAAATATGGGGGGCCCCTACATCTTTTGTCCCCCATATTTTTGGAACCAGGACCGGACTAAGAGCCCGGTGCTGGTTGTGTAAATACGGGGAACCCCTGTCCAATTTTTTCCCAGTATTTATACAACCAGGACCGGCTCAAAGAGGCCGAGGCTGGTTACACTTAGGAGGGGGGACCTCACGCATTTTTTTTTTTTACATTTTTTAACCCATTCAGACCGTTCTCCATTAAGTTAATGGAAGCCCTGGGCAACAAAATTGCATTTGTGTCCTCCTCCCACTCCTTTCCCAGTACCAAACACTAATTATTATTTTTATTTTCTATAAAAATGTACAATATATCACATGTATGGTGAGCAGGCAGGCAGTGGGCATTGGCGGCATTGGACTGAGATGTAAATTAGTAGCGGAGGGCTGGGTCAGTTGATGGTGGGCAAGTTTGTATGCCATTGGCGGTGGTAGCGGGTATCAGCTCAGGGGCAGTAGCGGGCATTGGCTCGGCAGCGGTAGGGGTCATCGGCAGGATCCGGTGGACATTATGGCTGTAGTGCCTCACCAGCCACTGACCTCACCGCACGCCACTGCACTGTAATACTATATATACTGCTCACAAAAATGCAGCACAGATATGGAATGGATACTTGCAGTGACACAGAGCTGCAAGATACAGCAATGGCCTATTGTACACAACTATACACTGTTGGGTCACCAAAATGCTGCACTGTAATACTATATATACTGCTCACAAAAATGCAGCACAGATATGGAATGGATACTTGCAGTGACACAGAGCTGCAAGATACAGCAATGGCCTACTGTACTGTACTACTATAAGTATAATTATATACTGGTGGTCCCCAGTCCCCACAATGCAGCACACTGATCAGATATTTGCAGCACACTGAGCACAGATATGGAGCGTTTTCAGGCAGAGAACGTAGATATTTTCAGCACACTGAGCACAGATATTTGCAGCACACTGAGCAAAGATATTTGCAGCACACTGAGCACAGATACGGAGCTTTTCAGGGAGAGAACGCAGCCACGTCCTCTCCGTTCAATCTCCAATGCATGAGTGAAAATGGCAGCGACGCGCGGCTCTTTATATAAAATACGAATCTTGCGAGAATCCGACAGCGGGATGATGACGTTCGGGCGCTTTCTGGTTAACCAAGCAAGGCGGGAAGATCCGAGGCTGCCTCGGACCCGTGTAAAATAGGTGAAGTTCGGGGGGGTTCGGATCTCGGAGAACCGAACCCGCTCATCTCTAATTTTAATACATTGAAAATGAGCCGATATTTGGGGCACGTTTCACAATTACAGTTTAGCCAACTGAGGATGGTATCCAATTATCCCTGATGCATTTTTGGCTGATGAAAACAGCCAAATATCGCTATTAATGATCGATGGTCATTTTCACTGTATCCTATTACAGCCATTTTCATTGTGCAAAAACACATGGGATTGGGGATAAGTCCCCAATTCCCATGTGTTATTGCAGTTCCGGCAGCCCGCTTATTGTGGAGAAGCATAATCTGCAATAAGTGCAGGCATCAGGGGAAGAGGAGCACGCCACATCGGGTCTTATAGGAAAGCCCATGGCGATACAATTACCTGCGGTCATTAACCGCGGGTAATTGGATACCCCCTAATGTTTCATATACAACAGTGAAAAGATCATGTCACCATCCAATCCATGAGTAGCAAGAGGGTAACAGAGGAGCATACTTCAGGATTATAAGATACATATCTTAATTTGTTGTGTAAGCAAAACAGGCTAGCAACTGCAAATCAATTGACTGCAAACTTTAAACAGTGGTACGAGTAACTGGTTTTGTTTGAGGGTTTTTGTTTTGTTTTTTTAAAAGGGGAACTGCACAGAGATGGATATCATAGTCCAGTTGCAGTGCGCACTACACCTAGCAATTCACATTTATGCATTCCGAATTAAGAATACAGGGCACCAAACTTCTAAACAGCAGAGGAAAGGGCTGTCCTCCTCTATGTTCTTGGCAAAAAATGTAATACTTTGGTAATGTAAGGGCACCTTAATGGAACCCACACATGGTGCTCCACTGAAGTGTCTGACGTCTGACTGAGGTGTCCCTTGCAGGCACTTCCTTATGGATACAGTGCAGTATCATTTAATGTAGGACAAAGTGTCTGGAAGGTGAATAATGGGGGTCAGTATGGCCCTTTTTCAACAATGGTTTGCACACAAAAGAACCAGAAAATAAGAAAACCCCTCACTGGTTTGAAAAAATAGTAATCATTGGCACTTTTGGCCTCAACTTCCGTTGACCTCAACTTCATTTTACACCATGTGGAAACTATATCCTTATATGGATGTTTAAGGTAAACTTATGTCTGTAAAGGAAAGGGAAAGAAGTACATTAGATAAACACAAGAAATCATATTCACTACTGCTATACTTGTTATTTTGAACCATGGTCTATCCCACAGCATCCTGTAAAGGGACAGATCGGATCTACCTGCACAGCTCTCTAAATCTAAACTTACTAATGTGCCAAAAAATAGGTACAGTTTCTAACAACACTCTAACTCACAACAGGTCTAATGTACAAACAGCAACAACCTGGGATTCCAGGCCTGGGCTGGCCAGTTTGAGGCTAGGTGCCGTTATGGCAGGGGGGACCCCACACTGTGTGCTTCCCCTTGCTATAGCTTCAGTTGCTCAGCTGTTTCAGCATAGTGCTAATTATTAGAAAATTGGAGGACCCCAAGCCACTTGCGGCTGAGAGCAGTCATATCACAGGAGCAAATGCACAAACAAATGGAGAGGACACAACTGTATTTTCCAATACCAGCCTGTGTTCAGAGCCCCAGGGCTGCTTATTGTTTTGGGGGAGTACCCCATATATGTAAATTTACTGATAACAATGCAGTACAGTTGGGAACAATATAATAACAAATACATCAAAGCATAAATACAATATGGCTACAAATCAGTACATTAAGCAGCTTTTGTTTTATTCAGTTTAAGAAAGTGTTGGAAATATTATAGTCTCCTATGCTGGGAAGGATGGTAGGCCTTGTACCTATCACATTTTCTCATATCCTGGGGACTTAGGGTCAGGTTTCCTTTAAACATTTATTCCTAAACTGGGGAAGTGCCTTACAGCAGGGACCTGGACTATCAGGAGGGCCTATTGCCCTAATTAGTTGGGAAAATAGGCAGTATTACTTTGCCAGGAAAATGGGCAGCATTTTTTGTGGGAAAAACCAGAGCAACCCTGATCCTATTTACTCCCAGGAATAGCAGCTGAATTTGATGCAGGGCCTAGTACAAATGATTAAACAAGGCCATGCTCCTAATGCCCAAACTGCACAAGGGCATGGGCATAATGGACAAATTTATCAACAGCACGGGCCTAGCACCAGACAAACACCTGGTGGTCTATGATGAGGTCAGGGTCCAATAACACCTACACTTTTTGCTGGGGTGCTTTATAGAGCACTTTTACTTTCTTCCACTGTAGGCCTTTCTGGTCCCCAGATCCAGACTCAACTCTCAACAGTAGCCACTGTCATCAATGCTCAGCTGCAGCACTGAACTCTTCTCCCACTAGTCCTGGTGTTCTACCAGCTTTCTTCTCTCAGGTAGGTGTCTTGTTGTTTGAACAGAGGTCTTATCTCTCCACTGGTGACTTTCAAACTGATGCTCCCTGTGTGCATCTTATGATATAAGATGCCATAAGAGGGCAGGGCTGTGATGTGGCAAGCTGGTATTGCTTTGCTTGTGATAAAGGACGAATAGCAGAATTGTAATCTACTGTATGCAAGATTAATTGAACCAAAGCAAGGAGCTGCATCATTTTACCGTCTCCTGCTCTTCTAGCCTCAACCAGGTGTTCTTTCATAACATCTTTTGTTGGACATTCAGCACCATCTTCAGTGTCTTCTGCCATTGAGTGACTCCCTTGGTCTAGTGCTGGGCTCTGCACCTCCGTCCCTGCTTTTCTGCCTCTCATGTCACCCCCTTGGTCCAGTGCCAGGCTGTTATAAAGGTGCCTGCCTGATGATTGATGAGGAATGCTCTTATACTGCTCACTTGTTCCTACAGAATGTTTACATTTATGTACACCTTTGATGTTCCCTCTGTGCTTAAAAATCCATATGAGTTCCCATTAAAACAATTGCAATATTGCAAAGATAGGCATGCAGTGATGTGGAAGATCATTTGCATTGTGTTTTTTAACTTGTGTAAATACCCAGCATCATTCCTGTTCATCACGATTCATCAATAGATACTGTAGCTGAACACAACTTATTTTTAAAGATGTTTACCATACCTAAGCTATATTTCACCCAGGAGACTACTCCACCTTTAGAATCAGACATTGGACACACTGAACTTATGAACTATCCATCACTAAACAGTTTTACAGGGGTCTGATTGCCTATTTGATAAATTATATTGAAACCTCTACATTGTAACTAGGAGCTACACTAGGCAAGGCACATCCAATAGATGTATTTAAATGTAAAACTAAGGAATGTTTTACATTCAAAATAAATGTAAAAAATATATATATTATTACATACAGTTCAACAACCAGATATAAGCTAAAATATGGGCACCCATTATGTTCAATGATACTCCAACCTGTCCCTTTCATTTATGGGACACTTACTTTAAGAAGTTAATCACATGGTAAGGATCATGGACATTCTGCCCCAATGCGTGCAGCTGCAGAAGGAGAAGCATAGCCAAGCATCACTGGATTGTAACACATGTATACATGGTGACTGGCATTTTTCAGAGCACAGATCTCCACTCTTTAGGGTCATAAAATAGGAGCCTACCCAGCAGTCAGTGCTAGGTGATTGGCTTATGTTCCCCAAATGTGCAACCTTACTTCTTTAATAGATGACCTGTAACTGACTTTTGACTAGCTTTTCTACTACTTTCTCTTAGTCATCTTCCTGTACACATCTGTGCACCAACTTTGCTCTTTTAAATGGACTTTCTGTTATATCACTTTTGCCAATTATCTTCTCATGTGCCAGACCTATTAAATTTGAATCCAGCCTTGCGTTTGACTCATTCTTGCCTGACCTCTACTGTATTCGGAAGCCGTGCTGCCTGATAAAATGTTTTTCACCATTGCTAATATCCCTATATACAGTAGGTGAGCAACATACCTTCATTTAGTTATGTATTGTTCTTCACCATCTATTATGAATATAGACTTTTGAATATAGGCTCTCTTTTCAAGCATAGTGGATACCTTAGCAGTCAGATATACAACAGTCACTGATATAGTTATTATGCTTGCAAATGAATGGACATGCAGTGCTCAGTGTCTGCAGTCAGAGTCTTCTGCTGCATGTGCGTAGAAGCCTCTTATACCTTCTGCTACCCAATCATAGGTTTACTGGTGTCCCATCTGAATATAAGTAGTAGGTAATTCTAAAAATTCTAATAATTTGCTGACACAAATATTGTTCCGACTTAGCTCCATTCATTCATCAAAACAATTTTATCATACAACATTCATGAATCAGCACATGATTTAATAATATATAAGTATTCTAATATCAACAATATGAATATGATAATCAGTGTCAATTCATTCAGATTAGTGGAGTGGTTTAAATACCAAGTATAACAAAAAATTATAGGGTACAGTAATTCCGTTATGAACACTGATGACCAAATTCTAGTAATTAAATGAATCTAATATTTTGTGCAATAGTTTCCAAAATGAAAGTCATTTCTAGCTTTAAAGGCCCCCATATACTAGTGCGATTTGGCCCTTTTTTACAAGATTTCGACCCATCGGGCCGATAAATCGTGTGAAAAGTGTCAAATTGTGTGTCATTTACTTCCAATTCTGATCCGTTGCGCTGTCCTGTGTGCATCGGAACTGGACATTTTCACTGCTGCACCAAAGATACATCGTATACCAGAGCAGTGAATGGGATTGCATGCAAAACACTGTATGCAAAATGACCGCATATGATGTACTGTATGAGTTGCCGAGGTATCGCATGCGAGGCTGCATGCGATACCTCGACTTAGTATATGGCCACCTTAAGGATGAAAAACTTCCAGGACAACAGTGATTGCCTGCTCTGTGATATTTGGAAAAATATAAAAATTAAATATAAAATGTATATAAAAAGTACTTGCTTTAATCATCAATAATTAATTTAGTCATATATATATATATATATATATATAGCAGCAATACTCTGACACCAAAGAAAAAGTAAATTCATTATATACATTATCTATTACAGCATATTAAAAAACAAACAAAAAAAACATTATTTGACTTCACCTACAATTTAATTTTATGAGAAGTAAATGTGAATTATGCTAAATATGGATACACAAATTGTAATATAAACAAAATGACAAGATATCAAAAAACAACCAAGACGCTTGGTTTTTTTTGGAATTAGAATTAAAATATTCCTATTCCCTATTTTCATTAATAAAGATCCAGATGCTTTGGTATGTGAAACAGTAGTAGGTTGTGTAGGTCAGAATGGAGATGTTATGTAGGCTGTTTGATTGCTTATCCAAGTGGAGAATTTTTAACAAATTTGTGAATCACAGATCTGAGCTTGATAAATCTGCCAATGTCTGTGGTTCTGTGGATAATGATTACAGACCCAGATTACTTTGGAGTGGAGTTTTAAATGATACATTACATCTAATTCCCTTTCAGCTCCAGTTTACACATCACCACAGCTGTTGCTCACTTCAAATGCCAAGCTTGTGTAGAACATCAAATTGGCTGACCTCCTTACTAACAAACTTGTGCTCAAATGCTCTGTATCACCAATACAAACTAAACTATTCTTTGTCTGCAATAATTAACTATTAATACTGGAGCTCATTCATAATTACAGTATGAGTAACTTCACCATCAAGACGCAACTTGTGCACGTGCTTTGGATGTTCAGACAGACTAGGGAGAGTAATGCATACTAGCTGACTCTTCTGTATGACAATAATACGTGTACAAGGAGAAAAGTTTGACTCTTGTTTGGGAACCCAAACAAGAGTCATACTTTTCTCCTTGTACACGTATTATTGTTTTCTTTTTTGACTCTGGGCGCACCGCCATACGGACAGATAGGAATTTCCATTAATTATTGTCCATCTCTGGTCCTTACATGATTACATTTGTATTCTGAATCTAGGTCAGTGCAGGATCCAAAACCCTCCCATTCTAAATCTTCTGTATGACAACATGGTGTGTGTACCTTAAGTTGGACTTGCTGCTAACTCTTAATGAAGAGAAATTTGTTTGACATGATTTTGTTACTTAGATTTTAACTAGCACTAGGTGTTCTAGAGACCTAATTTAATATTTTATTAACATTAAAAATTGTCATAAAACTCATGTATTTAATTTCATTATGTATCTGGCCTAATACTTTCGCATTATAATTAGTTACAATTTAATTGGTTGCTATAGATAACACCATCTTCTACCTTTGCACCATTTTTCATAAATGACCCTTCACTATCTTTGCTCATGACCATGGCTTTGCTCTAATTTATGAGACTGTTCTGTTAGCACCCATGGGGCTGGTTGTGTAATGCAGTACAAGATGGCCAGAGCTCCGAGAATCTGGCCGAACTCATACTTTTTTTTAAAGCAGTTATCATTTGCAAGGTAAAACCAACCGCTTTGCCTTGTAAATGATTGCCGCTTTAAAAAAATGCTTTAAATCTGGCCCATTATTTTGTTTATAACTGTATTTGTTTTTAACAATGTATACGAGCCCTCATTCCGAGTTGTACGCTCTGTAATTTTCTTCGCATCGCAGCGATTTTCCGCTAATTGCGCATGCGCAATGTTCGCACTGCGACTGCGCCAAGTAAATTTGCTAAGAAGTTTGGTAATTTACTCACGGCATTACGAGGTTTTTTCTTCGTTCTGGGGATCGTAATGTGATTGACAGGAAGTGGGTGTTTCTGGGCGGAAACTGACCGTTTTATGGGGGTGTGTGAAAAAACGCTGCCGTTTCTGGGAAAAACGCGGGAGTGGCTGGAGAAATGGGGGAGTGTCTGGGCGAACGCTGGGGGTGTTTGTGACGGCAAACTAGGAACGAAACTGACTGAACTGATCGCAGTGGCAGAGTAAGTCTCGAGCTACTCAGAAACTGCTAAGAAATTTCTATTCGCAATTTTGAGAATCTTTCGTTCGCAATTCTGCTAAGCTAAGATTCACCCCCAGTAGGCGGCGGCTTAGCGTGTGCAGTGCTGCTAAAAGCAGTTTGCAAGCGAACAACTCGCAATGAGGGCACCTGTTCTTCCATGCTTTCCATGTTAACCATAGTCCCATACAATAATGCTTGCTGTTAGTTTTAAGTATTGTTAAAAATATCATAAGACGTAGCCATCTAAGCTTGAGCAATCTGTGTTTTGTGTTAGCATTCTTAAAAACTACAACGGCAAACCATGAACGTACAGTATAGCTTGTAGTTCGTATGCAAATGCAAAATGTAACCACATGTGCAAGTTCAATGTTTGACATCCTAGGGCAGGAGAACCAGATCAAATTGACCAGTTGCCATGACAGGAGAACCAGATCAAATTGACCAGTTGTACCATGAATAAGTCTCACTCCCTCTAACCGGCAACATTTCCTATCATTTAGAAAAATGAATTATTTGCCAGCTTCTGTTCATGACCAGATGTTGGGATTGCATAGATAATACAAAAATACTTAAGGTAAAACAATCCCTTATAAGTTTACCTTTTCAGTTAGCTTAGAAGAAGACAAAACGAAATCTCCTTTGTGACTGATGCCAATGCAGCCTCACAGGAGAAAAACCAATATCTGATACTAAAAAACATCTCCTGCAATCTTAGTTGACTATTTTAGAATATTAGCGAAAAGAACTATATTGATGTCAGTACTGTTGTTTTGAAGAATATACAGATGGGTCCACATTTATCTTGACCTTTAATAGGATTAACTGCGACTGGCCAGTCGGACTTAATCCCCTGCTGTAATGACTTAATCCCCTGCTGTATTGTTCTCTGTATTGTATTGCAGTTGAGAACAATAGATGAAGGGTGTATGCTAATAAGTCATGTTGTACCTAGGCGCAGAAACCTTGTCAAGATAACTGTGGACCCATCTGTAGTCCGGAAGCAGAAATTATTATTTCTTATATATACCCCCATTGCAATTCAAAAGTTATTGTAGGTGATACAGTGCACAAGAAAAGGTGGTGTTAATCACATAACCAGTTTATTGTGGTGTCAAAATATCTGCTGTAGGCAGAGGTGCAAGTAGAATTTTTTTTCTTAGTGGTACGTACTGATAGTAAAAATGGGCGTGGTCATGTGTCATGAGGGGGCATTTTCACACAAAACTAGGGGAGTGGCTACATGACAATAGGGGCATGGTCACATTGTGCCACACACCGTAATTCTTATTACACATTATGCCACACACCATAATGCCCATTACACATTATGCCAGATGCAGTAACAACCATTACACTTTATGCCACACAATGTAATGCCCATTACACATTATGACACACACTGTAATGCTTTACATATTATACCACACACTGTAATGCTTATTACATATTATGCAACACACAGTTATGCCACTGACACCATTTTATGTCCCACACACAAAAATGCCCCTTATAAATTATGCCCCAGTGGTGGGCTGGTGGTACGGAGTTACCACCATCATATTTCTTAATGGTACTCCGTACCACCCAGTACCACCCTACTTTCAGCACTGGGTGTAGGTAATGTTGGGGAAGAGCAAAATAGCGCTCTGCTGTGTTTATTTAGTTTTCCTCTTGGTAGATATGCCTCTACCCCATCTAATATTTTTAGTTTCGTTTTTGTACCAACTGCCTTATGTTGTCTGGTTTGGGACTGTGGAGACATACAGTATCTTATGTAGTAGACAGTCAGCACTCAGATTCTCCATATCACAGTAGCAATAATGTAATTGTGCAGCTTTCCAGTTGTGTAATATACAGAATCAGAGAGCCTTGCTATATAATATTTTAATGACAATTATGTGGTTCTGAAAATAGGAAATACAGCAGAGAGTTGCGTAGAGACTGGAAAGTAGGTGGAGAACACATGCTGGGCACTGGAGTTGTGCAAACATATGGTGGCACAGATTGGGTGATATACAGTAAGAACATGCATATAGTCTAAGTACATGATGATTTGGCAAACTGTAATGTGGCTATATAGCTGCTATAATAAGGTGTATCATGAGAGCATGGTGACATAATGCAATACCAGAGTATGACAGGTGTGGCTCTGCTTCCCCTGCCTACCCTGACTGCACGTCACTGGTATAAAGTGGGATGGGTATATTATTCATACAATGGGAATGGTAAGAATATGCTTTGTATAAGCATATCCTTTGTGCTTTGTTATGTCATAAAGGATGAGCACATAAATGTATTGTCCTCTTCCATTGTGTGCTTTTCCTTCTCTTATACCATCATCTGCTCCATGCTCCCTTCAAATGTACCTAACCCTTGGTTTCTGCCACCCAGCTGCCTAGTGATTGTTATGACAACAGATGCAGAAATGTTTACAGTATTTACAATGTACTTATCATGCATGGTCTTGTACTGTAAAGCCCCATACACACTAGGCGATATTGTGAACAATATTGCTCAGAAAAGGCTTTCTGAGCGATATTGTTCACAATATTGCCTAGTGTGTATACTCATTATCATTAACGATGCGCGCTTCCTCACGTTGTTGACGACCCCCTCCCTCGTTTTAGATGTGCATGCAGCTGCTGTGTGTGAGCAGGCAAAAGATGGAGGTCCGATATGAGTGAGCCACCTCATGCCTCATGCCAAACATTGTTGTGCTTAATCTGCAGTTTACCAATTACTTTGCAACAAAAATATTAATCCTAAATGCCTAGTACGCTATAAGAAGAGGTGTAGCTAGGCGCCATAGTGCCCGGAGCAAGGGTATGTTTTGCCACCCCCTCCCTTCTACTGAATTGGGCACTTAGCCAACATATGGTGGCACGTTACATTTGAAAATAAACAATATTTAAAAATCTTAAATTATGACAGGGTCTGTTCTAGACCTTGTGGAGATCAGGGCAAAACTTTCCTTTTCACCAATGTTTAAAATAGGGTCAGTGCGGATGGTGTAATGATTGGCATTATTGCCTCACAGCACTGAGGTCATGGGTTTGACTCCCACTATTGCCCTAACTGTGGAGTTTGTACAGTATATTCTCCCCTTGCATGCATGGGTTTCTTCCGGGTACTCCGGTTTCCTCCCACAATACAAAAATATACTAGTAGGTTAATTGGCTCCCAACAAAAATTAACCCTGCTGTGGGGGGGTATGTGTGTGGTAAGGAATATAGATTGTAAGCTCCCGTGGGGCAGGGACTGATGTGAATGGCGAAATATTCTCTGTGAAGCGCTGCGGAATAAGTGTGCACTATATAAATGGTAAAAATAAATAAAAAATGGCTTGATTGGAAAGGGGCTTGGCCACAGAATAGTACCAATTCACATGACACCGCACAGTAGTGTCCGTTATTCACATTACACCACACAGTAGTACCCCTTATGCACGTTATGCCACACTATAGTTGAGCCCCTTACACACAGCTGTATTGAACAATTTACTTTAATTCAAATACATTAAAAACACTATATACTGTATGCCTCGACTGTCCTTACCTCACAACCCCCTTAAATTCCTCAATAAAAATAAAGCCTCCAACTTTGATTGTCTCCCAATGTCTCAATGAAAACAATGCCCCAAATGTGACCGCCCCACAGACCTAAACTCCTCAAAACTCTCAATAAAATGAATGCACCAAAAGAGACAGGAAAGAGTAGCTGCAGCAGCATTGGCAGGGATTGGTGTTGCAGGACAAAAGTAACCCTGCTGCACAGCTACAAGTAAACAGTGAGACATATAAAGAGGGCAGGCAGAGATCTGGCATGTGTTGGCTGTCAGTGTCTCCTGCTGTCGCCTCTGGTCTGCCCTGATCCCTACCTAATCTCCAAGTTAGTGTGAGCCCCTGCTGCTTCTCTTCCTCCTGCTCTGCGGCTGCCAGCACAGTGGCCCATGGGAAGAGGGGGTGGCAGCGTGCCCTCTAACTTTTTCGGTGCCCGGAGCTTGCGCTCCACCGGAGCCACCCTTGATACACCCCTGGCTATAAGCAACATTGTATGAGGTTATGAAGCAAATAAGACTTTAGATTTAAAGAAAAAAAGTGCAAAAATCCAGAAATTGCTACCCATAGCACAGCATGTAAGTCGCGCCCTGCAATTTGAGCCTGATGGCTTAAAAAAGATAGGCGTATGAGGGGGATGGTATTAATATCCCAACAGTCACATTCCTTACTGTCAGAATGCCAACAGCGGCATCCTGATGGTCTAAATCCCAACGGATCCCATTAAGTATTTTTAACCCTAACCCTAATCAACACCCTAACCCACCCATCCAGCAGCCTAACCCTACCCACGTGTTGTCGTCCCCCTGCAGCCTAATTCTCCCCCAGTGCCTAACCATAACCCCAGTACTCACTGTCAGGACTCTATCTGTCAGGATGCCACTGTCTGCAACTGCATTCCTACTGTCAGGATGGTGACTGCCGGGTTTTTAAATACATCCTGTTTGAGGACCCATCAGTAGGCACATGGATAAAATGAGAGGACATGGCTAATCCCAAAGAAAACAAGATCTACTGTATATTATGTTATAAATATTTAAAATATGTTGTATAAAACAGACAACTACACAGCTGCTGTAAAACCAAAATTACAATCATATATACTGATATTAAATAAGGAAAAAGTCTGAGCAGCGTTAAAAGTGTTTTCAGCATAAACTAATTATCAATAATGATCAGTTTTCTAGAAACATGTTACCACAGCAACCCACTGAGAAGTGTACACATGGCAATAGTATAACTATATGGAAAAAAAAAATTGATTTAGTAACATTTTACTTAGTTTATCAGACATAACTATTATATTTCTCAGATATACAGAATTATAGTATTATATTATTCATATGATAGTCTTTAAAAAAGTAACTTAACATTTAGCCTTCATAATTTAATATTGAATATAGAAAAGAGCACCAATCCTTTTGTTTTGATTTTGGCTTTGGATCTGTATTCATCATATGGTTTTGGTTTTGGATCTGTATTTTATTTTATTTTATTTTTTTTAATTGATAAAACCATCTATAATCATGTAATTCGGGCCTGTTTTTGTTCCTGTAGTATTATTAACCTCAATAACATTAATTTCCAATCATTTCCAGTCAATGTTGACCACCTCACAGCTCACAATACTGCCCACCAATATAGGCAAAAGGTTTGTAGGCTAAATGAAGCAACAAAGCAGACGCACATATACTGTACATGGCAGTTACTTTAATAATATAGCACATCTATGAAACATTGTGGTTGAGCAGTGGCAGACAGGATGACAGTTTAATAAACTAAATGACCCCATAGAATAAATGTTTTCAAAAGAAGAGGCCACAGGACAGTGCAGGGAAATGGAGGTGGAGTATGTATGTAGTGGAAGGCAAGTAAATGATTGATTGATTGATTGATTGATTAGTTAGTTATTTTAATTGTTTGATTGACTAAGATAATTTATGAGGGAGGAGGGTGGATAGCATGGACAGCAGGACAGCCTCCTATGTTCTTCAACCTTTGTCAAGAATCCTTGACTATTAACATTACTTTACAACCATTGTCAGGAATCCTGATTATTAACACTGCTCTTTAACCATTGCCAGGAATCCTTGACTGTTGACATTTTTCTTCAACCCTTGTCGGTTATCCTTGACTATTAACATTGCTCTTCAACCCTTCTCAGGAATCCTTGACTATTAACACTGCTCTTCAACCCTTGCCAGGAATCCTTGACTGTTGACATTTTTCTTCAACCCTTGTCGGTTATCCTTGACTAATAACATTGCTCTTCAACCCTTCTCAGGAATCCTTGCCTATTAACATTGTTCTTCACCCCTTGTCAGGAATCACTGACTATTGTGTTAACATCTGTGGCGGCTCCAGAGGTGGGGCTGCAGCGCAGTCCAAATTCCAAATAAGGAAAAGAAAAGTGGTTCAAGATGAAACTGGAGGTGGAGTATGTATACCGTGGAAGGCAGGTAAAGGAAGGAAGGATTGATTCATTTGTTAATTTTGTTAATTTATTTTACTGTCTAAGAAAATTTATGAGGGAGGAGGGGTGGTAATGTTGCCAGCAGGCCAGCCTTCTAACCATTGTCAGGAATCTTTAGCTCTTCAACCATTGTCAGGAATCCTTGACTATTTGTATTGCTCTTCAACCCTTATATGGATCCTTCAACCATTGTCAGGAATCCTTGACTGTTAACATTGCTCTTCAACCCTTGTCTGGATTCCTGACTATTATCATTGCTCTCCAAAACTTGTTGGGAATCTGTGACTATTAACATTGTTCTTCAACCCTTGTCGAGAATCCATGACTATTGTATTAACATTGTATTGTTTTCTGGTTTAAAATGTGTTGCAAATTAGTAATGAATTATTATTATTTATTTATTTATTAACAGTTTCTTATATAGCGCAGCATATTCCGTTGCGCTTTACAATTAGAACAACAGTAATAGAACAAAACTGGGTAAAAACAGACAGACAGAGGTAGGAGCACTAACCAATAAATGCAAAAGGACATGCACAGTTTAACATAACAAGCACTTCATCAATAGGTACTACAACTTTTGTCGCTGCAGTGCTTGGTTTGTTTGAGTCCCACAAAACAATTTTTTGTAAGGACTTCCCCTGATCATTAATGAGGAGGTTGATGATGAAGGTGTTGGTGGTGAAGATTGCATGACATTTTATAAATAATAATAAGTTTGTAAAATAAATTTCACGGAAACGCTGCAAAGGGCATAACAGGGAGGAAGTGCCTAGATGGTTAATTCTACTAACGTTGACCTCAAAAATGAAATAGAGGCCTTCACAAATATTGTCAGGATTTGTGTAATTCCATACCCAAGAGGTGGGTTTTTTGGTCTTATGCCCAAGAATGACAATTGTTTTATTTTTATAACAAGCAAGAACTGCTGCCACTAGTGGCTGATTTACACAAATGACATCCTCATCATCAACTTTTCAATTAGTGTCAGATCGTACACAAATATCCACCTCATCCTGTTCCACTTCCACATTCGTATCCTCAATTTCTTTTAATGTCATCATCACCATATTTATTTGTACTGCTCATCCCCACATTTGCAGAGGGTGCAGAAATGGTGAAAGGATGCTTCCCTATGAGTACAATGCTGGAAATGTCAGACTCACACATAACTATTGGGGACACACCTAGACTCTCCTAAGGGATTTGTGAACACAGTTTGTTCTTCAGCCCTAGTGTATTTCTTTTTTATTTGGCCATTGATTTGTCTGCTTTACAGGTGACACCTCTATCTCTTTTTTTTTCAATAAAAGTTTATTAAGTTTTATCAAAGAAAAACATTAGAGACACACAAACATATAAGCAGGCACAACAGGAGAACACCATAACCAAGACAATGGCTGCCATATAATAATCAACCTGTAAAACACATTTCAAATCCTGCTTTAACATATGGAAATCCAATACAAATTATTTAAGCCAGAGAAAAAAAATTAAAAAAAATAAGAGAGAATCGGAGAAGAGAGCAGAGAAGAACAGGAAAGAAGAACAAGAGGGAGGTAGGAGGGGGGTGTTGTGCGGAAAGTCAATTAGCAAATGAAACTGGCAGAGAGAGGATTCTCCTCATAACATTGGAAGATCGGTAAGTTATCAGAGAAAAAATTCAGTATGTGAGATTTGCACTCATTACGCATGCAGTAGGTATGTCTGTGAGGATTTGAAGTCTAGCCAGGGAAACCAGGTAGCTGTGAATCCCTATTGGCTTTCAGGTGTCACCCATAATTCCTCCATTGACATGTACATGTCTATCCTAGTAAACCACTCTTTCACTGAGGGAGGGGCAATGTTACGCCAGCGAACAGGGATCACCGCTTTGGCGGCACTATTGAGAAATTTCAAAAGGGATCTTTTATATGCTATCAAAGGGCCGGTAACTAGATTTAGGAGCCAGAAAGCAGGATCAGAGGAAACCTCAGGTCCCACAATTAGTCTAGAGATAGAAATCACATTATTCCAAAAGGGGCGAAGCGATTGACAATCCCACCAGATATGTAGCAGGGAACCTGTCTCAGCGTTACAGTGCCAACACAGGTCCGGTACACCAGGGAACATTTTGGCAAGTGTCAGGGGGCATCTATACCAATGCATCAAAACTTTAAAGCCTCTACCTCTTTGCTTTAACACTGTGAAGTATTTAGATTATATATTTCTAAAATATACTTACAGACCCCATTGATCATGGTAGGCACGCAATAGGCAGGTGCTGTCAGAGGTGCTAGGCCCAATTTATAGGAAGTTCAGATGCTCTGCCTGAGCTGTGAAAGGATACCAGTTGCTCATTAAAGTTATGTCCTCATTCCTCAGAGGTACAACAGGACGCTGTGTGCATGCATGTGTGTATGTGATTGTGCAGGGGTTGTCCAACTCCCACAACTACAACATTGTCCTCAGGTGTTGTCCAACACCCACACTTACAGTGTAGTACTCTAATGTGCAGGGGTCAACAGGCTCCTGCACTCACGTCTAACCTTTGAGAGAGTAAGACTCTGTGCTTCAGTCCACAAAGTATTGGGTAATAACTAAGTTGCATGGGTGGATAAGAAAAGCTGACTTATATAACGTAGACAGGAAGGGATCTGTATGTTGTGGTGATACACTTGTCAATATTGTCATTATAATTGTGTATGCCTAAAGTCTTGCTGTGTATAACCTGTTGTTTAGGTCTCCCAGGGGGATGCGGTCAAGATCCCGCCGGATGGGATCACGATGGTCGGAATACTGACACCGGGATCCCGACTGGAACAATCCTGACATATTCTCCCTCTGTGGGTGTCCACAACACCCATAGAGGAAAAATAAATTAGTGTGCCGAGCGTAGCTGGGCACCGTGCCCGCAGTGTGGAGGAAAAAAGATGTATAGCATAACACCCTTTTATTATCATGATAATAAAAGGGTGTTATGCTATACATCTTTTTTCCTCCACATGATTCACTGTGAGGATGAATAGATAAGGAATACGCCAGACCCTGAACGTCTATACATGAGCGCTGGTTAAGTGTTATTCTCCATTTTTTTGTATCAGATAGCTCAGTGTGTATGACCAATTTGCGTGCTACCATGGTTGCATGCGATATAGTCTGACCGGTCTTGCTGCACAGTCGACCAGAAAATATTGCATGCAGTGCCTTTCAAGGAAATGAAGGACAGAACAAGGGATTGTTCCAGGCTTCATTACATCGTTTGATGTCTACCGTGGTAAAGATATGTTGGCCCGCTGGCCACCATATCGTCCGGGTACATATTGATCCAGTGTGTATCTAGCTTTAGGAGTGGTACATCTGCCCAAAGTGTCAGCCAATCAGCTGCCAACTGACATTTTTCAAACACACCCTGTAAAATTAAAATCAGTACAGGCACCCCCCAGGGGTGTGTTTTAAGTCCCTTTTATTTTCCAAAGATTGTATTTCCCAGGGAAAAAAAAATTCTATCATTAAGTTTGCTGATGACACCACTGTTGGGGGCTCATCTCGGAAGGTGACAAGAAGGCATACCATGACGAAGTTGAGTCCTTAGTCAAGTGGAGCAACAGCAATAACTTAGTCTTGAATCTGAAAAAAAACAAAGTGATAAGTATAGATTTCTGATTTAGAGCAGATGTGAGCTGG
Organism: Pseudophryne corroboree; assembly: GCF_028390025.1. Taxonomy (NCBI): domain Eukaryota; kingdom Metazoa; phylum Chordata; class Amphibia; order Anura; family Myobatrachidae; genus Pseudophryne; species Pseudophryne corroboree. The sequence goes on from NC_086445.1 coordinate 708,010,045, forward strand.
TTCCTTTAACTATTGAGAACTTTTGAGCAAGTTCGAGACTTTAAACTCTTGGACACTATTATTTCAGATGACTTGTCTTGGGCTACTAATATTGTGAAGAAAGCCCAGCAACATCTATTCTTCCTTAGGAAATTACGTGCTGCAAATTTAACCAGGGCAAATTTGGTTAGGTTTTATAGTTGTGTAATTGAAACTGTGTTGACTTATTGTATTGTAGTTTGGTACGGCAACAGCACCAAGGGTAAGTGGAAGATACTGGAGCATGTTGTATGTACAGCAATGAGTATTATTGGCTGTGAACTACCGTCAGTCGGTGATATCTATGTTGATAATTGGAAATAGCATTGTACATGATTGTTATCATGCTAACCATTGCATCTTCTCTCTTCTTCCATCCGGTAGATGTTTCAGGTGTATTAGAACAGGAACAGCTCGTTTTAAGAACAGTTTCTTCCTATCTGTTATTGTTTGTCTTAATTTGATTTGTTGGTGATCTGTATAGGGCCATATACACGGGAGAGATGTGTGCTGAGCGAACCGCTCAGCACACATCTCTCCCGCCGCTCAGCACAGCGTGATGTGTGCTGAGCGATGTGGGGTAGGACGGGGGACAGCTCATTTCACCCAGACGTGCTAGATTGAGCCTGCATGCAGGCCAATCTAGCACCGGCTATAACGATGCGCGGGGCCACGCATCGCTATCACTGTGGGGGGTACACACAAGTGATCTGTTCTTAAAATCTAAGCAATCTAGTCAGATTGCTTAGATTTTAAGCATGGATCTATCTATGTGTACCCCCCTTAAGTTTTTATGTGAATGTCCCAGGTCTTAATGTTGTTGTTCTTTTTAACAATGACAATAAAATATCTATCTGTCATCTATTAAATGACAGTTAGGAGATAATTGGTTGATACTTTATCTCTCCAAGCTTTGATAAATGCACCCTTGTATGTTTAATAAGCAGTTTCATTTGATTGGTGCTTATATGCATGCATTTTTGAAAAGGATGTTTTTATGGATCTTTTATGTGCCTTTGTTATATAGAATGTAAAGTCCATACAATTATTTCTGCTGTGGGGTACACTGGGCTCCACAAGGAAAGACATAGGGGTGTAGAGTAGGATCTTAATCCGAGGCACCAACAGGCTCAAAGGCTTTGATTGTTCCCAAGATGCATAGCGCCGCCTCATCTATAACCCTGCCTCCCGCGAGCGGGACCCGTACTTTATCGCGATCCGGCGCGGCCGGTGGGAGACGGCTACGTGCGCTGGCGATGGACACTGTGGCAGTACAGGCGATCCCACTAGATCACCAGGGCATGGGTGCAGGTCAGGTTTTCTCTTAAAACCTTTTTGTGTGCAGCCCGCAGTACCAGGTGGTTTTGCCAGCAGAGGGGATAAGGCTTAGACCTGGAGACCCTCCCCCAGCCCCAGGGCGTCATTTCCAGCAAATGTTCCCACCCTGCAGCTGCATATCTGTCTCTCCCTCACTCCCTGTCATTGTTTTGGCACCATTTCTCTCAGCTGCACTGTTCCTGGTACTGTTTGGGCAAATCCTCCTTTGTAAAGCCGCCTGGTTGTCAGCGCTGTGACTTTACATGACACTTAAGTATTCTACAAGTCAATTAGACAGTGTTAGTTAAGAAAGAGTGCATTTAGTCAGGGTTCTCTGGTACAAGTACCCTGTGATATACATCTAGTTCTTACTGTGCAGTGTTATATCTATTGATTACAGAGCTATATATATATATGCTGGTCCAGTGCAGTATTATTGTTAGTAATAACCTCTGCATGGTATAACTGTGACTATATGTGTGTGCATTAGCTTGCTGAGTGATTTGCATTTTGTGTCTCTCACTCAACTTGCTATACCTATATTCTATAACCTGAGGGGCTTGGTGAGTCAGGTTTTATAATAATATAGGATTTTCACAAGATATACTTTAATACATATTTTTCTCTTTGATTTTAGTCACCATATCTCTCCTGTATCTCTGCTTGTGCTGACTACACTGCGCAGGGGTTTGGGCAAGAGGTATTGTGCTGCTGACAATTGTACTGTGTTACCTGATATTGCAAGTTATATCATGTCTGCTTTTGAAGGAAATGGTTCTGGGGCTGAACACACTGCCGGCGTCGCTGAAGCCACAGATCCCTATGAGGAGACTATAGCAGCTGCGGGCTCTGGTTCTGGGGGCTCCTTGCCCCCCAGTGGGACTATGGCAACTGGGGTACATAATTGACCTCCGTGGGCTACTTTCTCCATGCTTCTACATACGATAGTTACTAAACTAACACTCCCTATGGGACCTCCTATACCGGTTCAACCGTATATGTGGTACCCACAGCTAACCCGCCGTGGGCGGATAATTTGTCTGCTCAATTGAAGAAGTTGACCAGTCCTTGACTACTAAAAAGTCTGATCCTCGCTCGCCTATGACCAAGGGGTCCTCTAAGCGAGCTCTTATGTCCTCACAATCCACTGCTGTCACTGACACCTCGTCTGATGAAGATGGCACTTACACTGACCCCACAGATTCTGACACAGATACTGCTGATGGGGAGGGTAGTTCACATGTGGATGTTCCTGATCTTTTGGAAGCTATTAAGTTGATTTTACAGATTACGGAAGATCCCGAGCCATCTGTCCCTCCTAAGAAACCTGATAGGTTCAAGCGTCAGAAGGTGGTTAAACAAGTTTTACCTCACTCTGACCACCTAGTGGATATACGTCAGGAACCCTGGGGAAACCCGGGAAAGAAGTTTGTGCCTCAATAGAAGATGCTAGCTCGCTATCCCCTCGCGCCAGAGCTGTCTAAAAATTGGGAAATGCCTCCTCCAGTAGACTCACATGTGGCCAGGATGGTGGTTTCCTCAGCTCTACCTGTCACTACCGTCACGTCTCTAAAAGAGCCTATGGATAAACGTGTGGAGGGTTGTCTGAAAGCGATTTACACCCTTACAGGTGCTGCACAAAGGCCCACTATTGCAGCAACATGGGCTGCAGAGGCTATTGAAGCATGGGCCCTAGAGTTGGAAGCTGAAATCTCTTCTGACCATGCTAGACACTGCTTGTCATATATTGTCACAGCTTCTCACTATATTAAAGAGGCGGCTTCTGATGCCGGTATTTTAGCAGCCAAGGCCTCTACTACATCAGTCCTGGCTCGCCAGATATTGTGCTGAGATCCTGGTCAGTGGATCTGGACTCGAGAAAATCCCTGGAGGTACTCCCTTTCAAGGGAGATATTCTGTTTGGGGATGACTTAAATAAGATAGTGGCTGACTTGGCTACTGCCAAGACTGCCTGTCTGCCAAGTACCGCTCCTTCTGTGTCGAAGGCTAAAGGTACTTCCTTTCGCCCCTTTCATCCTTCAGGTAAACAGGCGTACAACAAGCAGGCCCGCACTTCCAAACCTGGTAAGCCGAAGCCCAAAAGAGTCTGGGCTGCCCGTCAGCCAGCTTCCAAGACGGATAAGCCTGCCGCATGACGGGGCGGGCGTCCCCCTGGTGGATCCCAGGGTGGGGTGCCGGCTTCTAGGGTATACCCAGGAATGGTTGAAGACCACTTCGGATGCCTGGGTACGGGAAGTCGTCACTCGAGTTTACGCCATAGCCTTCAAAAACCGTCCCCCTCATCGATTTTGCCTGACAGACGTCCCGTTGGACCAGACAAAGGCAAACACTCTACATTCGGTGGTACAGACCCTCCAGGATACAGGAGTCGTAGTACAGGTGCCTCTTGCTCAGAGGGGCTGGGGGTACTATTCTCTGCTGTTTCTAGTCCCAAAACTGAATGGGTCCTCTCGGCCCATTCTCAATCTCAAGGCATTGAACAGGTTTGTGAAAGTTTCCGTATGGAAGCCCTTCACTCTATAGTTCTGGCCTTGGAACCTGGGGATTATATGGTCTCCCTGGACATACTGTACAGGATGCTTACCTGCATATTCCTATAGCAGTGTCACATCAGCAATACCTGAGGTTTGCAATTGGCAACCTCCATTACCAGTTTCGGGCGTTACCTTTTGGTTTAACTATGGCTCCGCGAGTCTTCACCAAAGTTATGGCGGTGATGACGGTGGTACTCCGCCGTCAAGGGGTCAGGATCCTGCCGTATCTGGACGACTTGTTAACCCTGGCAAATTCCCCAGAACTTCTCCTACGTCATCTGGATATGACTGTCCGGTTTCTACAAGCCCACGGGTGGCTCATCAACTGGAAGAAATCCTCCCTGGTCCCTGCTCAGAGCATGGTGCACCTAGGAGCGCTATTGGACTCTCACAACCAGCGGTTGTTCTTGTCTCAGGAGAAAGTCCTGAAGCTTCAGGAAAGGATTCATTGCTTCCTTTCTCATCCACAAGTGTCGATACATTCGGCGATGCAGGTGCTGGGCCTCATGGTGTCAGCATTCGACATGGTGGAGTATGCTCAATTCCATTCTCGCCCCCTCCAGAGGCTGATTCTAGCCAAGTGGGATGGCCTGCCTCACCGGATCAGGTCTCATATGATCTCATTGACTCCGGAGGTCCATCTGTCGCTGCACTGGTGGCTCCAGGACCAACGATTGTGCAGGGGCCGTCCCTTTGGATATCCGACTGGGTCCTGTTGACGACAGATGCCAGTCTAAGCGGTTGGGGTGCGGTACTGGAGCAACATTCCCTTCAGGGTCGGTGGACCAAGGAGGAATCTCTCCTCTCGATCAACATTCTGGAATTGTGGGCGGTCTTCAATGCGTTGAACCTGGCCCAGCATTTAATTTAGAACCGTCCTGTTCAAGTAGTCGGACAATGCCACCACAGTGGCTTACATAAATCATCGAAGCCGTTTGCAAATGAAGGAAGTCTCACAGATTCTACAATGGGCGGAACGCCATCTACCGGCCATATCGGCAATATTCATTCCGGGGGTCCTGAATTGGGAAGCAGACTTTCTCAGTCGTCAGGACGTACACTTCGGAGAGTGGGGCCTCCATTCAGAAGTGTTTCAACTCCTAGTGGAAAAGTGGGGCCTTCCAGACGTAGATCTGATGGCGTCTCGACGCAATCACAAGGTTCCGGTCTTTGGAGCAAGGACAAGGGATCCTCAAGCAGCATTCGTGGATGCGCTGGCGGTGCCGTGGAGGTTTCGGCTGCCGTATGTGTTCCCTCCGGTGTCACTCCTGCCCAGGGTAATTTAGAAGTTCAAGCAAGACAGAGGAATTCTGCTTCTCATAGCTCCAGCGTGGCCCAGACAGCACTGGTTCTCAGACCTGCAGGGCCTATCGTCAGAGCGTCCAATTCTACTTCCACAACGCCCAGACCTCCTCGTTCAGGGCCCCTGTGTCTACCAGGACCTAGCCCGGCTGTCTTTGACGGCGTGGCTCTTGCAGCTTCCGTCTTGAGGGCTAAAGGGTTTTCTGAGGCGGTCATTCAAACTATGTTGCGGGCCCGGAAACCGGCTTCTGCTCGGATTTACTATAGGGTCTGGCATTCTTACTTTGTTTGGTGCGCATCTAATAATTATGATGCTTCCAAGTTTAGTATAGCCAAGTTGTTGGCCTTTCTTCAGCAGGGCCTGGACTTAGGCCTGCGTCTGGCCTCCCTCAAGGTTCAAATATCTGCCTTGTCGGTGTATTTTCAGAGGAAGATTGCGACCTTACCTGATGTGCATACCTTTACTCAGGGTGTGTTGCGTATCCAACCTCCCTATGTTCCGCCTGTGGCTCCTTGGGACTTGTCGGTGGTTTTGGAGGCGTTACAAGAGTCTCCGTTTGAACCTCTTGGTTCAGCTGATCTTAAGTTGCTTTCCCTTAAGATGGTGTTTCTGCTGGCTATTGCTTCAGAGAGTGTCAGATTTGGGCGCCTTGTCTTGTAGTTCCCCATATCTGATATTTTGCCATGACCAGGCGGTTCTTAGGACTCGTCCCGGTTATTTACCTATGGTGGTTTCTTTGTTCCACCTTAATCAGGAGATTGTGGTACTGGCCTTTGTCTCTCCTGACCTGTCTCCCAAAGAGCGGTCTTTGGATGTGGTACGGGCTCTCCGTATCGATGTGAAGAGAACTGCTTCTGTTAGGAAATCTGATTCTCTCTTTATTCTGTTTGGGTTTCACAAACGGGGGTGGCCTGCTCACAAGCAGACTTTGGCCAGATGGATTAGAATGGTGATTGCAAATGCTTATGTGAGGGCTGGTCTGTCAGCTCCTGCTCACATTATGGCCCATTCTACTCGGTCTGTTGGACCTTCTTGGGCGGCCCGCCGTGGTGCGACCCTTGAACAATTGTGCAAGGCGGCTACGTGGTCCTCAGTGAACACGTTCATTAGGTTCTATGCCTTCGATACTGCCGCTTCCCAGGATACTTCCTTTGGACGCCGGGTTCTTGTGCCCACTACAGTGCGTCCCCTCCCATAAGGAACTGCTTGAGGACATCCCCTATGTCTTTCCTTGTGGAGCCCAGTGCACCCCGCAGCAGAAAACGAGTTTTATGGTAAGAACTTACCTTTGTTAAAACTCTTTCTGCGAGGTACACTGGGCTCCACAAGGCGCCCACCCTGACGCACTTAGCTTCTTTGGGTTGGTATGGCATTAGCCGCTAACACTTCTCCTGTCGTGAGAGTGTGGTGTATGTGGCTACTAACCATTGTCGCCTCTTTTCCTGCTACTGCATTGGGCTGGTTAACTAAAAACTGAGCTCCTGTGCAGGGAGGCGGGGTTATAGAGGAGGCGACGCTATGCATATTGGGAACAGTCAAAGCTTTTGAGCCTGTTGGTGCCTCGGATCAAGATCCTACTCTACACCCCTATGTCTTTCCTTGTGGAGCCCAATGTACCTCACAGAAAGAGTTTTAACAAAGGTAAGTTCTTACCATAAAACTCGTTTTTACTACAGTTAGATGCTAATTTTTAGAATTTTTTAGTAAAAAGTGCAGTCAATTTCTTTCTCTTGGCTTGTAATATTAATGTGGTAACTTGGTTCTCAGCATCTAGGGGTATATTTACTAAGCTCCCGATTTTGACCGAGATGGTGTTTTCTTCAAAGTGTCATCTTGGGAATTTACTAAACTCAAATCTCGGCAGTGATGAGGGCATTCGTATTTTTTTGGAAGTCAAAGAAAAAAAATACGAATGAATACACCATCGGTCAAATACGACTGTTTTTTGATACAACTCGGTAATTTACTAAAAAGTGTATTTCACGAACACTGCCGGCAATAGCCAAACACTGCCGTGAAAAAATACAAATCATAAAAAAAGCAGATTTAAAACAGACCTGCTTTTTTTTACCTTGTTCTGATAGGCATGCACGGATCCATGAGATCCGTGCATGTTTATCAGTGGGAAGGGGTGGGAAAGTGTTACATTTTCAGGAATAAAATGCGTGGGGTCCCCCCTCCTAAGCAAAACCAGCCTCGGGCTCTTTGAGCTGGTCCTGGTTGAAAAAATATGGGGGAAAAATTACAGGGGTTCCCCATATTTAATCAACCAGCACCAGGCTCTGCACCTGGTCCTGGTTCAAAAAATATGGGAGACAAAAAGCGTAGGGGTCCCCCATATTTTTTAAACCAGCACCGGGCTCCACTAGCCAGGTACATAATGCCACAGCGGGGGACACTTTTATCTAGGTCCCTGCGGCCCTGGCATTACATACCCAACTAGTCACCCCTGGCCGGGGTACCCAGGAGGAGTGGGAACCCCTTAAATCAAGGGGTCCCCCCCTCCAGCCACCCAAGGGCCAGGGGTGAAGCCCGAGGCTGTCCCCCCATCCAAGGGCGGCGGATGGGGGGCTGATAGCCTTGTGTAAAAAATGAGAATATTGTTTTTAGTAGCAGTACTACAAATCCCAGCAAGCCTCCCCCGCAAGCTGGTACTTGGAGAACCACAAGTACCAGCATGCGGTGGAAAACCGGGCCCGCTGGTACCTGTAGTACTACTACTAAAAAAATACCCAACAAAAAACAGGACACACACACCGTGACAGTATAAGTTTATTACATACATGCACACCTCCAAACATACATACTTACCTATGTTCACACGAGGCTCGGTCCTCTTCTCCATGTAGAATCCTAGGGGTACCTGTGAAAAAAATTATACTCACATAATCCAGGGTATCTTCTGTCCTTTGTATAATCCACGTACTTGGCAAAATAAAAAAACGGAAACCCGACCACGCACTGAAAGGGGTCCCATGTTTACACATGGGACCCCTTTCCCCCGACTGCCAGGACCCCCCCTGACTCCTGTCAAAGAGGGTCCCTTCTGCCAATCAGGGAGCGCCACGTCGTGGCACTCTCCTGATTGGCTGTGTGCTCCTGTAGTGTCTGTGAGGCAGCACACGGCAGAGATACAATGTAGCGCCTATGCGCTCCATTGTATCCAATGGTGGGAACTTTGCGGTCAGCGGTTGACCGAAAGTAACCTCACCGCTGACCGCAAAGTTCCCACCATTGGATACAAATCGGCACAAATACGAATTTTAGTAAATATACCCCCTAGTCTGAATTTGAATCGCATTATTACTAGAGATGAGCGGGTTCGGTTTCTCTGAATCCGAACCCGCACGAACTTCATGTTTTTTTTCACGGGTCCGAGCGACTCGGATCTTCCCGCCTTGCTCGGTTAACCCGAGCGCGCCCGAACGTCATCATGACGCTGTCGGATTCTCGCGAGACTCGGATTCTATATAAGGAGCCGCGCGTCGCCGCCATTTTCACACGTGCATTGAGATTGATAGGGAGAGGACGTGGCTGGCGTCCTCTCCATTTAGATTAGGAGAGAGAGAGAGAGATTGACCTGAGGCTGATACTGTAGAAGAGAGTGCAGAGTTTAGTGACTGACCACAGTGACCACCAGCAGTGCAGTTGTTTTATTTAATATATCCGTTCTCTGCCTGAAAAAAACGGTACACACAGTGACTCAGTCACATACCATATCTGTGTGCACTGCTCAGCCCAGTGTGCTGCATGCCTGCATCATCTATGTATATATTATATATCTGACTGTGCTCAGCTCACACAGCTTATAATTGTGGGGGAGACTGGGGAGCACTGCAGTGCCAGTTATAGGTTATAGCAGGAGCCAGGAGTACAAGACAGTCACATACCATATCTGTGTGCACTGCTCAGCCCAGTGTGCTGCATCATCTATGTATATATTATATATCTGACTGTGCTCAGCTCACACAGCTTATAATTGTGGGGGAGACTGGGGAGCACTGCAGTGCCAGTTATAGGTTATAGCAGGAGCCAGGAGTACATATTATATTAAAATTAAACAGTGCACACTTTTGCTGCAGGAGTGCCACTGCCAGTGTGACTGACCAGTGACCTGACCACACTGACCACCAGTATAGTTAGTAGTATACTATATTGTGATTGCCTGAAAAAGTTAAACACTCGTCGTGTGACTTCACTTGTGTGGTGTTTTTTTTTTTATTCTATAAAAAACTCATTCTGCTGACAGACAGTGTCCAGCTGGTCCGTCATTATATAATATATATACCTGTCCGGCTGCAGTAGTGATATATATATATTTTTTATATCATTATTTATCATCCAGTCGCAGCAGACACAGTACGGTAGTTCACGGCTGTAGCTACCTCTGTGTCGGCACTCGGCAGTCCATCCATAATTGTATACCACCTACCCGTGGTTTTTTTTTCTTTCTTCTTTATACATACATACTACTACATCTCTTTATCAACCAGTCTATATTAGCAGCAGACACAGTACAGTACGGTAGTTCACGGCTGTGGCTACCTCTGTGTCGGCACTCGGCAGTCCGTCCATAATTGTATACCACCTAACCGTGGTTTTTTTTTCTTTCTTCTTTATACATACATACTACGACATCTCTTTATCAACCAGTCTATATTAGCAGCAGACACAGTACAGTACGGTAGTTCACGGCTGTGGCTACCTCTGTGTCGGCACTCGGCAGTCCGTCCATAATTGTATACCACCTAACCGTGGTTTTTTTTTCTTTCTTCTTCATACATACATACTACGACATCTCTTTATCAACCAGTCTATATTAGCAGCAGACACAGTACAGTACGGTAGTTCACGGCTGTGGCTACCTCTGTGTCGGCACTCGGCAGTCCGTCCATAATTGTATACCACCTAACCGTGGTTTTTTTTTCTTTCTTCTTTATACATACATACTACGACATCTCTTTATCAACCAGTCTATATTAGCAGCAGACACAGTACAGTACGGTAGTTCACGGCTGTGGCTACCTCTGTGTCGGCACTCGGCAGTCCGTCCATAATTGTATACCACCTAACCGTGGTTTTTTTTTCTTTCTTCTTCATACATACATACTACGACATCTCTTTATCAACCAGTCTATATTAGCAGCAGACACAGTTCGGTAGTTCACGGCTGTAGCTACCTCTGTGTCGGCACTCGGCAGTCCGTCCATAATTGTATACTAGTATCCATCCATCTCCATTGTTTACCTGAGGTGCCTTTTAGTTGTGCCTATTAAAATATGGAGAACAAAAATGTTGAGGTTCCAAAATTAGGGAAAGATCAAGATCCACTTCCACCTCGTGCTGAAGCTGCTGCCACTAGTCATGGCCGAGACGATGAAATGCCAGCAACGTCGTCTGCCAAGGCCGATGCCCAATGTCATAGTACAGAGCATGTCAAATCCAAAACACCAAATATCAGTAAAAAAAGGACTCCAAAACCTAAAATAAAATTGTCGGAGGAGAAGCGTAAACTTGCCAATATGCCATTTACCACACGGAGTGGCAAGGAACGGCTGAGGCCCTGGCCTATGTTCATGGCTAGTGGTTCAGCTTCACATGAGGATGGAGGCACTCAGCCTCTCGCTAGAAAAATGAAAAGACTCAAGCTGGCAAAAGCAGTAGCACCGCAAAGAACTGTGCGTTCTTCGAAATCCCAAATCCACAAGGAGAGTCCAATTGTGTCGGTTGCGATGCCTGACCTTCCCAACACTGGACGTGAAGAGCATGCGCCTTCCACCATTTGCACGCCCCCAGCAAGTGCTGGAAGGAGCACCCGCAGTCCAGTTCCTGATAGTCAGATTGAAGATGTCAGTGTTGAAGTACACCAGGATGAGGAGGATATGGGTGTTGCTGGCGCTGGGGAGGAAATTGACCAGGAGGATTCTGATGGTGAGGTGGTTTGTTTAAGTCAGGCACCCGGGGAGACACCTGTTGTCCGTGGGAGGAATATGGCCGTTGACATGCCTGGTGAAAATACCAAAAAAATCAGCTCTTCGGTGTGGAAGTATTTCACCAGAAATGCGGACAACAGGTGTCAAGCCGTGTGTTCCCTTTGTCAAGCTGTAATAAGTAGGGGTAAGGACGTTAACCACCTCGGAACATCCTCCCTTATACGTCACCTGCAGCGCATTCATAATAAGTCAGTGACAAGTTCAAAAACTTTGGGTGACAGCGGAAGCAGTCCACTGACCAGTAAATCCCTTCCTCTTGTAACCAAGCTCACGCAAACCACCCCACCAACTCCCTCAGTGTCAATTTCCTCCTTCCCCAGGAATGCCAATAGTCCTGCAGGCAATGTCACTGGCAATTCTGACGAGTCCTCTCCTGCCTGGGATTCCTCCGATGCATCCTTGCGTGTAACGCCTACTGCTGCTGGCGCTGCTGTTGTTGCTGCTGGGAGTCGATGGTCATCCCAGAGGGGAAGTCGTAAGCCCACTTGTACTACTTCCAGTAAGCAATTGACTGTTCAACAGTCCTTTGCGAGGAAGATGAAATATCACAGCAGTCATCCTGCTGCAAAGCGGATAACTGAGGCCTTGACAACTATGTTGGTGTTAGACGTGCGTCCGGTATCCGCCGTTAGTTCACAGGGAACTAGACAATTTATTGAGGCAGTGTGCCCCCGTTACCAAATACCATCTAGGTTCCACTTCTCTAGGCAGGCGATACCGAGAATGTACACGGACGTCAGAAAAAGACTCACCAGTGTCCTAAAAAATGCAGTTGTACCCAATGTCCACTTAACCACGGACATGTGGACAAGTGGAGCAGGGCAGGGTCAGGACTATATGACTGTGACAGCCCACTGGGTAGATGTATGGACTCCCGCCGCAAGAACAGCAGCGGCGGCACCAGTAGCAGCATCTCGCAAACGCCAACTCTTTCCTAGGCAGGCTACGCTTTGTATCACCGCTTTCCAGAATACGCACACAGCTGAAAACCTCTTACGGCAACTGAGGAAGATCATCGCAGAATGGCTTACCCCAATTGGACTCTCCTGTGGATTTGTGGCATCGGACAACGCCAGCAATATTGTGTGTGCATTAAATATGGGCAAATTCCAGCACGTCCCATGTTTTGCACATACCTTGAATTTGGTGGTGCAGAATTATTTAAAAAACGACAGGGGCATGCAAGAGATGCTGTCGGTGGCCAGAAAAATTGCGGGACACTTTCGGCGTACAGGCACCCCGTACAGAAGACTGGAGCACCACCAAAAACTACTGAACCTGCCCTGCCATCATCTGAAGCAAGAAGTGGTAACGAGGTGGGATTCAACCCTCTATATGCTTCAGAGGTTGGAGGAGCAGCAAAAGGCCATTCAAGCCTATACAATTGAGCACGATATAGGAGGTGGAATGCACCTGTCTCAAGCGCAGTGGAGAATGATTTCAACGTTGTGCAAGGTTCTGATGCCCTTTGAACTTGCCACACGTGAAGTCAGTTCAGACACTGCCAGCCTGAGTCAGGTCATTCCCCTCATCAGGCTTTTGCAGAAGAAGCTGGAGACATTGAAGGAGGAGCTAACACGGAGCGATTCCGCTAGGCATGTGGGACTTGTGGATGGAGCCCTTAATTCGCTTAACAATGATTCACGGGTGGTCAATCTGTTGAAATCAGAGCACTACATTTTGGCCACCGTGCTCGATCCTAGATTTAAAGCCTACCTTGGATCTCTCTTTCCGGCAGACACAAGTCTGCTGGGGTTGAAAGACCTGCTGGTGAGAAAATTGTCAAGTCAAGCGGAACGCGACCTGTCAACATCTCCTCCTTCACATTCTCCCGCAACTGGGGGTGCGAGGAAAAGGCTCAGAATTCCGAGCCCACCCGCTGGCGGTGATGCAGGGCAGTCTGGAGCGACTGCTGATGCTGACATCTGGTCCGGACTGAAGGACCTGACAACGATTACGGACATGTCGTCTACTGTCACTGCATATGATTCTCTCACCATTGAAAGAATGGTGGAGGATTATATGAGTGACCGCATCCAAGTAGGCACGTCACACAGTCCATACTTATACTGGCAGGAAAAAGAGGCAATTTGGAGGCCATTGCACAAACTGGCTTTATTCTACCTAAGTTGCCCTCCCACAAGTGTGTACTCCGAAAGAGTGTTTAGTGCCGCCGCTCACCTTGTCAGCAATCGGCGTACGAGGTTACATCCAGAAAATGTGGAGAAGATGATGTTCATTAAAATGAATTATAATCAATTCCTCCGCGGAGACATTGACCAGCAGCAATTGCCTCCACAAAGTACACAGGGAGCTGAGATGGTGGATTCCAGTGGGGACGAATTGATAATCTGTGAGGAGGGGGATGTACACGGTGATATATCGGAGGGTGATGATGAGGTGGACATCTTGCCTCTGTAGAGCCAGTTTGTGCAAGGAGAGATTAATTGCTTCTTTTTGGGGGGGGGTCCAAACCAACCCGTCATATCAGTCACAGTCGTGTGGCAGACCCTGTCACTGAAATGATGGGTTGGTTAAAGTGTGCATGTCCTGTTTTGTTTATACAACATAAGGGTGGGTGGGAGGGCCCAAGGACAATTCCATCTTGCACCTCTTTTTTCTTTTATTTTTCTTTGCGTCATGTGCTGTTTGGGGAGGGTTTTTTGGAAGGGACATCCTGCGTGACACTGCAGTGCCACTCCTAAATGGGCCCGGTGTTTGTGTCGGCCACTAGGGTCGCTAATCTTACTCACACAGTCAGCTACCTCATTGCGCCTCTTTTTTTCTTTGCGTCATGTGCTGATTGGGGAGGGTTTTTTGGAAGGGACAGCCTGCGTGACACTGCAGTGCCACTCCTAAATGGGCCCGGTGTTTGTGTCGGCCACTAGGGTCGCTAATCTTACTCACACAGTCAGCTACCTCATTGCGCCTCTTTTTTTCTTTGCGTCATGTGCTGATTGGGGAGGGTTTTTTGGAAGGGACATCCTGCGTGCCACTGCAGTGCCACTCCTAAATGGGCCCGGTGTTTGTGTCGGCCACTAGGGTCGCTAATCTTACTCACACAGTCAGCTACCTCATTGCGCCTCTTTTTTTCTTTGCGTCATGTGCTGATTGGGGAGGGTTTTTTGGAAGGGACATCCTGCGTGACACTGCAGTGCCACTCCTAAATGGGCCCGGTGTTTGTGTCGGCCACTAGGGTCGCTAATCTTACTCACACAGTCAGCTACCTCATTGCGCCTCTTTTTTTCTTTGCGTCATGTGCTGATTGGGGAGGGTTTTTTGGAAGGGACATCCTGCGTGACACTGCAGTGCCACTCCTAAATGGGCCCGGTGTTTGTGTCGGCCACTAGGGTCGCTAATCTTACTCACACAGTCAGCTACCTCATTGCGCCTCTTTTTTTCTTTGCGTCATGTGCTGATTGGGGAGGGTTTTCTGGAAGGGACATCCTGCGTGACACTGCAGTGCCACTCCTAAATGGGCCCGGTGTTTGTGTCGGCCACTAGGGTCGCTAATCTTACTCACACAGTCAGCTACCTCATTGCGCCTCTTTTTTTCTTTGCGTCATGTGCTGATTGGGGAGGGTTTTTTGGAAGGGACATCCTGCGTGACACTGCAGTGCCACTCCTAAATGGGCCCGGTGTTTGTGTCGGCCACTAGGGTCGCTTATCTTACTCACACAGTCAGCTACCTCATTGCGCCTCTTTTTTTCTTTGCGTCATGTGCTGATTGGGGAGGGTTTTTTGGAAGTTACATCCTGCGTGACACTGCAGTGCCACTCCTAGATGGGCCAGGTGTTTGTGTCGGCCACTAGTGTCGCTTAGCTTAGTCATCCAGCGACCTTGGTGCAAATTTTAGGACTAAAAATAATATTGTGAGGTGTGAGGTATTCAGAATAGACTGAAAATGAGTGGAAATTATGGTTTTTGAGGTTAATAATAATATGGGATCAAAATGACCCCCAAATTCTATGATTTAAGCTGTTTTTTAGTGTTTTTTTAAAAAAACACCCGAATCCAAAACACACCCGAATCCGACAAAAAAAATTCGGTGAGGTTTTGCCAAAACGCGGTCGAACCCAAAACACGGCCGCGGAACCGAACCCAAAACCAAAACACAAAACCCGAAAAATTTCAGGCGCTCATCTCTAATTATTACATGATATGCTATGTCCCCACTTGAAACATTTCATGAGATCTTTGTGTAAAATAGTTTAAGTTAATACAAAAGGGAAAAAATGAATGCTGAGGAGAGTAGCGACCATGTGGGGCAGACATTTGAGCATGGCTGATGGAAAATCATAATAAAACACTGGTACAGTACCTTGCTGACTGGCAAGCAAACTCCAGACTATCTGCTCCAAAATTAGGAGACAAATGGCAATAGACTGCCCTATCTGCCAAGTTCAGAGGTGTGGAGCAATCTAAAATGCATGTAGTCAGATGCCCGGGGCTCATACGCAGGCGTATTAGAAGAGATATGTAAGAGTGTATGGGATTTTAAATGCAATTTATCCACAACATAAAGCAAATTTGACATCAAAAATAATCCAATGTGTTATTGCAAAGTTTGCGGTGCCCTTAGTGTCTCAGGAAATGTTTCATGAGGACGAGGGGGAATTGAATTAGTGATGGGGTTTCATCGGAACCTTTCACAATAATGTTATCCTGCAGGAATTTCACACTCATTTTAGCTCAGATACCATAGTAGAGCAAGTAAAAACAAGGAAGTTTTACAATGTAAAAACCTCCTGTTTGTGCAATTGCAACTCATGCTTAACTGTATTCTTTTCCAAAGGTTTCCTATAGAGGCAATTATAATTATTAAATTCAGAAAATTGTGCTTAGCTCCCATTCTTACTTCTGATCGGCAGTCACCAGCACTGATTTTGTATATTATATTGAGATTGTGCAAGACAGATCACAGAGGGGGAGCAGAGACACAGAGATGATGTAGAAATACGGAGTCAGTTGCGAGAAATCCTTTAACTAAGCTGTATAACAACCTGTCCCTTGAAACCTCTAATGAAACCTGATGCCCTGCATCTAATTTCAAAATAAACATACAATACAGTAGCTAAAGCCTAATCTATCTCCTTTTAGTCCTGGTGCTCCCTTGTCTTCACGTACTCCTTGTAAATAATTAAAACCATTCAGTCCTGTATCTGCCTTAATACTATTATACCCCTTTAACCCTCTCTTTTCAAGGGCGTATATTTACTAAAGGTTGATTTTGACCGATTTTGTGTATTTTTATAGATTTTTGGTCAATTTTGAAAATTGGAGATTTAGTAAAGGCAAAAATCGTCCGGAACATTGAACCATCTGAAAAACATAATTTTTTTAAAAAATTGATTACTAAAGCATACTTGCCTACTCTTCCTGGAATGGCCGGGTGGCTCACAAAAATCAGGTGGTGCACCCGGATACCCGGAAAAGTTATTTAGTTTCCAGGGCAGCAATCAAGCCAGCATACCCCCGAGGAGCAGCACACATATACCCCGCAGTAGAGTTGTTGATGAAATTTGTGTTGCATCGCATCATTGTGGCCCAGTATCCTGCTACACTATGCCAGTAATCTCGGCCCTGCACCCTTTGCATCAAAACAGCAAAATGAGATTCTGTGGGGAAGACTAAAAACAACGTAATGTGCATTATTTTAGCCCTGCCCACTCTATACAGACCAGTGATTCCCAGTATAATCTCCCCATCCTGCATACATCACTAAGATTTTCTCTATCAGTAGGGTGGAATGCTGGAGATCCACCAACTTTTCCGATGGTTTGGGAGACTAAAATTATGAGTCTTTTGCACCTTCCACAGTAGGTAAGTATACTGTGCTGGGACTTGGTCGAGGAAGTCAAGTAGTGGAGTAGAAGAATAGATGAGAAGTACAGCAGGAGGTGGCGATGCACAGCCGTAAGCACAGCATATGGAAATGACCATGCACTGTCTTTCTAAGGCTTGAACCAGTGTATAGCACAGCCTAAAAATTGGTGTCCCAAATCATTGTTGGGTTGATTCAGAATTGGACACAGAAAAGGCCTCAGCTGCATGTTTTGTCATGACCGATTTCTTCCAAACTAAGATGCCCACTTGCAATGTCTTGCAGCAAATCCACCACAATTCTTGCGTCTGACTTTGGCATCCTGTGGGAGCGGTTGTGCCGGTATCAGTGTCATGCTCACCTCTCCCTACTCACCCACCCCCCTGTTACCTCACAGGAACACCCACTGAAATACACACTCTATGCATCCACTCTGTGTCTCCATGCGTAACCATTGGAAAACATGTGAAGTGTGACTTGGACACATCCGCAGTAATTTAAACATTGGCCAGCTGTATGCATATGTGCCTATCCATGCCCCAGGGACTGCGTTTTGGCAAAGTTGTATTAGGGTATTTGACTTTAAATGTGTGCTAAAGTTTATTTTAGCATTATAGATTATTAACAATGTCATCTTTGCTCAAATTCAGTATAAAATATGTCTTCATTGCATTTGTTATTTCTTTTTAAAAAGGCTTAGTTAATAAATCAAAAATCAAAACAAAACAGTTCACATCTGTTAGGAAACCAAAAACAAATTATATCACTTTCAATCACTCACTCTATTGTATGTATTTCCTACAACAAATTATTGCTTTCATAAGTTAATTTTTAATAAAGGTATACTGCACATAATGATAAATTTAGGAACTAGAAAGCCACTTTAGACAACACATTGAAAGAAAATGTGATGTAACCCTCTCCATGCACATTCAGAAAATAAAACTATAGCAAGGAATCCATTTTTTCCAGCTCAAAATCAGGGATGCTGAGATGGGGGAGGCAAGTACTGATTTCCTGTTCCCAGGTTTGTTGGAGGCGGTTTGGAAACAGCATCGATGATAATATAATGCAGCAGGAGATGTCTTGTATAAGTAGATGTGCCCTGTATGTTTGTGTAATCATGGGCGACACCATTGGCCAGCTGAGTAACCTATGAGGTTACACAGACCACCCACCACAGCTCTGTCACTGAGGTCAGGAAAACTCAGTAGAAGATTGAGACCCTGGCCTCAGCACTCCCACAATATGGAGCCACTTCCCTAATAAAAGGGTCTTCCCTTTCCAGAGCACCCAAGACCTGGGCTGAGGCCCAGGGCTATCCCCAGCACCCATAGGCAAGTTAATTAGGGGTTTAATGCTTTAGCCCCTTTGGTGGTGGGTGCCAAGTTGAGAGCATTCAGTTAAAAGGCAGAATAAAATTGTCTTTTAGAGTATGACTAGAGGTCTCAGCAAGCCTCCCCCGCATGCTGGTACTTGGAGGACCACAAGTACCAGCATGCAGGGCATTAAGGTCCCGCTGATCCCTATAGACCCTCTGTAAAAGAGATATTAAAACAAAGACAGTAAACACGC
The DNA here is from genome assembly GCF_028390025.1 of Pseudophryne corroboree. NCBI lineage: Eukaryota > Metazoa > Chordata > Amphibia > Anura > Myobatrachidae > Pseudophryne > Pseudophryne corroboree. Next base: position 708,028,630 of record NC_086445.1, read on the forward strand.
TGTTGACAGTAAACCTAATAAACAGACTCATACTCACATATGCTCACCTTGGTCCTAGTGCCACTCGATCCACTTGTCCAGTAGAAACCCACTACAGGGGTAGGGAAATTCACACTCACCGACCCCTCTGAGAGGATTGGTCCACTTGTCCGGTATTAAAATAAAAAATTAATTTCCCTAACCAGGCAGGACCTAGAGGAGCTATATGTGTATACAGCTCCCCTCCCCACCTTCCTTACCGGGCAGCAGTACTTGCAGCTCTTCTCCTCAGCCCAGCACATGCTGCTATGTGTTGGGCAGCAGTGTGGCCAGAGAGGTACTTAAAGAACTACATTTTTCTGTATTTTTGTCTAAGTTTGCAAGGTCACACCTCCCATGATTAGGCCATGGCATCTGAAATGGACCTGGACCCGGTCAGGCTCTCTACTGCACTGTGTTTATACACATATAGCTCCTCTCCACAACTGACAGAACCAATGTGGGTTCAGTGGGATCAGGCTACTGATTGGCTGTGGGTGGACTGGCTGTCAATCAATACCAATTCCAATGGTAGCAGGAACTGGCATTGATTCCCCCCCCCCCCCCCCATGTAGCTACACACCAAACATGCTTGATAAAACAAATGCATAGATTTGTTGCATTGAGGTCTGATTTTGGTGTGAGTTTGAGCGATTTTACAAAAACAATTCACGATTTGCATGTGTACCAATGTTATTTTTATAATGTTTGTTCCAGTAGTGATTTGCTATGATTTGGTCTGTGAAGTAGCATTTGACGTGCAATTTACATGCGATTTGGCCCTTAGCAAAGTCGCGATCTGCAAAATTGCTGCATTATCGCAAAAAAAGTGAAATTGATCACAATTGATCTGTAGTAAATTTCCCTCTAAGGAATGATGCATAATTACCTATGTGTTTTTCAGCTTTTTTTCCTGTTCCATTGCTATACTATTTTTAATGACCTGACAAAGTAAAGGAAAAATAAAACTGAGCCATTTGTTGAAACATTTATATAGATACAAAGATTTATTTAGTATATACCTGTAGTGTGTAATTTATTAAGTAACCCCCTGAAGGTAACTTGGAGGATCTCTAATATCTGTCATGGTCCCTCTATAGCTGACAGCAGAAGCAGCCCCCATAGAGATTTACCAAGCTCCGGAGCTTGGTCCCTGCAAATAACACCTTCTTCAGATAGTGTTAGCCGCTGTAGACCATAGGAATCCTCCTCGGCTATGGCTGCCCGCACATGTGAGGTCAGCAGAGTGCATGTATGCAGTAGGGCTGAAGGAGAAGTTACGTGGCTGCATTAGCTTTTGGAGTCCCTGTCCTGGGACTGATACTGACAGGGGCGCAAAGCACCAATAATGACAGAGACGCATAGCACCAATAATGACAGGGAAGCATAGTGCCGATAATGACAGGGGTGCATAGCGCCAATAATGACAGAGACGCATAGCACCAATAATGACAGAGACGCATAGCACCAATAATGACAGGGAAGCATAGTGCCGATAATGACAGGGGTGCATAGCGCCCTTGCCACCTTGCACATACTGCAGCTGTCATACATGGGGAGAAGCAGTATAGCGCTCCCCCCACCCATAACTTTTCATACATTTACCCCCTAATTTCTTACTGCCGCGAATAGCATCAATAAGAAATTGTAATTATCAGGTCTAAAACATGGTAAAATAATAAATATGACATAGATAGATATGTTGTCTTATCCCTCTAACCACCTCTAAAAATTGCAGTATCCTAAAGCCAAACTTAGGGCCGTATTCAGTATGGATTGTAATTGTAAAACTGCTTGCAAATGCAATCCTTTGCAATGCAAATGCAGGAGGAGGTGCATATCAACTTCTTCCTGCATTTGCAATGCGGTTGCATCTGTGATGAACATCGCAACAGCAGGCTGAGTAAGCCTGAGCTTACTCAGGCTTGCCATCGCAGTGTGCTTTGCAAGGCCCAAGAAAGTGCATAAGCGATACAGTCACGCCCACATTTTCCCCAACGTCAGCTGACCCCCTCCACTCCCTCCGAACGCCTCTGCCTGTCAATCAAGCAGAGGCATTCACTTCACTGAATTAGGCCCTTAGTTACATATGTATGTACAGTAGAGATGAGCGCCGGAAATTTTTCGGGTTTTGTGTTTTGGTTTTGGGTTCGGTTCCGCGGCCGTGTTTTGGGTTCGACCGCGTTTTGGCAAAACCTCACCGAATTTTTTTTGTCGGATTCGGGTGTGTTTTGGATTCGGGTGTTTTTTTCCAAAAAACCTAAAAAACAGCTTAAATCATAGAATTTGGCGGTCATTTTGATCCCAAAGTATTATTAACCTCAAAAACCATAATTTCCACTCATTTTCAGTCTATTCTGAATACCTCACACCTCACAATATTATTTTTAGTCCTAAAATTTGCACCGAGGTCGCTGTGTGAGTAAGATAAGCGACCCTAGTGGCCGACACAAACACCGGGCCCATCTAGGAGTGGCACTGCAGTGTCACGCAGGATGGCCCTTCCAAAAAACCCTCCCCAAACAGCACATGACGCAAAGAAAAAAAGAGGCGCAATGAGGTAGCTGTGTGAGTAAGATTAGCGACCCTAGTGGCCGACACAAACACCGGGCCCATCTAGGAGTGGCACTGCAGTGTCACGCAGGATGGCCCTTCCAAAAAACCCTCCCCAAACAGCACATGACGCAAAGAAAAAAAGAGGCGCAATGAGGTAGCTGTGTGAGTAAGATTAGCGACCCTAGTGGCCGACACAAACACCGGGCCCATCTAGGAGTGGCACTGCAGTGTCACGCAGGATGTCCCTTCCAAAAACCCTCCCCAAACAGCACATGACGCAAAGAAAAAAAGAGGCGCAATGAGGTAGCTGTGTAAGTAAGATAAGCGACCCTAGTGGCCGACACAAACACCGGGCCCATCTAGGAGTGTCACTGCAGTGTCACGCAGGATGTCCCTTCCAAAAAACCCTCCCCAAACAGCACATGACGCAAAGAAAAAAAGAGGCGCAATGAGGTAGCTGTGTGAGTAAGATAAGCGACCCTAGTGGCCGACACAAACACCGGGCCCATCTAGGAGTGGCACTGCAGTGTCACGCAGGATGTCCCTTCCAAAAAACCCTCCCCAAACAGCACATGACGCAAAGAAAAAGAAAAGAAAAAAGAGGTGCAAGATGGAATTGTCCTTGGGCCCTCCCACCCACCCTTATGTTGTATAAACAAAACAGGACATGCACACTTTAACCAACCCATCATTTCAGTGACAGGGTCTGCCACACGACTGTGACTGATATGACGGGTTGGTTTGGACCCCCCCCAAAAAAGAAGCAATTAATCTCTCCTTGCACAAACTGGCTCTACAGAGGCAAGATGTCCACCTCATCATCACCCTCCGATATATCACCGTGTACATCCCCCTCCTCACAGATTATCAATTCGTCCCCACTGGAATCCACCATCTCAGCTCCCTGTGTACTTTGTGGAGGCAATTGCTGCTGGTCAATGTCTCCGCGGAGGAATTGATTATAATTCATTTTAATGAACATCATCTTCTCCACATTTTCTGGATGTAACCTCGTACGCCGATTGCTGACAAGGTGAGCGGCGGCACTAAACACTCTTTCGGAGTACACACTTGTGGGAGGGCAACTTAGGTAGAATAAAGCCAGTTTGTGCAAGGGCCTCCAAATTGCCTCTTTTTCCTGCCAGTATAAGTACGGACTGTGTGACGTGCCTACTTGGATGCGGTCACTCATATAATCCTCCACCATTCTATCAATGTTGAGAGAATCATATGCAGTGACAGTAGACGACATGTCCGTAATCGTTGTCAGGTCCTTCAGTCCGGACCAGATGTCAGCATCAGCAGTCGCTCCAGACTGCCCTGCATCACCGCCAGCGGGTGGGCTCGGAATTCTGAGCCTTTTCCTCGCACCCCCAGTTGCGGGAGAATGTGAAGGAGGAGATGTTGACAGGTCGCGTTCCGCTTGACTTGACAATTTTGTCACCAGCAGGTCTTTCAACCCCAGCAGACTTGTGTCTGCCGGAAAGAGAGATCCAAGGTAGGCTTTAAATCTAGGATCGAGCACGGTGGCCAAAATGTAGTGCTCTGATTTCAACAGATTGACCACCCGTGAATCCTTGTTAAGCGAATTAAGGGCTCCATCCACAAGTCCCACATGCCTAGCGGAATCGCTCCGTGTTAGCTCCTCCTTCAATGTCTCCAGCTTCTTCTGCAAAAGCCTGATGAGGGGAATGACCTGACTCAGGCTGGCAGTGTCTGAACTGACTTCACGTGTGGCAAGTTCAAAGGGCATCAGAACCTTGCACAACGTTGAAATCATTCTCCACTGCGCTTGAGACAGGTGCATTCCACCTACTATATCGTGCTCAATTGTATAGGCTTGAATGGCCTTTTGCTGCTCCTCCAACCTCTGAAGCATATAGAGGGTTGAATTCCACCTCGTTACCACTTCTTGCTTCAGATGATGGCAGGGCAGGTTCAGTAGTTTTTGGTGGTGCTCCAGTCTTCTGTACGTGGTGCCTGTACGCCGAAAGTGTCCCGCAATTCTTCTGGCCACCGACAGCATCTCTTGCACGCCCCTGTCGTTTTTTAAAAAATTCTGCACCACCAAATTCAAGGTATGTGCAAAACATGGGACGTGCTGGAATTTGCCCATATTTAATGCACACACAATATTGCTGGCGTTGTCCGATGCCACAAATCCACAGGAGAGTCCAATTGGGGTAAGCCATTCCGCGATGATCTTCCTCAGTTGCCGTAAGAGGTTTTCAGCTGTGTGCGTATTCTGGAAAGCGGTGATACAAAGCGTAGCCTGCCTAGGAAATAGTTGGCATTTGCGAGATGCTGCTACTGGTGCCGCCGCTGCTGTTCTTGCGGCGGGAGTCCATACATCTACCCAGTGGGCTGTCACAGTCATATAGTCCTGACCCTGCCCTGCTCCACTTGTCCACATGTCCGTGGTTAAGTGGACATTGGGTACAACTGCATTTTTTAGGACACTGGTGAGTCTTTTTCTGACGTCCGTGTACATTCTCGGTATCGCCTGCCTAGAGAAGTGGAACCTAGATGGTATTTGGTAACGGGGGCACACTGCCTCAATAAATTGTCTAGTTCCCTGTGAACTAACGGCGGATACCGGACGCACGTCTAACACCAACATAGTTGTCAAGGCCTCAGTTATCCGCTTTGCAGCAGGATGACTGCTGTGATATTTCATCTTCCTCGCAAAGGACTGTTGAACAGTCAATTGCTTACTGGAAGTAGTACAAGTGGGCTTACGACTTCCCCTCTGGGATGACCATCGACTCCCAGCAGCAATAACAGCAGCGCCAGCAGCAGTAGGCGTTACACGCAAGGATGCATCGGAGGAATCCCAGGCAGGAGAGGACTCGTCAGAATTGCCAGTGACATTGCCTGCAGGACTATTGGCATTCCTGGGGAAGGAGGAAATTGACACTGAGGGAGTTGGTGGGGTGGTTTGCGTGAGCTTGGTTACAAGAGGAAGGGATTTACTGGTCAGTGGACTGCTTCCGCTGTCACCCAAAGTTTTTGAACTTGTCACTGACTTATTATGAATGCGCTGCAGGTGACGTATAAGGGAGGATGTTCCGAGGTGGTTAACGTCCTTACCCCTACTTATTACAGCTTGACAAAGGGAACACACGGCTTGACACCTGTTGTCCGCATTTCTGGTGAAATACTTCCACACCGAAGAGCTGATTTTTTTGGTATTTTCACCAGGCATGTCAACGGCCATATTCCTACCACGGACAACAGGTGTCTCCCCGGGTGCCTGACTTAAACAAACCACCTCACCATCAGAATCCTCCTGGTCAATTTCCTCCCCAGCGCCAGCAACACCCATATCCTCCTCATCCTGGTGTACTTCAACACTGACATCTTCAATCTGACTATCAGGAACTGGACTGCGGGTGCTCCTTCCATCACTTGCAGGGGGCGTGCAAATGGTGGAAGGCGCATGCTCTTCACGTCCAGTGTTGGGAAGGTCAGGCATCGCAACCGACACAATTGGAGTCGGACTCTCCTTGTGGATTTGGGATTTCGAAGAACGCACAGTTCTTTGCGGTGCTACTGCTTTTGCCAGCTTTAGTCTTTTCATTTTTCTAGCGAGAGGCTGAGTGCTTCCATCCTCATGTGAAGCTGAACCACTAGCCATGAACATAGGCCAGGGCCTCAGCCGTTCCTTGCCACTCCGTGTGGTAAATGGCATATTGGCAAGTTTACGCTTCTCCTCCGACAATTTTATTTTAGGTTTTGGAGTCCTTTTTTTTCTGATATTTGGTGTTTTGGATTTGACATGCTCTGTACTATGACATTGGGCATCGGCCTTGGCAGACGACGTTGCTGGCATTTCATCGTCTCGGCCATGACTAGTGGCAGCAGCTTCAGCACGAGGTGGAAGTAAATCTTGATCTTTCCCTAATTTTGGAACCTCAACATTTTTGTTCTCCATATTTTAATAGGCACAACTAAAAGGCACCTCAGGTAAACAATGGAGATGGATGGATTGGATACTAGTATACAATTATGGACGGGCTGCCGAGTGCCGACACAGAGGTAGCCACAGCCGTGAACTACCGCACTGTACTGTGTCTGCTGCTAATATATAGACTGGTTGATAAAGAGATAGTATACTCGTAACTAGTATGTATGTATAAAGAAAGAAAAAAAAACCACGGTTAGGTGGTATATACAATTATGGACGGGCTGCCGAGTGCCGACACAGAGGTAGCCACAGCCGTGAACTACCGCACTGTACTGTGTCTGCTGCTAATATAGACTGGTTGATAAAGAGATAGTATACTCGTAACTAGTATGACTATAAAGAAAGAAAAAAAAAACACGGTTAGGTGGTATATACAATTATGGACAGGCTGCCGAGTGCCGACACAGAGGTAGCCACAGCCGTGAACTACCGCACTGTACTGTGTCTGCTGCTAATATATAGACTGGTTGATAAAGAGATAGTATACTCGTAACTAGTATGTATGTATAAAGAAAGAAAAAAAAACCACGGTTAGGTGGTATATACAATTATGGACGGGCTGCCGAGTGCCGACACAGAGGTAGCCACAGCCGTGAACTACCGCACTGTACTGTGTCTGCTGCTAATATAGACTGGTTGATAAAGAGATAGTATACTCGTAACTAGTATGTATGTATAAAGAAAGAAAAAAAAACCACGGTTAGGTGGTATATACAATTGTGGACGGGCTGCCGAGTGCCGACACAGAGGTAGCCACAGCCGTGAACTACCGCACTGTACTGTGTCTGCTGCTAATATATAGACTGGTTGATAAAGAGATAGTATACTCGTAACTAGTATGTATGTATAAAGAAAGAAAAAAAAAACCACGGTTAGGTGGTATATACAATTATGGACGGGCTGCCGAGTGCCGACACAGAGGTAGCCACAGCCGTGAACTACCGCACTGTACTGTGTCTGCTGCTAATATATAGACTGGTTGATAAAGAGATAGTATACTCGTAACTAGTATGTATGTATAAAGAAAGAAAAAAAAACCACGGTTAGGTGGTATATACAATTATGGACGGGCTGCCGAGTGCCGACACAGAGGTAGCCACAGCCGTGAACTACCGCACTGTACTGTGTCTGCTGCTAATATAGACTGGTTGATAAAGAGATAGTATACTCGTAACTAGTATGTATGTATAAAGAAAGAAAAAAAAACCACGGTTAGGTGGTATATACAATTATGGACGGGCTGCCGAGTGCCGACACAGAGGTAGCCACAGCCGTGAACTACCGCACTGTACTGTGTCTGCTGCTAATATAGACTGGTTGATAAAGAGATAGTATACTCGTAACTAGTATGACTATAAAGAAAGAAAAAAAAACCACGGTTAGGTGGTATATACAATTATGGACGGGCTGCCGAGTGCCGACACAGAGGTAGCCACAGCCGTGAACTACCGCACTGTACTGTGTCTGCTGCTAATATAGACTGGTTGATAAAGAGATAGTATACTACTAATATTATATATACTGGTGGTCAGGTCACTGGTCACTAGTCACACTGGCAGTGGCACTCCTGCAGCAAAAGTGTGCACTGTTTAATTTTAATATAATATTATGTACTCCTGGCTCCTGCTATAACCTATAACTGGCACTGCAGTGCTCCCCAGTCTCCCCCACAATTATAAGCTGTGTGAGCTGAGCACAGTCAGATATATATATATACATTGATGCAGCACACTGGGCTGAGCAGTGCACACAGATATGGTATGTGACTGAGTCACTGTGTGTATCGTTTTTTTCAGGCAGAGAACGGATATATTAAATAAAACAAACAACTGCACTGTCTGGTGGTCACTGTGGTCGTCAGTCACTAAACTCTGCACTCTCTTCTACAGTATCACAGCCTCAGGTCAATCTCTCTCTCTCTCTCTCAACCCTAATCTAAATGGAGAGGACGCCAGCCACGTCCTCTCCCTATCAATCTCAATGCACGTGTGAAAATGGCGGCGACGCGCGGCTCCTTATATAGAATCCGAGTCTCGCGAGAATCCAACAGCGTCATGATGACGTTCGGGCGCGCTCGGGTTAACCGAGCAAGGCGGGAGGATCCGAGTCTGCTCGGACCCGTGAAAAAAACATGAAGTTCGTGCGGGTTCGGATTCAGAGAAACCGAACCCGCTCATCTCTAATGTACAGTATAAAATGTTATAGAGCTTTAAGATTAAAACATATACTGTAGTACGACCTACAGTATTATTATCTATACTTGACAGCCGGGAGCTCCCAAAATTCATGTAGCCCTCCCGGCCCTGGAAGAAAAGTGGGCAAGTCTCCCAAAATATGCAAGTAATGCAGAAGATGAAGATATATATGTCATCAACCTGGAACATATACAATCAATGCAAATATGTGTTTTTATTTTCACATAATATTTTATGCAAAAGGCACACATTTATGTATGATCCCCTAAGTAACTTTTTCAGAAATGCTACCCCCAATCCATCTTGTAACCATGTACTTTTCTATGCATATATATATACATTAGACACTGCTCTATCGGTTTTGATCCTTAACAAAATTGCAGCTAAACATGAGTCCTCCAAATATTGTCAATCCCAACATATTACTGAAACTAAATGTTGCTAAGGTGGAGATTTATCAAAGCTTGGAGAGAGATAATGTAGAGAGAGATACATACATTACTAACCAGAAAGCTTCTGTTATTTTGTAATACCCCCACATATGCATATATATGTATATTTTAAATACACACATACAAGGGTTCCCCTGGGTACAATAGTCCCCTCACAGTTAGATAAAATCTATAGAGCCTGTAGAATAGTTAGGCTGCCCTTTTGTTGACCCTGAAAGCCCTGGACAGGGAGAATTGCCGCCACTGCCTCCTATAATTAGTCCCCCTGCTCAGAAACAATGGAGCCCGGGAAACTGGACCCCACACTGATTGGCCCCCAGGTTGCAAGGCAGAAGAACCCTGGGGCGGGCCGTTACCAGGGCCCAAGGAGCCAGTTATGAGAAGGGACGGGGGTGGTCTAGAGAGCATTCACCCCTTAAAAGGAGGACCCCAGCGTGGGAGAGCCCCAGGGGAATGGGAAGACTACCTGGGGAAGGTATCACCATGTAGCCGCCAGGAGCCTGAAGTGTGGAGTCCCCTGCTGATGTCTGCCTGCTGCCCAGCCGAGTGCCGCTGGGATCAGGAGCAATGACCAGCTTGGAGAGTGGAGCCACCTGCCACATCGTGGGGATCGTCAGAGCTGAGAGGACCAGAGACCCCTGTGGAAAAAAAAGTGCATTCCGTGTCACTGCCAGCCAGGATGGAATGCCAGGGAGAGCCGCCGCTGGGGAGGAGACTGCAGTGCCAAGCCAGAGGGTGACCTGCAGACCAGCGAGGCCATGGATGACCCTAGTTCACAGGTTCTCGAGGAGCGACAGCGAGCGGCCAGTGACGGGGAGCGCAGGCATCACGGAGGATGACCCTGGATGTGAAGGAGAAGACCCTGGCTGGCGTGGCGGAGGTTGATGCGGCTGGAGTTGTGAGGACATCGCCGGCAGAAGGAGTGAAGACCCCGGATGGTGACTGGCTGAAGGGAGCGTCAAGGAGCCTGACTGCTGCACCAGGGTACTGAAGACGAGGAGCGGAGGGTCGGAGGTGGCAGAAGCAACGCAGCGAGGGGTAAGTACTTGCAAACAATCCTTCTGCTGCAACACTCTGCCCTGTTAGTGCCCTCTGCTGCCACAACTCTGCATTTTGGGGAACATATGCATTAGAAAAAGGGGGTAGGCTCCCCTTATTCTCGGCACCTGGCTCTTATTACGTTTTATAAAGGGGGTAGGCTCCTCTTATTTGATAGTGCCCACTGGACAAGTAATGGAGGGGGTGAGCTCCCCTCATTACCTCAGTGCCCCTGCATATTGTACAAAAGGGGGTAGGCTCCCCTTGTTAGTTGGTACCCTCAGCTTTATTATAATTGAAGAGGGGTGTGTCTTAAGCTAGTGATTATAGTTGATTATTGACTGTGTTATGCAAGCTCCGCCCAGCAAGTGCTTGATAAAGTTTATATATATCTGTGTGCTTTATTACTTCAAAGGCCAGCTTATTACTGACTGTGTTATGCAAGCTCTGCCCATCAATGCCTGTTAACAGCTTTATACCTGAGACTGTACTAGAGAAGCCATAGCCAGCCTGTTACAACCGTGCACCTGTTTCTGCTTACCAGCCACTTGTCTAATGCTAACGCTGGTTTCCTGAGACTGTAGTAGAGAAGCCATAGCCAGCCTATTACAACCGTGCACCTGTTTCTGCTTACCTGACACTTGTCTAATGCTAACGCTGGTTTCCTGAGACTGTATGAGAGAAGTCATAGCCACCTGTTTCAACCATGCACCTGTTTCTGCTTACCTGCCACTTGTTTAATGCTAACGCTGGTTACCTGAGACTGTATGAGAGAAGCCATAGCCAGCCTGTTTCAACCGTGCACCTGTTTCTGCTTACCTGTTACTCGTCTCATGCCAACTCTGGTTACCTGAGACTGTATTAAAAAAGCCATAGCCAGCCTGTTTTAATTGTTCAAGCACATATTAATAAAATGGAGTTGGATCTCGTACCTTGGGGTTTATTTACTAAGATTCGTAATTTTCAGAATCATGTTCAAGTTCAATCACGACTGACATCGACAGTGTAAAACTGCAACTTTTTGAATTGATTACGATGGATTTACTAAGCTGTCGTATTCGGGTTTTTCTTTTCTTCCGATGTCGATGTCATTCGTGGTTTTTTACCTATTTTTACGGCAGTGATTAGCAAAACACTGCCGACTTTTTTTACAATCAATCTCGGCCGGATCTGTGTGATCCGTGCTGGGGTTTTTTTTTTTTTTTAATTAAACACTGTAAAATAATTAAAAAAAATGCGTGGGGTCCCCCCTCCTAAGCATAACCAGCCTCGGGCTCTTTGAGCCGATCCTGGTTGCAAAAATATGGGGGAAAAAATGACAGGGGTTCCCCCATATTTAAGCAACCAGCATCGGGCTCTGCGCCTGGTCCTGGTCCCAAAAATACGGGGGACAAAAAGAGTAGGGGTCCCCCGTATTTTTAAAACCAGCACCGGGCTCCACTAGCTGGACAGATAATGCCACAGCCGGGGGTCACTTTTATATAGTGCCCTGCGGCCGTGGCATCAAAAATCCAACTAGTCACCCCTGGCCGGGGTACCCTGGGGGAGTGGGGACCCCTTCAATAAAGGGGTCCCCCCCCCCAGCCACCCAAGGGCCAGGGGTGAAGCCCGAGGCTGTCCCCCCCCATCCAATGGGCTGCGGATGGGGAGGCTGATAGCCTTTGTTGTAAAAGAAAAGATATTGTTTTTAGTAGCAGTACTACAAGGCCCAGCAAGCCTCCCCCGCATGCTGGTACTTGGAGAACCACAAGTACCAGCATGCGACGGAAAAACGGGCCCGCTGGTACCTGTAGTACTACTACTAAAAAAATACCCAAAAAAAGACAAGACACACACACCGTGAAAGTAAAGATTTATTACATACATCCACACAAACATACATACATACTTACCTTATGTTCACACGCAGGTCGGTCCTCTTCTCCAGTAGAATCCAAGGGGTACCTGTTGAAGAAATTATACTCACGAGATCCAGGGGTCCAGGCTCCTCGGGAAATCCAGGGGTAATCCACGTACTTGCATAAAATAAGAAAACGGAAAGCCGAGCCACGAACTGAAAGGGGCCCCATGTTTTCACATGGGACTCCTTTCCACGAATGCCAGAAAGCCACTCTGACTTCTGTCTAAGTGGGTTTCTTCAGCCAATCAGGGAGTGCCACGTTGTAGCACTCTCCTGATCGGCTGTGTGCTCTTGTCCTCACTGACAGGCAGCACACGGCAGTGTTACAATGTAGCGCCTATGCGCTACATTGTAACCAATGATGGGAACTTTCTGCCCTGCGGTTGACCTAAAGTGACGTCACCGCTGAGCAGAAAGTTCCCATCATTGGTTACAATGTAGCGCATAGGCGCTACATTGTAACACTACCGTGTGCTGCCTGTCAGTGAGGACAGGACCACACAGCTGATCAGGAGAGTGCTACAACGTGGCGCTCCCTGATTGGCTGAAGAAACCCACTTAGCCAGAAGGCAAAGTGGGTTTCTTGCATTCGGGGAAAGGTGACCCATGTGCAAACATGGGTCCCCTTTCAGTTCGTGGTCGGGACACCGTTTTTTTATTTTTGGCAAGTACGTGGATTAACCCTGGATTTGCCGAGGAGCCTGGACCCCTGGATCTCGTGAGTATAATTTATTCAACAGGTACCCTTGGATTCTACTGGACAAGAGGACCGACCTGCGTGGGGCCATAGGTAAGTATGTATGTATGTGTGTATGTAAGTAATAAAAAAATTATACTTTCACGGTGTGTGTGTCTTGTCTTTTTTTGGGTATTTTTTTAGTGGTAGTACTACAGGTACCCACGGGCCCGTTTTTCCGCCGCATGCTGGTACTTGTGGTTCTCCAAGTACCAGCATGCGGGGGAGGCTTGCTGGGACTTGTAGTACTGCTACTGAAAACAATATCTTTTATTTTACAACAAAGGCTATCAGCCCTCCCATCCGCAGCCCATTGGATGGGGGGGGACAGCCTCGGGCTTCACCCCTGGCCCTTGGGTGGCTGGGGGGGGGACCCCTTGATTGAAGGGGTCCCCACTCCCCCAGGGTACCCCGGCCAGGGGTGACTAGTTGGATTTTTGATGCCACGGCCGCAGGGCGCTGTATAAAAGTGACCCCCGGCTGTGGCATTATCTGTCCAGCTAGTGGAGCCCGGTGCTGGTTTTAAAAATACGGGGGACCCCTACTCTTTTTGTCCCCCGTATTTTTGGGACCAGGACCAGGCGCAGAGCCCGATGCTGGTTGCTTAAATATGGGGGAACCCCTGTCATTTTTTTCCCCATATTTCTGCAACCAGGATCGGCTCAAAGAGCCCGAGGCTGGTTATGCTTAGGAGGGGGGACCCCACGCAATTTTTTTAGCAAAAATAAGCACTTTCACACCCCTTCCCACTGATATACATGCACGGATCTCATGGATCCCTGCATGCATCTCAAATCACGGATAAAAAAAGCAGGTCTGTTTTTTTTTAGGACTTTTTTACGAGTTGTAATTTTTCACGGCAGTGTTTTGTGTTTTTTTGCTTTGCACTTCTTAGTAAATGACCGAGATTCATACTTAAACAGCCGCGTTTTGACCGATGGTGTATTCATTCGTAATTTTTTACCTGAACTAGCAAAAAATTACGAATGCCCTCATCACTGCCGTGATTAGTGTTTAGTAAATGACCGAGATTTACCGAGATGACACTTTGATGAAAAAACGGCATCTCGGTCAAAATCGGGAGCTTAGTAAATATACCCCCATGTGTTGTCATTGTCTCTGAGGGGTAAAGCTGCTCTGCCTCTCTGATCGTAACCAAACCTGATTTATTGGTACCCCACACTAAGTTTAAGTTCCGGCACCGGATTTGTGGGTGTTACAATTTTACAGGATGTATTTTAAAAATGACAGGTTGGCACTTTATTTCTTTCCACTTTATCTCTCTCCAAGCTTTGATAAATCTCCCCCAGAAACTTTAAATATCTGTCTGCTAATGTTTCCATTATGTGCAGTCTGATAATAATAACATGTGTAGCAACATTAGATTTGCTTAACAGTAAGCACCATTTTATAATGTTCAAATGCAACAATACAGTTTTATTCTTGCCTATATACTTATCATTATAAATCAAACACAATATACTGTACAAAAAGGTTGTACAGTATAGTATATTTTCTTGTATAGATTTCTGAATAAAACACATGATGTATCATTAGAATGATTCATTTCCGAAATAAGATACAATTAATTTAAAATTAAGAAGTATTTGAAACATGCAATTGTTTATTTTATAATTGAACGAAAAGTCAGTTATATTGTGAAGCTGGCATTAATTATTTTTTTTTCTGTAGGAGTTGGCCTTTATTTAATCTCCAGAGCATTTAATATAAAAATAATTATTTCCTGCATCAAAAGGGTTGGTGTTTTTGCTAGAATCCAGAACCACTAACACAAGCAGTGACCTGCCTTTCCCTTGCCAAAAGCTAGTAGGCATATGGTATTGGCAACAAGCCTGGCATCTCAGCCAGCACTGCCATCTGATGCAAGAAACTGTTCCCAACACCATTAGCTTTATTTGCAGGAAAATAGCAACAAAGGGCCAGCGCAGTTGGCATTGGCTGGCACAGAGCAAACAGCATTAGAGTGCCAGTGGATGACAAGTGCAATGCCAATATACAAATAATATTCACAGAGTAAAAGCATCACATATTCTGTGGAATGCCAGAAAAGTGAGAAGACAATCATCCACAGGACAGAGGTTGGACATAACAATGGTTTGTGTGTACCTAGCACAATATCAACGAATCTCTTGAAACACCAACACATACACTATCAGCTAATCTTTTTGCTTACCAAATACAGTATTAAATAAAAGAAAATGCTGTTTAAGAACCTCAATAATTCTTTAAAGGCATCTAAGTCATTTATCCTTCACTCATTCCCCTGTAATGCATCTTAACCCTTAACAAGGGACTCTAGACAAAGCAATTATCCCCCTAGGAGTACCTGGTTGGTCAGTAGTAAATGTTGCCTTTGAAACGAGATGAGACAAAACAGGTTTGTGATCAATAAAACATTAGCAGCTAATTTTTCTGATGTCGAAATAATTGGTCTTGCTCTTCTGCGGTACCCTTAACTCGTCAGCAGTAATGAATTGCAAATACATGAAGTCCCTAAATACATTAATGATTAAAGTTGTAATTCTAATATTTAAATTAAAGTGCTTAGTTTTCTAAATAGTGTTCTCCAAAACTTCACTCATCATTTAATGCCATTTTTTGGAATTTCATTAGAGAAAATAAACTTACATTTTAACATATAGGAAAAAACAACAACCCAATTAAACCTTCCTTTCTATACCCTAAGATATGACATACAGGTCACTTAGTGCCCGCAGACTATCTCAAGAGCATCAGAGAGAATGCAAGAAGCCAGTCAGAATTGATGTCAGGACTGGTGCTGTCACACTGCTTTGGGCTAATGATGTGTCAGTAGGACTCATTGTCATTAGGACCTCTGTGCATCCTCCGAGGTCAGCGTCTTCTCTTCCTGAGCCAAGTGTCATCTTATCACTTTGAAGGGACACAGTTATAATGCTAGAGGGCCTGTAATGTCAATTATTTTATTATGTGCAGCGCTGGGCAAACTATGCAGTCACTGTCATACAGTATTGGGAAAAGGAATTTCCCTTGGTAAAAAGAAGCAAGAAAATCAAAAGCCATTAGTTATAGACCACTGCCTTGAAACACTGACTTATGCAATTGTGTTGTTGTTGTTGTGTTGTTGTTGTTGTTGTTGTTGTTGTTGTTATTAGTATTATTAGTATTATTATTATTATTATTAGTAGTAGTAGTAGTAGTAGTA
This sequence comes from Pseudophryne corroboree, assembly GCF_028390025.1. Classification (NCBI taxonomy): domain Eukaryota; kingdom Metazoa; phylum Chordata; class Amphibia; order Anura; family Myobatrachidae; genus Pseudophryne; species Pseudophryne corroboree. Next base: position 708,044,697 of record NC_086445.1, read on the forward strand.
GTAGTTGTTGTTGTTGTTGTTGTTGTTGTTGTTGTAGTAGTATGTGCTAGAACATTTGGAATGTTCACAAAAGATTGATGAACTGAAAAAGTTTGTATGAGATTAATATTCACCAAACTCTTCTTTCCATTATTTTCAAGAGATGACCATAGATACTGTACGCACAACCAAGGCTGCTAGTGATACAAATTATTCCAAAAGAGGCTTTCCTCCACCTCTGCTGATAGCTGTATGCTAGAAAAGGATCATGAGGGCAGATCAAATTGTACTACCTCTTTACAAAGGGCCCAATTCAGGTCTGATCGCAGCAGTAAATTTGTTATCTAATGGCCAAAGCCATGTGCACAGCAGGGGGGCAGATATACTGTAACATGTGCAGAGAGAGTTAGATTTTGGCGGGGTGTGTTCAAACTGAAATGTAAATTGCAGTGTAAAAATAAAGTAGCCAGTATTTGCCATGCACAGAAACAAAATAACCCACCCACATCTAAGTCTCTCTGCACGTTATATCTGCCCCCCCCCCCCCCTGCAGTGCACATCGTTTTGCCCATTTGCTAACAAATTTGCCGCTGCAATCAGATCTGAATTAGGCCCAAAGATCTAAGAGGACTGAAGAGAATGTATTAAGCCTGGAGATGGCATAAGTCAGTGATAAACCAGTGATAAGTGCAAGGTGATAAACGCACCAGCCAATCAGCTCCTGTTAATTTACATATTGGAGCTGATTGGCTGGTGCGTTTATCACCTTGCACTTATCACTGGTTTATCACTTCCTTATGCCTTCTCCAGGTTAATACATCTGCCCCTAGATGAGTTAACTTGTGAGATGCAGCATTGCTGTTGGGGAGGGATCCTGGGATGCACACCGGTAATAAGAGGTGCGACCCTGCAGAGACCGTTCAGTACTGCATACAAAAACAAGGTTGCAGGTGCACAATTCAAACACTACCAATTGATTTTATGGTATCCGTTCACATGGTCGACCATGTTATGGTCGACAGTCATTAGGTCGACCACTATTGGTCGACATTGACATGGTCGACATGGACACATGGTCGACACATGAAAATGGTCGACACATGAAAGGTCGACACATGAAAAGGTTGACATGAGTTTTTTTACTTTTTTTTCTTTTGGGGAACTTTTCCATACTTTACGATCCACATGGACTACGATTGGAACGGTAAAGTGTGCCGAGCGAAGCGGTAGCGGAGCGAAGGCACCATGCCCGAAGCATGGCGAGCGAACCGAGCCATGCGAGGGGACGCGGTGCACTAATTGGGGTTCCCAGTCACTTTACGCAAAAAACGACACCAAAAAAAGTACAAAAATTCATGTCGACCTTTTCATATGTCGACCTTTCATGTGTCGACCATTTTCATGTGTCGACCATGTGTCCATGTCGACCATGTCAATGTCGACCAATAGTGGTCGACTTAATGACTGTCGACCATAACATGGTCGACCATTCATACCGGAACCGGGTCACTCGGCTGCTTGGGTATGGGGTGTCCAGTGCCCTAGACTTGTATCCCTCAATATGTTAGGGACTTGCTTGATTAATGAGGTCACCTAGACGCAGTGGGCAAGTCGTTATTTATGGCCATGACTATGCGAAGAACTGCACTCAAAATGCTACATTTTATTGCAATGATTATTACCCCAGGGCAACACTAAAGTGAAAAAATATATAGTGAAAAAAGTGAAGATAGGTTAGTGAGAGAGGCTGCTGAAAAACAGCAATAGTAAATTAGTGAAAGGTAACATGATAAGAAATTAAGTAGTGAGAGGTAAAGTAGTGGGAAGTGAAGGTATAAAATTAGTTACATTGAAACAACACACACAATAGGGATGAAAGGAAATACGAAAATAAGTGTTATTGAGAAAGTAGTAGTAGATCACAAAGAGATCAAGGGAGGTGTTATTGTGGGGAATAGGAGCTATCTATTTGCACTCAGTGGAGCTAGAAATATTAAGCAGCCAACCCCTTTAAACATCAAGGGATATGGTAAGTACAGAACTGGATCAAAGGGCGGACCTGGAACACTAAAACAGGGGGCCTCCTTTTGAATAAAATTAAGAGCATAGTGTAAACAATTATGATTGAGTAAGTAAGAAAGGAAGAGAGAGAGACTAGTAGGTTGTAACTTTTAACTACTTAACTAACAATTTTTTTTCCCAAAACAGCTCAGAAATTGTTGATTTTTTTTATTAGTGAATTAGGTGAAGAATATTTATTTAAAATTATCCAACATGATTTTATTTTATAAAATGAAATAAATTGATTGTAATATATGTAAAAAATATTTTTTCCCAAAAAATTGGAACATCGAATCACCACCATCTAGGGTACGCTCTAGTCCCATAATCCATGATAATCACATTGGTTGACCTATAGAACGTACCACACATTTTTGTTGTTTGTTTCTATTTTATGATGGACTTGAGAACATAAGCCACCAGGTTGGAGAGCTGATTGATGAACAACAACTCCTGAAAGATACCTTTATAGGAGTTATCATATACCGTGCAGTGTGAGTTTGGGTACGCTGTGTGTCATACCCTAAAGATACCTAGATGTGTTTGCAGTCTGCATCTTCTCTGTGAGTCTTGGGGTATGCTTTGCATCACACTATCTCCTATTAAGACAACCCACTTTCGTCTCTACACCCTGTGGTGGATTATTACAGCACTAGACGGTTGGAAAGAGAGGGGAAAAAAGATACCTTTATGAGCACATATTCACCTTGTTTTTTTGTGAGTCTGGTATGCTGGAGTTAAACTAAGTGTGATTTTACGTAGAGACAATCTGTTTAGAAAGAACGAACTACACATTGGTGGTCTTTTTTGTTTTTAATTTCCACATTTTTTGAGTCAACAAACCAGAGATCACCCGCCAGAAGAATCCTGAGAAGGGATATCAATGCCTGAAGATTAAGGGACGTATACAGTATTTATATGTTGCGCTGAGTGTGTAAAGAAGGCTTAAACTTTCTGTATGGTATTCCTTGTTTTAAATGTGGTGACATTTATCTAAGCCTTTAACACCTTAGCTGCGCTGCGCCATTTGGTTAACTCTCCAAACCCAGCCGAATTTGATCTAGGGAGGCCAATCCCAGGCAGTTTTTTCAATCCTGGGATTTGAGATTGAAAAAAATTTAATTGTCCTTCAATTTAAGTATATGGAGGTGGGGGGCACCTCAATAGGTGTAGAGGGGTCCCCAAGGACCAGAGGCTGCAGGTAGCAGCACAGGCATTCATTTTGGAGGCTGCAGACAGACCTCCACCATCCCCTTAGTGTGCACCCACCTGATCCTGTCATCGGGCAGTGTGGTTTCCTTGTTTCCTGACGGGGTGGCATAGTGATGTCAATGAAACTCCGGGGGTGAGATCCCGGCAGCACAACTTCCTGCCAGCCTTTGAGGAAGGACCCTTAGGCAGTGGGGCAGAGCAGAGGATGTGGAGTTCCTTACTGCCAGGCTTTCAGGATCTGAGCTGAGTGCTCAGTGCTGCTGTGGGGGAGATAAGCGGGGGACTTTACTGCCCGGCATGAGGAGGCAGCCTGGCATGAGTGCTCAGCGCTGCTGGTGGGGAGAGACTCAAGGGTCTTCAATGTCCGACATGAGGAGGCAGCACAGCATATGAGCCGAGTGCTCAGAGAGTCAGCACTGCCGGGTGGAGAGAGGTGGGTAACTGTGAATGCGCAATGTAATACCGTAGATCCCGGAATCGGAAGCACTAATTCCATTGTTTTTGGGCCAGAGTCCCGGGATCCCGCCGATCCCGGGATTGGCCTCCCGACTAACATCAGACCATCAGGACATCGGGGAGGGGGGGGGGGGGGTAATTTACATTTCTCTGGTGGCTTGTCTACTATGCAGCTGCAGGATCGGGGTGGGGGGATCTGCCATGCTGACCGATCAGCAGTGAGAGCATGGCAGACACTTTGGGAGGGTGCAGGGAGGCAGTGGTACTAGGAGGTCCCTATGTGATGGCTGCAGGAAGATTATCATCTAGCATCCACTAACGCTATGTATTTGACTGGTCGCATCGTTTGCGACCAGATCAGATAATGTACTTGCTAGGATAGTCATAAATGGTACGACTGTGCCAGGCAAGTGGTTAAGAGGCAGTCAGACCAATTCCTCCACAAAATGAATATGTAACATATGCAGGGTTGGACTGGCCCACAGGAGTACAGGGGAAATCACCGGTGGGCCCTACTGCCTGGGGCCCCACCCCCTCCTCTAGGGATCAGGTTCCAGACTGTGCTGTTACTAATCTAGTACATTATCTTGCATGCACTACAGTATTTACTGTATAGATTTATCTAGGGGATCAACACTTGCAAAATGGTTAGGCAAACCAATGTGGTGGCTGGGCACACCCCTTCTAGATACTGGCCACACCCCTAAACATGGGCCCCTACCACTGCATTCCCCTGGTGGGCCCTACATGCCCCAGTCCGACACTGAACATATGTAACATGTATCCATAAAATAATATCACTATGCAGGTTACTATCATATTCAGCATCTGATATACACTGACCACTATACACAGTGTGCACTGATACTGCACACCTTATATGCACAAGTAACACTAAAAGCATACATGGGTGACACACCAAATATACACATCACTATACACAGGTAACACCAGTATCACACACATGATGCAAAGGACACACCAATATACTATACACCAGAGGTTCAAGCTTTTTTTGAATCACAGCACCTTAGAGTATCAGAATCTTTTTCACAGCACCCCCTAGGCTAAAAGTTTCTTTTAAAAAGAAATATCTGTGTTTATTAGTGTTTATATGTCATTCTAAGGTTCACTGTGTGGCGAGGGACAAGATTTGCTTCTGTTTGTCTATATATTTTATGATTGACAGCCAATAGCACTGGTTTTGCCTTATTACATTGAAAATAGAAAATTTGAATTGGTCCTGGACCACCAATCCAAGGCGCCCCTACAAGTGTTGTGAGGCTCTCCAGGGAGCCTAGACACACAGTTTCAGAGCCACTGCTATACTCTATACACAGGTCACACCAATACACAGGTCACACCAATATCAGACACCTGATATGCTGATCATTGTATACAGGACACACCACTATCATATATTTGAATAACTAAAATATAGAGATCTCTGTGGGGTCTTATTATGTGACCCCATTGTCAGCCATATAATTACCAATGGTATGTGTACAAGATTGTTAAGAATGTGGTCCTTCTGAGACTTGTGCAATATACTGTAGCTTTGAATGTAGTTTGGTACATGTTTGGCAACTGAGTTTATGCAATGTGTCTATAATGAGGTTTTTACTAATTGTACTGGGAAATGTGGCTAATTTTAAAGGACCTCTTTCAAAGGACTTTGTGCACTAACAGCAAACTTGTCTGATGATCACCCTTGATCACCAGAAAGTATTATGTGTGCAGTGGAAAATATATGATTTCTGTCAGTGCCGTAACTAGGGGTTGTTCAATTGCCTGCAACAGCGCCCTACAGCCAGGATTGCTGCTGCAGTGCCACATGGAGCATCTCCAGACCAGCACCCTGCAGGCTTACCAGTACTACCGGCCCCACCCTCTCTGTGCACGGCTTAATGATGTCATGCACACATCAAAGGTGGGGTCGGCACAGGGTGCATTTGTTACTTGTTACAGCCTTGCTTTCTGTTATTTATCATCCCCATAGTGACACCTTCAGACTTGGTGGCACCCACACTTGAAAAAGGGTAATTCCTGTGATCTGAGACATAATTGCATAATAAATTATCAAACACCATGGTTATCACCAACATTTCAATGTTCTGTATTAAACATTTTCATCAAGGTGCACTGTAATTAAAATGTTTAATACAGAACAGTGAAATGTTGGTGATAACTGCAGTGTTTGGTATTTCTTTATGCAAAGAGCACTAAATGAAAGGCGTGTGTGTGTGTGTGTGTGTGTGTGTGTGTGTGTGTGTGTGTGTGTGTGTGTGTGTGTGTGTGTGTGTGTGTGTGTGTGTGTGTGTGGACCTTATTCAGGTCCTGATACAAGAAAAAATCATGCAAAGTTGCGATGTTCGGTATTTTGCACTTGCTCTAGACCCATGAGGTATGGGTCCTGAATCGTAAGATACAGTACAGCTGCAGAAGTCAAGTGATTGACAATCTGCAGCTGTTTGGGGTGGTGCGTGGGCAGCAATGGCAGCCGTTTCACAAAACAGAGGCATACAGTATAAACTCTGTTTTGTGAGAGTGCCAAAGCCAGAGTCCCCGTGTTCTGATGGAGATTTCCTGGCCACTTGGATTGTGCTGCTGAAGCTGACCTGCATGACCTCATGGGTCACACAGCCGGCTGATGGTGTCAAAAGTTATCCGGTGTAGCATCCTCAAATGCAGCTCTGGATCACACTGCATGCAGGAGGTGTCTACTTATACAAGATGCCTCATGTTGCATTAACATATCTCAACATCACTGCTACTTCCAAGTAAGCAGCGGCGATGCTCCCTCTGTCCACATGTGAATCAGACCCAATCTTCCATTCTACAGTATTTTGTGCATTAATCAATTTAAAAACAGACCCTGATTATATAATGAGTTTTCTCCATGACAAGGTCTGCGCTTTTCATACAATGTGCGATCCCTGGTAGTAACATGTGGTAGGGAATATAGATTGTAAGCTTCACTGGGGCAGGGACTGGTGTGAATTGCCAATTATTCTCTGTAAAACGCTGTGGAATATGTGTGCGCTATATAAATAACTGGTAATAAATAAATAATAACATCTGTTGCCTCTATTACAGAGAAGTGGTCAACCGCGTTGTTGTGAGCAGGATTGCTGAGGGCAGTGGAGTATCTATAATGGGTGCAGTGTGTGTGGTGCACACGGGCCCCTGGGTCCAGAAAGGGCTCACAACGCACAAACTGCACCCATTTCTTCTATACTTACCTTTCTAGTGTCAATTGGTATCCGTGTGTTGGCCCCCTCCTCTCTGTCCCATAGCCAGCAGCGCTGTTATCGCTCTGAGCACCAGAGACTTTGGTACTCTAGTGCTCAGAGTGCTAACAGCACTGCCAGCTAAGGGATGAAGAGGAGGGGTCCCACACACGGAGACTGCACATGGGTCGCCTCCTCTCTAGATACACCACTGGCTGAGGGTGATCCACTCAATCATACATGTAACTGCTGGAGCAGGTTGAGGATACTAGGAACCAAGAGTGATGACTTGAACCTTGTGGTTTTGTGAGCGCTGGAGTTTAACTATTAATTTATGGATTGTCAGTTTCTAAACAGGAACTACTAATCAATTTTGCATTTAATATCTATGCCATTATGCTGATTAACAGCAAATACATTTAATGTTGGCCTCTTGTAACATTGTGCAGGGCAAGTCAACTAAGGACTCTGAGTTCCTAAGTGGATATAAATGCCTTTTGGATTGGTTCCTTTATTTCCAAATTCCTGTATGGATTTGTAATGGAAATAATAGAGGTTTTGATTGCATATAGACGTGTTTCCTTTAATGAATGCAACTGAGCACTGAATAGGACTGCTGCTAATATTTTATTATAAATACAATATTTATGATTCTTTGGTGTTGCTGAATATATTTAAAATTTTCTTAGATTTTATTTTTTATTATCAATTTAATTGCTTATGGTATAATGATGAATTATTAAATTAATTATACAGCTTTTAAAGCTTCATTGCATTTACAGTACGTTTATTTAGAGACCTATTTTTGTCCAGCACTTGGTATTTTTCTTATTTGTCAACAATGTAGATGCAAACAGGAGCAACTAGATTACTGGCAGGGATACAATAATCTGGCAAGAGTGAAGTAACATGGCCTGATTTATAGAAGATGTCATGGGGTATAGCTAGAACCTCAAGGTAACAGTAAAGCCCCCATACACTTATGCGACCACATGTCGCAGGCGAACGCAGGTGATCGCAGGCGATCACCCCGGCAACCTCCCGGGGGGCAGGATCGCCCAAGATACATTGTATGCTGTCCTTTTGCATATGATGTATCTTAGGAGATCCTGGGCGATCCCAGCCATGCCCCCAGGTCGGACCTGATTGAATGTGCAGCACATTCAATCTAGAGGATCCGATCCGATGCTCACGGGAACGCACATTGGATCGGACCGGAAACACCTCAAAAATGCCCGATTTCATCCGATATATCAGGCTGAACGCCCGAAATCGGATGAAATCGGGCATTATCGCTCTAGTGTATGGGGCCCTTAATTAGCAGGACAAAGGGCAAAAGCAAGAACCTGTCCATTACCTACAATACTGTAGCTGAGTGAGCAGAATAGAAACATACAGTACTCAATTTATATAATTGTAATTCTTATTAGCAAATTACAATAATTTATTCAGCAAACTAAATAACAATTTTCATAAGCATAATACATTTTAGAGAATTTTAATTTCAGAGCCATGGCTGCATTGAAAATAACAATGACACCATAGGGACAATTCATTAGTGAAGATGTGTTGTTGAAAATCCAATAATATTCAGATGCACATACAGTTTATCTATATTATGGTAGCTCAACTCCACTAACTTTCCTACACACGTTTACTTGGTGTGAAGAAAAACTAGTAACGTTGAAGGTTGGAATGTCCCTTAAGGCACATTGCTGCTAGCTCAACTCCACTAACTTTCCTACACACGTTTACTTGGTGTGAGGAAAAACTAGTAATGTTGAAGGTTGGAATGTTCCTTAAGGCACATTGCGGCTGAGCTGACTGGATCATTACCGCATAGAGATGTGCACCGGAAATTTTTCAGGTTTTGGTTTTGGATTCGGTTCCGCGGCCATGTTTTGGATTCGGACGCATTTTGGCAAAACCTCCCTGAAAATTATTTGTCGGATTCGGGTGTGTTTTGGATTCGGGTGTTTTTTTCCAAAAACCCCTCAAAAACAGCTTAAATTATAGAATTTGGGGGTCATTTTGATCCTATAGTATTATTAACCTTAATAACCACAATTTCCACTCATTTCCAGTCTATTCTGAACACCTCACAATACTATTTTTAGTCCTAAAATTTGCACCGAGGTCGCTGGATGACTAAGCTAAGCGACCCAAGAGGGCGGCACAAACACCTGGCCCATCTAGGAGTGGCACTGCAGTGTCAGACAGGATGGCACTTCAAAAAATTGGCCCCAAACAGCACATGATGCAAAGAAAAGAGAAAAAGAGGTGCACTGTGGTTGCTGGATGGCTAAGCTAAGCGACACAAACACCTCAATATCACAGGAATTATTCATTCTAATCAATGGTGTTATTGGTCCAAATCACTGGAAGAAAATGACAAAATCACTGGAATTATTTGTTCTAATCAATGGTATTATTGGTCCAAATCACTGGAAGAAAATGACGAAATCACTGGAATTATTTGGCAAGATCACTGTAATTAATAATTATAAATCACTGATATTAATTGGTAAAATCTCGCTATCGCCTGCCTAGTGAAGTGGAATCTAGATGGGATTTTGTACCGGGGACACAATAACTTCATCAATTGTCTAAATTCCACTGCACTAATGGCGGTAAACGGGCACACGTCTAACAGCGCACTATACTGAGAACTGATTATACTGATCACTGATGATACTACGGAGAACAGACACTGAGCAGCGAGAACAGCACTGGACTATTGTACTGTAGTACACTGATCACCACAATGCAGCACTGACACTGAGCACAGATATTAAGCACTGATCAGGATACTAGAAGTGACACAGAGCTGCAAGATACAGCAATGGCCTACTGTACTGTACTACTATAATTATATACTGGTGGTCCCCACAATGCAGCACACTGAGCACAGATATTACCAGGTGTATCTCACACATCGCTCAGTACAGATTACAGGATGTATAATCACCAGGTGTATAACACACATCGCACAGTACAGTATATAGGGTGTATAATATCCAGGTGTATCTCACACATCGCTCAGTACAGATTACAGGATGTATAATCACCAGGTGTATAACACACGTCGCACAGTACAGTATACATGGTGTATAATTGATTACCAGGTGTATCACACACATCTCACAGTACAGTATATAGCATGTACTATAATCCCCAGGTGTATCTCACACATCACACAGTACAGTACAGATGTAGCCACCTTTATCTTGACTGTTTCTCCGCCGAGACGGGCGTTTAGTCACGCTAATGCGATAGCTGAGTTTCATCACAGGCAGGCGCGTTGAGGCGATCTAGATACTCATCATGCATTACACATCTCCACCACTGTGTCGCTAATGCTCCACTAATCCAGTACTTTCGATCGTACAGTATAGCGGCGGATTGATCTACAGCTCTGGCAATACTGTAGGCGTAACGGGAGGCGGTGGAAAAAGTATGGAGTACTGTACAGTATGTGTATGGAGACGCAACTACAGTAATTGTGTAAAAGGAAGAATGTACAGTACAATGTATAAACACCGTGCTTTTAAAATATATGAGCGTCTGAGTTCGCTAATGCATAATGGGAATGGAGGACTAGCAGGAGGCGGAGGAAAACACCGTGCTTTACAAATGCGAGCGTCCGAGTCCTCTAAGGCATAAACCAACAGCAATGGGGCGGGGGCCGGCCGCTGTTTGCAGTACTTTCACACATGAAATTGGAAATCTCTCATGAGGCGTCGTGGGCTAGGGGTGAAGGCTCCCACCTCCCTCGCTGGGGGTCCAGGGTTCGAGACCTGATGTGCTTTCTTTCTTTCTTTTTTTTTTTTTTTCTGTAATAATGCACTGTATTATTTTATTTACACTGTAAGACAGTCAATGGAAGGATGCACACAGATTTCACATAAATCAAAGTACATCTGCAGGAGCGATTCTTTACGCTAAATGCACCTAAACAGCGGGAATGAAATGAGTGTATTCTGACGCTACCAACTGAGCAAAACAGTACTGTAGATCTTCAGCGTTTGTGTATTGCACAGGACCTGAATTTCCTCCCTGTGCAGGCCCCCAGGGGGGAAGGGCGATGGGGGTAGGGGGGAGACGATGGAAAATACTGTGCCTTTGAAATGCAATTACATGAGCGTCCGAGTACACTACGGCATACTGTAAACCAACACCAATGGGAAGGAAGTGCCAACCTTATTTTTAATGTGTTCCCGTGACATTCACTTTAAAAAAAAAAAATTTCTCTCCAATACAGTACATCCAATGGAAGGATGCACACAGGTTTCACATACAGTAAATCAAAGTACATCTGCAGGAGCGATTCTTTACGCTAAATGCAACCTACAGTACAGTACTGTAAGTGAGCAAAACAGTACTACAGTGGGCGTTTGTGTATTGCACATGACCAGCATTTGCATTCCCTCCCTGTCTACTGCATGATCTGTGCAGGCTCCCATGGGGGAAGGGCAACAGGCTAGCCGGAGGCGGAGGAAAACACCGTGCTTTACAAATGCGAGCGTCCGAGTCCTCTAAGGCATAAACCAACAGCAATGGGGCGGGGGCCGGCCGCTGTTTGCAGTACTTTCACACATGAAATTGGAAATCTCTCATGAGGCGTCGTGGGCTAGGGGTGAAGGCTCCCACCTCCCTCGCTGGGGGTCCAGGGTTCGAGACCTGATGTGCTTTCTTTCTTTCTTTTTTTTTTTTTTCTGTAATAATGCACTGTATTATTTTATTTACACTGTAAGACAGTCAATGGAAGGATGCACACAGATTTCACATAAATCAAAGTACATCTGCAGGAGCGATTCTTTACGCTAAATGCACCTAAACAGCGGGAATGAAATGAGTGTATTCTGACGCTACCAACTGAGCAAAACAGTACTGTAGATCTTCAGCGTTTGTGTATTGCACAGGACCTGAATTTCCTCCCTGTGCAGGCCCCCAGGGGGGAAGGGCGATGGGGGTAGGGGGGAGACGATGGAAAATACTGTGCCTTTGAAATGCAATTACATGAGCGTCCGAGTACACTACGGCATACTGTAAACCAACACCAATGGGAAGGAAGTGCCAACCTTATTTTTAATGTGTTCCCGTGACATTCACTTTAAAAAAAAAAAATTTCTCTCCAATACAGTACATCCAATGGAAGGATGCACACAGGTTTCACATACAGTAAATCAAAGTACATCTGCAGGAGCGATTCTTTACGCTAAATGCAACCTACAGTACAGTACTGTAAGTGAGCAAAACAGTACTACAGTGGGTGTTTGTGTATTGCACATGACCAGCATTTGCATTCCCTCCCTGTCTACTGCATGATCTGTGCAGGCTCCCATGGGGGAAGGGCAACAGGCTAGCCGGAGGCGGAGGAAAACACCGTGCTTTACAAATGCGAGCGTCCGAGTCCTCTAAGGCATAAACCAACAGCAATGGGGCGGGGGCCGGCCGCTGTTTGCAGTACTTTCACACATGAAATTGGAAATCTCTCATGAGGCGTCGTGAGCTAGGGGTGAAGGCTCCCACCTCCCTCGCTGGGGGTCCAGGGTTCGAGACCTGATGTGCTTTTTATTTTATTTACACTGTAAGACAGTCAATGGAAGGATGCACACAGATTTCACATAAATCAAAGTACATCTGCAGGAGCGATTCTTTACGCTAAATGCACCTAAACAGCGGGAATGAAATGAGTGTATTCTGATGGACTGTGCATCTTCGGTATTTGTGTATTGCATAAGACCTGTGAAGGCTCCCAGGAGGGAAGGGCGTAGGGCAAGACAGTGGAAAATACTGTGGTCAAAGAAAGGGCATATTTAAAACTAAGGGAAACTGTCACAAAGTACAGTAACTACAGTACTGTACGTTGAATGCCTGGACCGCACGACGTCTGAGACGCACGACGTCTGAGGCGCACGACGTCTGAGACGCTCATTGAGCATAAGGACGGTCATGGCTGCTGTACGGGACCGTCCCTATGCTCTGGGTGAGCTGCGTCTCCTCGTTCGCTGGCGGGACAGAACTCTCGCCAGCAACGAGGAGAAGGTTAGGTCATATAGGAGGGCCAGCAGGGATATCCTCCGGACCTACAACCGGAGGAGAACGGTGAGGTCTCTCCAGAGGAGATGGAGTGACCTCGTGAGGAGGACCCCACGACGCCTGCAGGCCATAAGGGATTGTAAGTACAGTACATTACTGTAGATTACTGTACTTTAAGTTACTGTAGTTACAGGTACAGTACATTATAGCAGGGGCTGCTGTAGCAGCAGGTATCCGGTCTATATAGCACTGTACAGTATTTGTGGTAAACAAATGGTTAAACAAGGACCAAACATTAACCCGGGTCAAAAGGTCAATTTGTTTTTTGGCGTGGACCTAGATGGTGCGGCTTTTGAAATTGGTTGACACCAGTTACTGTAGGTTGACATGGTCGTTAAGTTGACATGGAAAAAGATCGACATGCGTTTTACAAAAACAATTGTTATTTTTTTAAACTTGTGTATATATACAGTAGTTCTTTACAATCCACGTGGTCTACGATTGTGCAGTGTACAGTATCATGCAGTGTACAGTATATGCAATGTATCACAGTGTATCGTGCTGCGTAATTGCAGCGTGTCATGCAGTGTACATTCAGTATATGGTATTGTGCAGTGAGTGTAATGCATAGTGAATCACATCGTGCAGCAGAGCCGGCCTTAGGCATAGGCAAACTACAGTAGGCAAATGCCTAGGGCATTTGCTATGCTTAGGGGCACCAGCAGCTTCTGCTGATTAAAATGATATGCGGCATGCCTATATTTTGCGTGACTGCGGCTGTATCTGTATCTGGCTAGGGCCAGCACTGTCGTGCAGTGTACTGTATACACATGTGGTAATTGCAGTTTTTTGTGTAGTGTACATTGTATCATATTTTGCAGGGAAATGTGCAGTTTGTCATATCACGCAGTGCATACACTATGCAGTCGTGCAGTGCATTGTGTGGTTTAATTGCAGTGTGTCGTGCAGTGTGCAGAAATTTGTGTTTCAGATAGTACAGTGTTCTAAGGGATGTTACTTTGGCAGAAATTATTCTAAGGGATGTTACAGTGGCCTAATGTGTTCTGACGTGCATTACTCTTGCATAATGTGTTATAAGGTTCATGACTGTGGCAGATCTCTACTTTGTGACGTAATGTGGATATACTACTGCACTACTGTGACGTACAGTACAGTAACGTGAATAAGGTGCTCTACTGTGTGACACAACGTGAATCAAGGACAGTACTGTGACGTGAATACGGTGCTCTACTGTGTGACACAACGTGAATCAAGGACAGTACTGTGACGTGAATACGGTGCTCTACTGTGTGACACAACGTGAATCAAGGACAGTACTGTGACGTGAATAAACTGCACTACTGTGACATGACGTGAATAAGATGAATTCAGGTGAGTACTGCATCATCTGTCATGAAATCAATTTGTAATGTAATGAACAGTACTGAGATGGTTAAGGGTGGGAGGGCTGCATGCTGATGTGTGTCATAATGTTTATAAGGGCAATGCTTATGTGTGTTACAATGTCTATAAAGGTAGTGTTCTGTCTAATACCCTGGACCTACTGTACTGTAGCGATACTGTAAGTGTACTGTACTGTATGTCACATTTAGAAATGTGCCCCTTAAGTTTTGAAGACAGTACAGTACACTATGCCCTCCTGAGTGATTAGGTGCAGGGTACTAGAATGAACAATTCCATTTATTGTGATGTCATAAAGATGCTGTCAATGTTGAATTTCATTGGCTGTACAGTATGCTGCCATTATACTGTGTATATATATATTTTTACAGGGCTGGTAGCACGACGTCACAGGAGGCGGGACAGGCGCCGCCAAGCTGGTAAGTATTGTCAAATACAGTAGTGTACAGTACATAGTGATTTCTATAGTCCCAACCCCCTGTCCTGACCATCACAGATAACTCGCTGCAATCCGTTAATGTTAAGAATGTCTGTTTACAAAACTAAATGTAAATATTAAACACAAAGTATAAATAACATTGTAGATAGCTGAATACCCGTGCTTCGCTACGGGATGAGGATGGTCAATTCCAGTGATAGTTGTTTGTTAATTTACGTTTGTTGGCGATCTAGTATATAGTACTGTATACTTTAAGCATACTGTATCTTGCTTCTCTGATGCAGATTGTTTATTGGCCGGACCCCTTTTTGGTCCTGGATACTGTACAGTACATGTTTCAAATTGACAGCTTCACTTACAGTACTGTTATTTTTTTTCCCACAGTACCACCACCACCACCACCACCACCACCACCACCACCTGCTGCGCTGCCAGGTATTGTGTAACGAGAATTCTGGTGCTACTGTCATCGTTGTTACACTACTGTACATGTGTCCTGGATACTGTACAGTACATGTTTCCAATTGACAGCTTCACTTACAGTACTGTTATTTTTTTTCCCACAGTACCAACACCACCACCACCACCACCACCACCTGCTGCGCTGCCAGGTATTGTGTAACGAGAATTCTGGTGTGACTGTCATCGTTACACTACTGTACATGTGTCCTGGATACTGTACAGTACATGTTTCCAATTGACAGCTTCACTTACAGTACTGTTATTTTTTTTCCCACAGTACCAACAACACCACCACCACCACCACCACCACCACCTGCTGCGCTGCCAGGTATTGTGTAACGAGAATTCTGGTGCTACTGTCATCGTTGTTACACTACTGTACATGTGTCCTGGATACTGTACAGTACATGTTTCCAATTGACAGCTTCACTTACAGTACTGTTATTTTTTTTCCCACAGTACCAACAACACCACCACCACCACCACCACCACCTGCTGCGCTGCCAGGTATTGTGTAACGAGAATTCTGGTGCTACTGTCATCGTTGTTACACTACTGTAGATGTGTCCTGGATACTGTACAGTACATGTTTCCAATTGACAGCTTCACTTACAGTACTGTTATTTTTTTTCCCACAGTACCAACAACACCACCACCACCACCACCACCACCACCACCACCACCTGCTGCGCTGCCAGGTATTGTGTAACGAGAATTCTGGTGTGACTGTCATCGTTACACTACTGTACATGTGTCCTGGATACTGTATAGTACATGTTACAAATTGACAGCTTCACTTACAGCACTGTTGTTTTTTCTCACAGTACCACCACCACCACCACCACCAACACCGTCTGACCAGCAGAGCTCTGGAAGTGGTAATCATTATTTTTGTTACAGACACACTAGTTTCCTACAGTATTACTGTAATTTTTTTATTTTACAATACTTGTTATCTTGTACACACAGACCGCCTCGTTATTGATACCGAGGAGGAGGAGGAGGAAATGGGGGAGCCTTCAGGCCAGCCTGGTAAGAATTGTAATCTACTGTACAGTACTCTACATTCTACATTCATTGATTTATTAACAGTACCAATGGCTTGGGTTTGCGTGACCAGTGGTCAGGATTCCAGCAGTCAAGTGACCGACAGCGGTATCCTGATTGCAGAAATCCCATTGACTTTTCTTTTTGTTTTTTTTATATTCAACACAGATGTCACTTACCTGTACGTGGACTCTGAGCCGGAGGAGTATAGTAAGTACAGTAGGATTTTCTCAAGCCCATTCTTAAAAGTATTGACCAAGTCCACTTTTATTACTTTTCAGGCAGGGAATTCCAAACATGTACTGTACAGTATTTACCTCACTGTGAAGACCCCTTTTCGCCTCTGTGTGCGAAATCGCCTCTCCTCCAACACGAGTTAAATACAGGCACAGTACAGTACTGTATGTCCCCTACCACTGGACAGTCATTCTGCTCCTACTGTATTATGAATATATCTCTGCCTCCTGTAGCACTGTACTACTGTGCAATTTTGTAGTAACTGTACTCTACTGTATTTTGTTTATAATATTTTTTTATTTTCCACTCAGTAATTATTGACAGTGATGAGGAAGGGGAGAAAAAGCCCTCTCCCCAACTTGGTAAGTAAACTAAAGTATTGTACTGTACTGTACATTGTGTTAAACCAATGGGTTGGGTTTGCATGACCAGCAGTCAGGATTCTAGCGGTTAGGTGTAAAGTAGTGTATTTCCTGGAATGAACCTTTTTTTTCTCATTAATGTTTTTTCATAGTTCCTACACTGGAACAGGCCGCCGAGGAGGATGATGAATACGATGAGGCGGCATTTAGTGGTAAGAATTATCACTGACATTGATTTGATTCCACCAGAGTAGCACTTTTCATCAGATTTTTCTGGAAAATGCGTAGAAATCGGATAAAAATTGCACAAATCGGAATAGTGGATGGGGGACTTTAGATGATTGTTTTTGTTTGAACTGGTGATATTGCCCATACAGTAGCAACCAATCACATTCCACATTAACATTTATCTACAGTAGTTACACTTACAGACGATAATGCAGTACAGTAGGTAATATTTGTAATTGTCAGAGAAGTATCTTCATATACTGTAGTTAGAATTCTCATATTTGCCACTACAAATTACCACTACAGTAACTGCTAAATATTTTAAGTGTACTGTACAATATGCACATACAGTACAGTACTGTACAGTATGCATAATTCAAAGCAAAAAAGAGTTGCTACCTTAGTCTAGTCATAATCACCGGCATACGGGCCACTCACAAATTTTCTGATGGTCTCGGTGGGGTCCCTTGGAATCACCATGCCTGTCACAAGCATACCTTTTTTTTACCCACCTGTCACTAGGCCTGGACACTAGTTTACTATTACTATACTTTTTACTGTATACTGTATCTTATAATATTCTTCTCTTTTACCCACAGACGACGAGCCAGAATACCATTTTGGTAAATAAATATACTGTACAGTAGCAATAGTTGGTACTGCAATTACAGTATTTTTTTTCTCCAACATTACTTTAAGTCCAACTGATATGACTAACTGTATTTTATCTTTTTACAGTCCGTCACCAACCAGTGGAGGAGACACCTGGTAATAAAATAGAAATACATAATGCACTGTACTGTATTCTAACTTACTGTAACATGTATAACACTGAGCTGATCATCTTCACACCCTCTGACATAACCTTACAGTACAAACTGTACTTTCTCTCCTTTTTCACCCTCTTCACTACACAAATGCATGCTGCGTTTCCTGACTACTGATATAATAGTGTGTAGAGCGTAGCGAGGCACCGTGCCCACCGCGTGGCGAGCGAAGCAAGCATGCAAGGGGCTGCTTTCCGCTCGCCGCCCCTGTCGGGATTGTGTGGTCGGGATTCCGGCGTCTGTATTTTGACTGCCGGGATCCCGTCCAGCGGGATTACGTACTGATCTCCAGTCTGAGCCTGCCCTAGGCATAGGCATACTTGCCAAATGCCCAGGGGCACAAGCAGCTTCTGCTGATTAATATGATATGCAGCATGCCTACAGTATATTCTGTGCATACAAAATGCATTACTAATGTGCAGCATTATGTGTATACAGTACTTTGTTGTGTAACATATACTGTAGCAAGGGCACTACTGTGTGGTCTAATGTGAACAAAGAGCAATATGATGTGATGCAATGTGAATAAGTGGGAATACTTTGAGGAGTAATGTGGTACTATCATATGATGTAACGAGAAAAAGAGACACTATTGCATGATATGTTGTGAATAAAGTTGCAGTACTGTGTGGCGTCATTTCAGATTGGGGAATTACTGTGTGGCCATGCCCCTTCCCAGCAAGAACATGCACCGTTTTGGGATGCACACCGAATGTGCACACTGTTGCTATTTTAAACATACAGTACAGTAAGTTGGAGGAGCACCAAAATGAGGACTGCTATGGTTGAGGGGTGATGGTGCTGGGAAAGGGGTACAGGCTCAGAGGCGGAAATAGCATCTGTGCAAGGGGGCAGCATCCAAAAACTTGACTAGGGAATCATATTATTTATGGCTGGCTCTGAGTACAGTCCACTATTATGGATAGTACTCCCTACAACACCACCTACAGTACTGTAACCCTCTTTTTTCTGAAGCGGTCATGAAATGTCATGACTGCTAATACATACAGTAAATGTCTACAGTATTTGTACTGTGGTGTTTTATTCCTTTGACAATTTGTTTATGACCTATTGAAGCTAAACTCTTGTACAGTACTTTATATTTTGAATACCAGCAATACAGTATAATACTGTACCTACAGTATACAGTAATAATTGTTTACTATTTGAATGTGACTAAATGTTTTTTTTTCTCCAATATAGTGCCAATTATTTATGGGGGCCCCAGACAGGGGCAAGATAGGTGGGCTGGCCCAGAAGCGGGCAGGCAGCAGCCCACTTATACAAGAGGTAAACTAAAGCAATGTTTAAATTACCTCGACAGCATACAGTAGTGTTTGATTTACTGTACTGACAATACAGTACTGTACATTGTAAATAACAATATTGTCTAATATAGAGTAAAGTACTGTATTGCCATTACTACACTGTAAAGTATTCAGTATTTGTTTTGTAATACTGTCCTTTTTTTCCCACAGAACAGTTGCAGCGTGCCATCCAGCTCCTGCGGGTGGTGGTCCACCTCTTAGTGGACCACTTTTTTAATTTTTTATTAAGATTAATTTAATTTTATTTAATAAAAATTTTTGTTCTTGTACTCCATTGTATAGTATCTTTTTCTACTGTATAAGATAGGCATACTGTACACCATACAATTATCTGGCAGATAATCTGCAAGATCTGGCTGTTTGTAATGAAATTCTCTCCTAATTTAGCTGTGGTGTACAGTACCTCCTGAGTGTGCTGGGGTGCTTTCTGGCCAGTTTGGGGTGATTTGGAGCAAGTTTGGTCGGCCATCTGGCCGACATGTGCTGTCGACTGTTTGGCAAACATGTGTTTTCACTCCAGCATGTGTGTGTCAGGCATTTTGTGTGTGTCAGGCATTTTGTGTGTGTCAGCCATTTTATGTGTGTCAGCCATTGCTGTGTGGTTCCACAAATGTTAGCGTGTCAAAGTGCTGACCACTGACACCACTATTTCACTTTGTACCGCATGCCTTTTGTGGAACCACACAGCCCAGCATGACTTATTGCTGGGCTGTGTGGTTCCACAAATTTTCTTGGAAAACAAATGAACATGAGTGTCTTTACTTTAATACTTTTTTTTTTTTTCCCACAGATATCTATATACACAAGAAAAGAATGTAACGAAGAACAAACTACTTTTTTGTTTTAATTAACTTTCAAACTTTATTTAAAAAAAAACACCTTTTTTTTCTTCAATAAACTTTTAAAAATAGAAGTTTCCTGTGGTTTTTATTAAAATATGAAATGCAAGATGCCTAACCAAGTTGTTTTACATACAGTATACCACTCTTAATTGAATTCCCATCATACAGTAGTACTAATTTATACAGTACAGGAAGTTGGGAATACAAACATTGGAAACCACGTCATGTTTATTTTAAGAAACACTTTATTTACGGACAAAATCATTTGGAACATGTAACATCACACATACTGTACTGTATTGTAATAAAGCCAACATCACACATACTGTACGGTACTTTAATCAAAAGGTAACAGCACAAATACAGTAACAATATCAACTTTAACATTTTTATAATTTATTTTTTTGTGGTGGTGGTGCGGGGTAATGGTTTTTGTACTTTATTTTTAGGTTTTGCTTTTTTGAATTATTTTTCGTTTTTGTCTTTTGCTTTTTAACACTGTCGCATACGGACACCAGAATAGAGGACTGACAACAGCAGCCCCTGGATGGAAACGCAGCCCAAGGCCCCAGATGGACACAGCACAATGGACTCGGCTGCTACTGGATAGATACAGCAGCGCCCAAAAAATCAACAGGAATAAAAGGGGCAACTTGTAACAGGCCCTTACATTACCAGGAATGTGGTGAGCCAAGTTCATGCACTCCCCTTTGAGTAACCGAGCTGCTCCAAGTGGATTCAGCACAGTGCATGCAGCCCCAGAAAATGTACAGGTCATACAGGTACATTGACACAATTTTTTAGCTTCAGCTGTGTGAAGCTGATGTGCTGAAGCTAGGAGGTAGGTAATGATCTGGTTTCATCATAGTCGAGCTTCCAAGTCATTTTCCTCTTCGTTCTCAGCACAGAGTTTATGGTATCCCTTATCTTCCTCTTTTCTGGATCACCAATCCTCACGCGGCGTTCACACCTAGCCATGATGTCATGTACCAGATTTTTGGGCAGCGGAAGTTTGCCCTTGGAACCATCAAAGTTCACACGATTGGCCCACGTCAAGTATTTGTCGTACCGTACATGGTGCTGGAACAGAGAATATGCATATTTCTGAATATGTCCATTTGAAGCTCTGTACAGATGGTCGTCCAGGGAAGTTGAGATGACAGCCAGGGCAATATTGTTCAGAGAGCCTCCGAATGTATTGCGAAGTGGCCTGTGAGCAGGTGTGCTGGTCATCATTGGTGTTCCTGGCAACAGCACACTTGAATCCAGGCCTCTGCGGTCGTCCAGCCCTCTGCGGTCGTCCAGGCCTCCTCTGCGGTCCTCCAGGCCTCCTCTGCGGTCCTCCAGGCCTCCTCTGCGGTCCTCCAGGTCTCTTCTGCGGTCCTCCAGGTCTCTTCTGCGGTCCTCAAGGCCTCCTCTGCGGTCGTCCAAGTCGCTGACTTCGTCCAGTCCGCTGCTGTGGTCCAGGCCTCTGCGGTCCTCCAGGCCTCCTCTGCGGTCCTCCAGGCCTCCTCTGCGGTCCTCCAGGCCTCCTCTGCGGTCCTCCAGGCCTCCTCTGCGGTCCTCCAGGTCTCTTCTGCGGTCCTCCAGGTCTCTTCTGCGGTCCTCCAGGCCTCCTCTGCGGTCCTCCAGGTTTCCTCTGCGGTCCTCCAGGCCTCCTCTGCGGTCCTCCAGGCCTCCTCTGCGGTCCTCCAGGCCTCCTCTGCGGTCCTCCAGGCCTCCTCTGCGGTCCTCCAGGTCTCTTCTGCGGTCCTCCAGGCCTCCTCTGCGGTCCTCCAGGTTTCCTCTGCGGTCCTCCAGGTCTCTTCTGCGGTCCTCCAGGCCTCCTCTGTGGTCGCCCAAGTCGCTGACTTCGTCCAGTCCGCTGCTGTGGTCCAGGCCTCTGCGGTCCTCCAGGGCTCCTCTGCGGTCCTCCAGGTTTCCTCTGCGGTCCTCCAGGCCTCCTCTGCGGTCCTCCAGGCCTCCTCTGCGGTCCTCCAGGTCTCTTCTGCGGTCCTCCAGGCCTCCTCTGCGGTCCTCCAGGCCTCCTCTGCTGTCCTCCAGGTTTCCTCTGCGGTCCTCCAGGCCTCTGTGGTCGTCCAGGCCTCCTCTGCAGTCGTCCAGGCCTCCTCTGCGGTCGCCCAAGTCGCTGACTTCGTCCAGTCCGCTGCTGTGGTCCAGGCCTCTGCGGTCCTCCAGGTCTCTTCTGCGGTCCTCCAGGCCTCCTCTGCGGTCGTCCAAGTCGCTGACTTCGTCCTGTCCGCTGCTGCGGTCCCCCAGGCCTCCTCTACGGTCGTCCAGGCCTCCTCTGCGGTCGTCCAGGCCTCCTCTGCGGTCCTCCAGGCCTCCTCTGCGGTCCTCCAGGCCTCCTCTGCGGTCCTCCAGGCCTCCTCTGTGGTCGTCCATGCCGCTGACTTCGTCCAGTCCGCTGCGGTCCTCCAGACCTCCTCTGCGGTCCTCCAGGCCTCCTCTGCGGTCCTCCAGGTCTCTTCTGCGGTCCTCCAGGCCTCCTCTGCGGTCGCCCAAGTCGCTGACTTCGTCCAGTCCGCTGCTGTGGTCCAGGCCTCTGCGGTCCTCCAGGGCTCCTCTGCGGTCCTCCAGGTTTCCTCTGCGGTCCTCCAGGCCTCCTCTGCGGTCCTCCAGGCCTCCTCTGCGGTCCTCCAGGTCTCTTCTGCGGTCCTCCAGGCTTCCTCTGCGGTCCTCCAGGCCTCCTCTGCGGTCCTCCAGGTTTCCTCTGCGGTCCTCCAGGCCTCTGTGGTCGTCCAGGCCTCCTCTGCAGTCGTCCAGGCCTCCTCTGCGGTCGCCCAAGTCGCTGACTTCGTCCAGTCCGCTGCTGTGGTCCAGGCCTCTGCGGTCCTCCAGGTCTCTTCTGCGGTCCTCCAGGCCTCCTCTGCGGTCGTCCAAGTCGCTGACTTCGTCCAGTCCGCTGCTGCGGTCCCCCAGGCCTCCTCTACGGTCGTCCAGGCCTCCTCTGCGGTCGTCCAGGCCTCCTCTGCGGTCGTCCAGGCCTCCTCTGCGGTCCTCCAGGCCTCCTCTGCGGTCCTCCAGGCCTCCTCTGCGGTCCTCCAGGCCTCCTCTGTGGTCGTCCATGCCGCTGACTTCGTCCAGTCCGCTGCGGTCCTCCAGACCTCCTCTGCGGTTCTCCAGGCCTCCTCTGCGGTCCTCCAGGTCTCTTCTGCGGTCCTCCAGGCCTCCTCTGCGGTCGTCCAAGTCGCTGACTTCGTCCAGTCCGCTGCTGCGGTCCCCCAGGCCTCCTCTACGGTCGTCCAGGCCTCCTCTGCGGTCGTCCAGGCCTCCTCTGCGGTTGTCCAGGCCTCCTCTGCGGTCCTCCAGGCCTCCTCTGCGGTCCTCCAGGCCTCCTCTGCGGTCGTCCAAGTCGCTGACTTCGTCCAGTCCGCTGCTGCCGTCCCCCAGGCCTCCTCTACGGTCGTCCAGGCCTCCTCTGCGGTCGTCCAGGCCTCCTCTGCGGTCGTCCAGGCCTCCTCTGCGGTCCTCCAGGCCTCCTCTGCGGTCCTCCAGGCCTCCTCTGCGGTCCTCCAGGCCTCCTCTGTGGTCGTCCATGCCGCTGACTTCGTCCAGTCCGCTGCGGTCCTCCAGACCTCCTCTGCGGTCCTCCAGGCCTCCTCTGCGGTCCTCCAGGTCTCTTCTGCGGTCCTCCAGGCCTCCTCTGCGGTCGTCCATGCCGCTGACTTCGTCCAGTCCGCTGCGGTCCTCCAGGCCTCCTCTGCGGTCCTCCAGGCCTCGGTCGTCCAGGCCGCTGACTTGAACCGCTTGGTGGTGTGTTGCAATGATGGTGCGGCAAACTCCAACTTGCCATTCTTCCCTCGTTTGTTCAATGACTTTCTTCATGGCTTCTACCATCTGTTCCTTTATGCCTTCTTTAAGGCCAGCCACATCGGTCTGCAGCTGATTGACCTGTCCACCAACTTCTGACTCCATATTGGTCACCTTACTGAGTAGCTCCTTTAGTAAAACAGGACAGGTACACTGGCAGTCCTGCACTTTGGTGTTCACATCTGTGAAATGCAACCTTCTTCGTGGTGAATGTGTCATGTCTTCTTGTCCAGGGGTGGCTACATGGTCCAAAAAAGAAGCTTCCTGATGCAGCGTGTTTGTCACGTCCTCTTGCACCGGTATTTCCAGATTCATTGGCTGAACACTGTGATCTGCAGGAGATGGAACAATTACATCATTTGCCACACCACATATCAGCTCCAACGTATTATTCTTTGCCTTGGCATTTTTTCGTGGTTTCACCACATTTTCTTTCTGAGCCGCCTTGGCAGTTTTCTTCTTCTTTTGTGGGACTACTGCAGCAAGTTTCTGTGCCACTGATGGGTGGGTTTTGGCACTCCCGTAAAATCTGGTAGTCTGCATTCTTTGTCTTTTGTCTAAAAATATAAAAACCACAATAAGAAAACATGTAAAGCACAGCATGCTAAAAATAGCAAACAACTGTACATTTTCAAATAAAGTGCACAACAGTAAAGTGCAAATACTGTACAGTATTTGCCTTTTTTCCCTGTGCCTCCCAACAAGAACCTCTGCAGGAGGGACAGAATGCTCTGTTACGGACTTCAGTTTAAATATACAGTATGATTACCATCACCTGTGCGAACAACTATACTGTACAGTAGTTACTGTATTTGATAAGATAGGTGTTTCACCACAAGTGATAGCAATCATTCAGTACTACTGCACATAGTACACCGGGATAAGCAAGGTCTATGTACATTACGTTATACCGAGCTGGATCGCTTAGCAACCTGACAAAATGGCCACCGACCGTGAACTCCCAGCACGTGGCAGCGCTTGGATATGGAGTGAGATACAGTATGGTACAGTCCAGGGGCAATGCTGAAGGAGCGTCACAATCCCCTAGCTCAATTACTAGAGCCATCTTAACAGCAGTGTGGGCCCCTGGACACAGCAATGCACTGGGGCCCCTACCCACTCACCAGCGGAAGGGGTGGGGGGAGCTATCAGCGGCAGCTTTGATGCTCCGCGGGGGATAGGGGGGGTTCTATCTTTCGCTCAGTATGTACAGTAGGACCTGGAGAAATAATTTCTGCTAATTATTCCTTTACTGCACAGATGGGGCAGGAAGGAGAACACTAAACTGTAGAAGGGGGCATTGTGCTGAATGAAGGGGCCCTGGTACATGACTTCCAGGGTGGTAGGGGGTGTTTAATACACAGGGGAGGAGTGGATAATGGAGTGGGCTTAATATTAGTGTTATGGACTGCAATTAGTTTCCTGTATGAAACAGATACAGTACAGTAAATAACCCTCCTTGGAAGTGCATGGGCCCTGTGAGACTTACAGTAGTGTACAGCATAAGGGTCGACTGACATGATGTACAAGCATTACATACAGTACATGTCAGTACTGTATGTAAATTCTTCAATTATTGCCTAACAACAATGCTGCTTACTGTATATTAAATACTGTAGGCCTAGAAATGTGCATCTCAATATAGTAGTTAAAAACACAGGGGCCTATGTGGATAAGCGAGTTCTATGCACACTAAAAATGGCCACCGACCGTGAACCCCCAGCACGTGGCAGCGCTCGGATATGTAGTGAGATACAGTATGGCATACATTTCACACTCCAGGGGGCAATGCTGAAGGAGCGTCACAATCCCCTAGCTCAATTACATTGGGATAAGCGAGGTCTATGCACATTACGGTATACCGAGCTGGATCGCTTAGCAACCTGACAACATGGCCGCCGACCGTGAACTCCCAGCACGTGGCAGCGCTCGGATTTGTAGTGAGATACAATATGGCATACATTTCACAGTTCAGGGGGCAATGCTGAAGGAGCGTCACAATCCCCTAGCTCAATTACATTGGGATAAGCGAGGTCTATGCACATTACGGTATACCGAGCTGGATCGCTTAGCAACCTGACAAAATGGCCGCCGACCGTGAACTCCCAGCACGTGGCAGCGCTCGGATATGTAGTGAGATACAATATGGCATACATTTCACACTCCAGGGGGCAATGCTGAAGGAGCGTCACAATCCCCTAGCTCAATTACACTGGGATAAGCGAGGTCTACTGTATGCACATTACGGTATACCGAGCTGGATCGCTTAGCAACCTGACAAAATGGCCGCCGACCGTGAACTCCCAGCACGTGGCAGCGCTCGGATATGTAGTGAGATACAGTATGGCATACATTTCACACTCCAGGGGGCAATGCTGAAGGAGCGTCACAATCCCCTAGCTCAATTACATTGGGATAAGCGAGGTCTATGCACATTACGGTATACCGAGCTGGATCGCTTAGCAACCTGACAACATGGCCGCCGACCGTGAACTCCCAGCACGTGGCAGCGCTCGGATATGTAGTGAGATACAATATGGCATACATTTCACAGTTCAGGGGGCAATGCTGAAGGAGCGTCACAATCCCCCTAGCTTAATTACACCGGGATAAGCGAGGTCTATGCACATTACGGTATACCGAGCTGGATCGCTTAGCAACCTGACAAAATGGCCGCCGACCGTGAACTCCCAGCACGTGGCAGCGCTCAAATATGGAGTGAGAGATGGTATACATTTTAAAATACACCGGGATAAGTTGTACAGGCCATGGAGCAATGCACAGGGACATTCATCATTTACGTACAGTATATAAATAATTGTAAACCGTAAATGAAAGAATTACCGGTCAAATACTGTATGACGAAACTGTGTCAATGAGCTGGAACAGTATGGCCTGTGAAGAAGTTTTCGAAGGCAGAAACGGAGAGCAAATTATCAGGAGATTTCTGAAAGGTCGGAGAAGATCCACACAGCAAGTCTGCCTACGAGGAAACAGATTTGCAAAGTGGGTAGCGGGCGGTGACTGAGACGCTCTTTTATTCACATTCAAAAGTACAGTATGCTCTGTGATTGGTGTAAGGATGAATGCGCCTATATTGGCACCAATCACAGCGGTAAGAATTCCTTTTGTGTGAATGTGAATAAAAGAGCGTCTCAGTCACCGCCCCGCTACCCACTTTGCAAAGCTGTTTCCTCGTAAGCAGACTTGCTGTGTGGATCTTCTCCGACCTTTCAGAAATCTCCTGATAATTTGCTCTCCGTTTCTGCCTTCGAAAACTTCTTCACAGGCCATACTGTTCCAGCTCATTGACACAGTTTCGTCATACAGTATTTGACCGGTAATTCTTTCATTTACGGTTTACAATTATTTATATACTGTACGTAAATGATGAATGTCCCTGTGCATTGCTCCATGGCCTGTACAACTTATCCCGGTGTATTTTAAAATGTATACCATCTCTCACTCCATATCCGAGCGCTGCCACGTGCTGGGAGTTCACGGTCGGCGGCCATTTTGTCAGGTTGCTAAGCGATCCAGCTCGGTATACCGTAATGTGCATAGACCTCGCTTATCCAAATGTAATTGAGCTAGGGGATTGTGACGCTCCTTCAGCATTGCCCCCTGGAGTGTGAAATGTATGCCATACTGTATCTCACTACATATCCGAGCGCTGCCACGTGCTGGGAGTTCACGGTCGGCGGCCATTTTGTCAGGTTGCTAAGCGATCCAGCTCGGTATACCGTTATGTGCATAGACCTCGCTTATCCCAATGTAATTGAGCTAGGGGATTGTGACGCTCCTTCAGCATTGCCCCCTGGAGTGTGAAATGTATGCCATACTGTATCTCACTACATATCCGAGCGCTGCCACGTGCTGGGAGTTCACGGTCGGCGGCCATGTTGTCAGGTTGCTAAGCGATCCAGCTCGGTATACCGTAATGTGCATACAGTAGACCTCGCTTATCCCAGTGTAATTGAGCTAGGGGATTGTGACGCTCCTTCAGCATTGCCCCCTGGAGTGTGAAATGTATGCCATACTGTATCTCACTACATATCCGAGCGCTGCCACGTGCTGGGAGTTCACGGTCGGCGGCCATTTTGTCAGGTTGCTAAGCGATCCAGCTCGGTATACCGTAATGTGCATAGACCTCGCTTATCCCAATGTAATTGAGCTAGGGGATTGTGACGCTCCTTCAGCATTGCCCCCTGGAGTGTGAAATGTATGCCATACTGTATCTCACTACATATCCGAGCGCTGCCACGTGCTGGGAGTTCACGGTCGGCGGCCATGTTGTCAGGTTGCTAAGCGATCCAGCTCGGTATACCGTAATGTGCATACAGTAGACCTCGCTTATCCCAGTGTAATTGAGCTAGGGGATTGTGACGCTCCTTCAGCATTGCCCCCTGGAGTGTGAAATGTATGCCATACTGTATCTCACTACATATCCGAGCGCTGCCACGTGCTGGGGGTTCACGGTCGGTGGCCATTTTTAGTGTGCATAGAACTCGCTTATCCACATAGGCCCCTGTGTTTTTAACTACTATATTGAGATGCACATTTCTAGGCCTACAGTATTTAATATACAGTAAGCAGCATTGTTGTTAGGCAATAATTGAAGAATTTACATACAGTACTGACATGTACTGTATGTAATGCTTGTACATCATGTCAGTCGACCCTTATGCTGTACACTACTGTAAGTCTCACAGGGCCCATGCACTTCCAAGGAGGGTTATTTACTGTACTGTATCTGTTTCATACAGGAAACTAATTGCAGTCCATAACACTGAAGTTGTATTTTCAGTACTGTACAGTATACAATACTTAAATTTGAACATCAGGTACTGGATAGTAAACATGTACAGTATTAACTTCTATCATAAAACTCTTATGCATTTTCAGATGTGTAAATTTTAGACTACAGTATTCACAAATGTTTTCTCTCCATACAGGAATTATAGTTGGACAACATGCCAGTAACTATCAACAAAACGATGAGCAAGATAATCGCCAACATGAAAAAAGAAAATAAAACCATCAAAGAGATCCATGCATGGCTCAAGGAAAGTGGCATTATAGTCACTTTAGAAACGGTGCGCTATCATGCATTCGAGAGAACAACGCCCAGATTTGTATTTCCTACAAAATGCACATGGTACGTACTGTACACTACTGTAATGTTTAAATGACTTGCTTTATACCATAAACAATTTTTTTGAAATAAAATAAAAACTTCATCAATTGTAACTGTGATTGTGCTGTTCATGAAATCATATTTTTCATACTGTATTGTACTGTAGGAGAGTGCAACAAATTGTGGAGGAACTAACTCATGAGGATGATGAGCGTACTGCTCTGCAAATTAAACGAATTCTCCATTCCAAGTATGACCTGGACATATCGGCCACCAGCATCAGAAGGATGCGACGGAAAATGGGATGGACCTTTGGCGCAACAAGGTAAAATACTGAAAGCAGTATAAACCATACAGTAAATGCACTGTTAATAATCCCTTGATACGTGATATAATAATGCCATAAATCATTATACAGAGTGTGTACTTTATACTATATACAGTATGTGTGTGTGTATATACTGTATATATTCTATCCCAAAAGAGATACCTACTGTATAGGCACTCAGAGACAGCAATGAAGCATTGCCGGCTTATTGTGATGATTACATACTGTATACTGTGTGTGTGTGTTTGTGTGTATGTACAGTATGTATATATATATATTACTCTGTATGTAACTTAATGTACTGTATGTACAGTTTAATGTATACAGTAGGTATATAATACAGTATACTGCACATACAGTCTACTGTATATACAGTAATCTGTAAATCTGTAATTTCATAACTGTATCTGATTTCATTATTTTTGGCTCTTCACAGGATATCTCCAATGATAAGAGATGTGAATAAAGAAAAGAGAGTGGAACAGGCACGGCGATGGATTGAGAGTGGTGAAACATTTGATGATGTCATTTTCACAGATGAATCGTCTGTTGCCCTTGAGCGGTTCTCCAGAATGTCATTCAGGAAACGTAACCATATCTCTTTAAAACCACGCCCAAAGCATCCATTGAAAGTCCATGTATGGGGAGGCATATCACGATTAGGAGCTGGTCCCCTATTATTTTTCGAAGGTACAGTACTATACTTTATTCTGTGCCTGTGTTCTGTAAAAATACATGTTGTACTGTAGAGTACGTGTAACTGCACAATAAAAGGAGTTGCTTATTAATGAACAACATTTTTTGATTTCTGTAGGAATCATGGATAAGAAATTTTTCCAAGAAACAATAGTAGAGAAATGTATGGTGCCATTTGTGAATAAATATTACCCAACTCACCATAGGATATTCCAAGACAATGATCCTAAACACTCCGCCTCAGCCAAATTTATGGAAGAGAAAGGTATGAATTGGGAACGCACACCACCAGAGTGAGTATTCTTTCAACAGTGTACAAGTAAAATTTTGGATAGCACTCTAGTACTGTAAAAAAAATTTTCGTTTAATAAACAGTACAATATTGTATGTTTCATTTTCTCTATTTACTGTAATGTAATTAATTTTTTCTATACGCTTTTTTTTTATTTTTATATAGATCACCAGACATGAACCCAATCGAATTAGTGTGGGCTCAATTGAAGAGGTACGTTAGGAGTGTTGCAAAGCCAACAACAAAACAGCAACTGGTGGATGGGATAAAGAAATTTTGGCTAGAAGTACTCACACCTGAACATTGTAATAATTATATAAATCACCTGTATAAAGTATTACCTGTTGTAGTTGAAAGAAATGGTCAAGCCACAAATATGTAGTTCTGTATTTTCTGTTTAAAATTTTAAATTGGTGCATTATTAAAAAAAATGATAAAATTGCCTTTGTCTGATTATTGCATAAACTAATGTAGAATATTATACAGTAGTAATGTTATTGATGTGTACTGTATGAACAGTTATTTTCAGTTTTATAAGTCCTGAATAAGAGTACTGTACATTTTGATCAGTGCAGTACATGGAATCGGATGTTGTAATACTTTATTTTTACATTAATATTGATGTTTTTCCAATAAATATTCAATTTTACAGTATGGTACGGTACAGTACATGAGGGTACCTGTACAGTATGATACGTCATTATGGGGGAGAAATACTGTATCCACTAAATGTACAGTAAAATGTTTTTTTCTTATTACAAACACACAAATGCATCTCAGATGGAAATATGCTATACACAGCAGACAGCTTATGGTGACAGAACTTCCCTACTGTATCCCCACCCATAGTCGTGGTATATTTTAGATTGCCTAATGAGACACTCCTGCAGCATTGCCAATGATTCATGTAAAACCTGTGTGCAAACAGTATCTGTATTGAATGCAAAGTACAGTAAGAGTACAGTATACAGTATTATCAGAGCCAAACCTGACCAACATGATGCCCTAGGCTAGATTTTGGCTGATGCCCTCTTGCACAGATGCTACGTAGTTCCGCCTCTAACCCTGCACCCCTTTCCCAGCACCATCACCCATTTTGGCGCTCCTACCCCCTATAATCTAAATAAGAACAATGTGCACATTTAGTGCCAGCCCAAAACAGTGTACAGTATGTTCTTGCTGGGAAGGGGCATGGTAACACAATAATACCCGAAGATGAAATGACACAACACAGTACTGCAACTTTATTCACATTATATCATGCAGTGGTGTCTCTTATTCTCATGACATCATATCATAGTACCACATTACTCCTAACAGTAATGCCCCTTATTCACATTACACCCCACCACATTCATCTTTATTTACATTAGACCACAGGTTCTCAAACTCAGTCCTCAGGACCCCACACAGTGCAGGTTTTGCAGGTCTCACAGAATCACAAGTGAAAAAATTAGCTCCACCTACTGTATGGACCTTCTAAAATGTGTCAGTTAGTAATGAATACATCTGTGCACTTGCTGGTTTACCTGCAAAACATGCACTGTGTGGGGTCCTGAGGACCAAGTTTGAGAACCACTGCATTAGACCATGCAGTAGTGCCCTTTCCTTATGTTACACCAGAAAATATTGTAGTACACCTTATACACATACAGTACAGTAATGCCACACATTAGTAATGCATTTCATATTTAAATTTTCTGATTTAATTTCATAGAGCCGCAGTCACTCACAGAATATAGGCATGTACTGTAGCATCTCATTTTATTCTGCAGAAGCTGATTATTCCCGTTTGGCTAGTTTGCCGCCTCTGTACAGTATATCACAATAGAAAAAAGTTATAGTGTCAGTGAAAAAAGCACCTCATGACAGATACTGTACACAAGCTCATGTCTAAATACTGTATACTGTAAGCAGTGACATTAAGGGGTACAGTACTGTATATGCAATTGCAGTCGAATTCCGGCAGGAATACGGAAAAAATGGACACGGGATCCCCCATCTTTTTAGAACCAGCACCGGGCTCTGCGCCTGGTCCTGGTGCAAAAAATAAGGGGGACAAAAAAAGCGTAGGGGTTCCCCATATTTTTTGAATCAGCACTGGGCTCCACTAGCTGGACAGATAATGCACAGCCGGGGGAGACTTTTATACCGGTCCCTGCGGCCATGGAATTAAATACCCAACTAGTCACACCTGGCCGGAGTACCCTGGAGGAGTGGGGGCCCCTTAAATCAAGGGGACCCCCCTCCAGCCACTCGATTATCTCTATCACCCCTGTGTATTGTAGCTAGGGGATTGTGACGCTCCTTCAGCATTGCCCCGTAGCCTGCAAAATCTGTGCTGTTATTTGCTCCATAGCTGAGTGCCTCCTAGGAGCTAGGAGTCACAGGCGGTAGCCATTTCAATTGAGTCTGCCCTGCTATAGAATTGTACAGGTATGTGTACATTACCGTACGGTGCATAGAACCTTTACAGTAGAAACTCTCCTGCAGCTTTGGCCTGCTTTACTGTATGTACTGTAAAACTTGTGTTTTGTCAGTTTGCTATGCGACCGAGCCCGGTGTAACGTACAGTACTGTAATGTGCATAGACCTCGCTTACAGTATCTCTGTGTATTTTGGCTAGGGGATTGTGACGCTCCTTCAGCATCGCCCCGTAGCCTGCACAGCTTATGCCATTTCTCATTCCATACCCAACTGCTGCCTGCCACGAGGTGGGGGTTCAGGAGGTGGGGGTTCATGGGTAGTGGTCGTTTTGACAGTGTGCTATGCGATTGAGTCCGGTGTACCGTAATACTGTATGCAATCCTACAGTAGCTTATCCCTCCCCTGTGTATTTTGGCTAGGGGATTGTGACGCTCCTTCAGCATTGCCCCATAACCTGCACAAGGGTTCAGGGGCGGCGGCCATTTTGCCAGTGTGCTACAGTATGTCATCGAGTCCGGTGTACCATAATATGCATACTGTGTATTTTAGCTAGGGGATTGTGACGCTCCTTCAGCATTGCCCCATAGTCTGTACAATCTGGACTATTACTTGCTCCGTAGCCTAGGGCCTCTGTGGGGCAAGGAGTCATAGGTGGTAGCCATTTCTATTCAGTCTGCCCAGCTACAGAATTGTATGTGTACTGTGTACGGAGCATAGAACCTTAACCTGCATAGAACCTGCACATTATGGTACACCGGACTCGATCGCATAGAACCGCTCATGCAGCTACTGTATGCCCTGGTTTACAGTATGTGAATAAAAAAAATAATAAAGTGTCTGAAAAAAACTACAGTAACATGCATTCGTACTTAAGGAATCGAACCCTGGACTCTGAGTATAGGAAGCGAAACACTTCACCACTTCGCCGCAGACAAATGTATAAATCCGTTGGTTTTGATTATGCTGTAATGGCTACGGGATTAGGACGATAACATACTGTAGAAAATTCCTAATCTTGAGAGGCAATAGTGAACTTGTAACACACATCCATTTGCGACAGTGTACACTACTGGTTTTACAGTACTGTGTTTTGTCTGCGGGACTTGGACGCTCACATACAGTATTTATAAAGTATTGTAGATGGATCATATACTGTATGCTGTACTACAGTATTTGCGTCGGTGTCGTACTGTATATACAGTACTGTATTAAATAATGCAGCGTAATGAGTACAGTATTTACTGTATGCAGCGTAATGAGACGCCTTAGTAAAGTAGTCCTTATTATGTATGTCAGTATTGTATTTTACGGGAGACCACACGCATGCGCAGTGGTGATTGTAAAAAGCGACATCTGGTGGCTGATCGCAGGTATTACACGTAAAGGTAACGCCAAACGTCAAATGTCTGTCTCCGTGCGATTAGATAGCCTCTCTGTGGTTGGCGCGCCTCGCTACGCCACAGTACGCTGCGTATGGTCGAACGGGACAAACGCCGCGGCCACTCAAGATAAAGGTGGCTACATCTGTATATAGGATGTACAATCCCCAGGTGTATCTCACACATCACACAGTACAGTATATAGGGTGTACAATCCCCAGGTGTATCTCACACATCACACAGTACAGTATATAGGGTGTATAATCCCCAGGTGTATCTCACACATCGCTCAGTACAGATTACATGATGTATAATCACCAGGTGTATAACACACATCACACAGTACAGTATACAGGGTGTATAATTAATTACCAGGTGTATCACACACATCGCACAGTACAGTATATAGGGTGTATAATCCCCAGGTGTATCTCACACATCACACAGTACAGTATATAGGGTGTATAATCCCCAGGTGTATCTCACACATCACACAGTACAGTATATAGGGTATATAATCCCAAGGTGTATCTCACACATCGCTCAGTACAGTATACAGGGTGTATAATCACCAGGTGTATCACAAACGTTGCACAGTACAGTATACAGGGTTTATAATCCCCAGGTGTATCTCACACATCACACAGTACAGTATATAGGGTGTACAATCCCCAGGTGTATCTCACACATCACACAGTACAGTATATAGGGTGTACAATCCCCAGGTGTATCTCACACATCACACAGTACAGTATATAGGGTGTATAATCCCCAGGTGTATTTCACACATCGCTCAGTACAGATTACAGGATGTATAATCACCAGGTGTATAACACACTTCGCACAGTACAGTATATATGGTGTATAATCCCCAGGTGTATCTCACACATCGCTCAGTACAGATTACAGGATGTATAATCACCAGATGTATAATACACGTCGCACAGTACAGTATACAGGGTGTATAATTAAATACCAGGTGTATCACACACATCGCACAGTACAGTATATAGGGTGTATAAACCCCAGGTGTATCTCACACATCACATAGTACAGTATATAGGGTGTATAATCCCCTGGTGTATCTCACACATCACACAGTACAGTATATAGAGTGTATAATCCCAAGGAGTATCTCACACATCGCTCAGTACAGTATACAGGGTGTATAATCACCAGGTGTATCACAAACGTTGCACAGTACAGTATACAGGGTGTATAATCCCCAGGTGTATCTCACACATTGCTCAGTACAGATTACATGATATATAAAATCACCAGGTGTATAACACACGTCGCACAGTACAGTATACATACTGGTCACAACAATGCAGCAGATATTGAGCACTGATCAGGATACTAGAATTTACACAGAGCTGCAAGATACAGCAATGGCCTACTGTACTGTACTATATGTATACTGCTAGTCACCAAAATGCTGCACTGTCCTACTATATACTGCGCACAATAATGCAGCACAAAGATAGTATACTTGACACAGAGCTGCAAGATACAGCAATGGCCTACTGTACTGTACTATATGTATAATGCTGGTCACCAAAATGCTGCACTGTCCTACTATATACTGCTCACAATAATGCAGCACAGAGATAGCATACTTGACACAGAGCTGCAAGATACAGCAATGGCCTACTGTACTGTACTATATGTATACTGCTAGTCACCAAAATGCTGCACTGTCCTACTATATACTGCTCACAATAATGCAGCAGAGATAGTATACTTGACACAGAGCTGCAAGATACAGCAATGGCCTACTGTACTGTACTATATGTATACTGCTAGTCACCAAAATGCTGCACTGTCCTACTATATACTGCGCACAATAATGCAGCACAAAGATAGTATACTTGACACAGAGCTGCAAGATACAGCAATGGCCTACTGTACTGTACTATATGTATAATGCTGGTCACCAAAATGCTGCACTGTCCTTCTATATACTGCTCACAATAATGCAGCACGGAGATAGTATACTTGACACAGAGCTGCAAGATACAGCAATGGCCTACTGTACTGTACTATATGTATACTGCTAGTCATCAAAATGCTGCACTGTCCTACTATATACTGCTCACAATAATGCAGCAGAGATAGTATACTTGACACAGAGCTGCAAGATACAGCAATGGCCTACTGTACTGTACTACTATAATTATATACTGGTGGTCCCCAGTCCCCACAATGCAGCACTCTGAGCACTGATATTTGCAGCACACTGAGCACAGATATGGAGTGTTTTCAGGCAGGGAACGTAGATATTTGCAGCACACTGAGCACAGATATTTGCAGCACACTGAGCACAGATTACTGAGCTTTTCAGGGAGAGAATGCAGCCACGTCCTCTCCGTTCAATCTCCAATGCACGAGTGAGAATGGCGGCGACCCGCGGCTCTTTATATAGAATACGAATCTTGCGAGAATCCGACAGCGGGATGATGACGTTCGGGCGCGTTCGGGTTAACCGAGCAAGGCAGGAAGATCCAAGGCTGCCTCGGACCCGTGAAAAATAAGTGAAGTTCGGGGAGGTTCGGATCTCGGAGAACCGAACCCGCTCCTCTCTATTACCGCATATGTCATATCAATAAATTGAAAGATATGCATATATACAGTATAATTGAGTTTCCATTCTAAACCCTTATGCAATACAGGAAAGTATCTGCAATGCCTGGCTATTATTTAGTAATTTTTTTTTCTCTCTGCCTCCACCACACCCTCTTTCTCTCACCATTACAATATATCCCCACTTCTCTCTTTCTCCACCTATTGTCTCTCTTTCCCAACCCAACACTATCTCCGCACCTCTCTCCCTCTCCCTCTGACTCTATCTATCATCACCCCCTCACTCTCTCCTATGCATCTCTGACTCTGGAGTGAGGGGTCAGAGTTCATACCAACTGTTGCTACTGTACTGTACATGCTAACATGAACATAATTTTTTTTATCAATAGTTGATTTTATTATAATACTGTATATTGGCATGATTCACAGGTCTAAAGATTCTTTAAATTATAATTAGAAGAGTAAAGGCAGTGCGACTCTGGATGATATATTTAACTATGTTGCTCAGAGGAGTGAAAATGATCAAAATAGTTTAAAGCCCAGTGTGGCCGGTGCGAATGATGAATGATTCGCACTCTCGCGAGTTGTAAACTAGGTAGTCTGTCATCTGTCTCTGCAGTTGAATTCTGGCTATATCATTGACAACACTGTGCATATCGTTCAGTTGTTCGTGAAATCGCTCAGTGTGGCCGATCTATCTCGTTCATTATCGTTAATTATCATTCATCTGGGAGTCTGGGAAGTTCAAGGAGAAAATAATGAATGATATCATTCATCATTCATGTCGTCCAGTGCGGCACTGCCGTAAGAGTCTGAGCTGCACATAAAACATTCTTTGCCAAGGGAAACCACAAGAGAAATAGAAATAAATATATATATTGCAACATTACTGGGCAAATGTACTAAGCCTTGGAGAATGATAAAATGGACAGAGATAAAGTACCAACCTATCAGCTCTTGTCATTTTTTAAACACAGTCTGTAACATGGCAGTTATGAGCTGATTGGTAGGTACCATTGGTGTTTCTATAATGGGTGCAATGTGTGCGACGCACATGGGCCCCCTGGGTAAAGGCGGGCACACACTGCACACACTGCACTCATGTTTTTTGCTTACCTTTCCAGAGTCCTGAGCCTGAGCAGCAGTCGCAGTCAAAATCACCGGCAAACCTTTGCAGAGTTCTGCAAAATGGCCGCAGCGCATGCACAGTAGAATTTTAGTCTCCAAAGCATGACGGGTGCCATGTTTCCGGAGACCGGCGCATGTGCAGTAGACTCTATATAAAATGTATATGTTCTGACGCTATAATTGTTATTAAAGTACCTGCTGCTTACTCCCACAAGGCTGGGTTAACAGCTTTCAAAACATCTATCAATAAAAAACATCAAAGGAAAGAGCTGGTACTTCCACAAATAGAATTTTAATATCACATGTAAAGTCTGTTTAAAATAAAACAAATTAAACATATGTCTCTTACTATCACAATTGGAATGCCAGAGTCTACTGCACCGTGAAGAGGAGGAAGCCCACCCGGAGTCTGCACACGTGCACCCTCCTGTATTACAATGTCTCTGGTAGGCACTCTCCAAGGCTTAGCTCCCCCCCCCCATCCCCCCCCCATAATCTTTCTTTTTTGGAGAGGTGTCAGATACATGATATCATATAACTGGACATATTTGAAGATTACACAAGAGCAAAGTCAGACATTAGTGCTCAGTACATTTTGTACATTCACATTGAACAAGATACTGAAGAAAGATACTGTAGAAGACAATTGGTTCATTTATTATTTCAAAAATACATTTTCCACTTTTTGTATCCTTGTGCTGTGAGTTATATAGTCACAAAGAACAGTGGTTTAGTAATGATGCTAAAAAATGAAGTTACCCTTTCTTGCTCTGTTTGGGATATACTGTACACAATGCAGGAGCAAAACTGTAAATTGTTTTCATGAATGCTCCCTGTTGAACAGCTTTTTGCATACTTTCATTGCTCTGTTTTCCTAACTACTCCCCTTTGTGTCTTAAGGTGTGTACACACGGTGAGATCCTTGCTATGCCCGATTTTGACTATGCGATTTCCCTTGAACTCCCGCATAGCCCAGATAGATTTTGACTATCTGTGCTTGAGATTTTGTCTATGTAAGATTTTGACTAAAGGTGGGTACTAGAGATGAGCGGGTTCGGTTCCTCGGAAACCGAACCCCCCCGAACTTCAGTTTTTTTTACACGGGGCCGAGCGACTCGGATCTTCCCGCCTTGCTCGGTTAACCCGAGCGCGCCCGAACGTCATCATCCCGCTGTCGGATTCTCGCGAGGCTCGGATTCTATCGCGAGACTCGGATTCTATATAAGGAGCCGCGCGTCGCCGCCATTTTCACACGTGCATTGAGATTGATAGGGAGAGGACGTGGCTGGCGTCCTCTCCGTTTATAGAGAGTGAGACTACTAGAGTAGAGAGAGACACAGTATTATTTACTTTAGTAATTTTGGGGAGCATTAGGAGGAGTACTACTACTTGCTGAAGTGATAGTGTGACTGTATATCTGACTTGTGGGGGAGACAGTGGGGAGCAGTTAGAGTCTGAGAGCAGGAGTACATATTTTAACGTACAGTGCACACTTTTGCTGGCACTCTGCTGCCAGAGTGCCACACTGCCATTGTGACCACACTGACCACCAGTATATATTGTGATTGTCTGCTTAGGAGTACTACTTGCAAGTTGCTGATAGTGTGACCAGTGACCTGACCACCAGTTTAATTAATCACCACCAGTTAATATATATATATATATATATATATATAATTGTATATAATATATATATAATTGTATATGTATACCACCTACCCGTGTTTTTTTTCTTTTCTTTCTTCTTGATACATACTACTATAGTAGCTTACTGTAGCAGTCTGCGGTGCTGCTGAGCTGACAGTGTCCAGCAGGTCCGTCATCAGTCATTACATAATAAATATATATACCTGTCCGGCTGCAGTACTAGTGATATTATATATATATATATATATTAATTTCATCTCATTATCATCCAGTCTATATTAGCAGCAGACACAGTACGGTAGTCCACGGCTGTAGCTACCTCTGCGTCGGCAGTCGCTGGTCCATCCATAATTGTATACCACCTACCCGTGGTTTTTTTTTTCTCTTTCTTCTTGATACATACTACTATAGTAGCTTACTGTAGCAGTCTGCGGTGCTGCTGAGCTGACAGTGTCCAGCAGGTCCGTCATCAGTCATTACATAATAAATATATATACCTGTCCGGCTGCAGTACTAGTGATATTATATATATATATATTAATTTCATCTCATTATCATCCAGTCTATATTAGCAGCAGACACAGTACGGTAGTCCACGGCTGTAGCTACCTCTGTGTCGGCAGTCGCTGGTCCATCCATAAGTATACTAGTATCCATCCATCTCCATTGTTTACCTGAGGTGCCTTTTAGTTGTGCCTATTAAAATATGGAGAACAAAAATGTTGAGGTTCCAAAATTAGGGAAAGATCAAGATCCACTTCCACCTCGTGCTGAAGCTGCTGCCACTAGTCATGGCCGAGACGATGAAATGCCAGCAACGTCGTCTGCCAAGGCCGATGCCCAATGTCATAGTACAGAGCATGTAAAATCCAAAACACGAAATATCAGTAAAAAAAGGACTCCAAAATCTAAAATAAAATTGTCGGAGGAGAAGCGTAAACTTGCCAATATGCCATTTACCACACGGAGTGGCAAGGAACGGCTGAGGCCCTGGCCTATGTTCATGGCTAGTGGTTCAGCTTCACATGAGGATGGAAGCACTCAGCCTCTCGCTAGAAAAATGAAAAGACTCAAGCTGGCAAAAGCACCGCAAAGAACTGTGCGTTCTTCCAAATCCCAAATCCACAAGGAGAGTCCAATTGTGTCGGTTGCGATGCCTGACCTTCCCAACACTGGACGTGAAGAGCATGCGCCTTCCACCATTTGCACGCCCCCTGCAAGTGCTGGAAGGAGCACCCGCAGTCCAGTTCCTGATAGTCAGATTGAAGATGTCAGTGTTGAAGTACACCAGGATGAGGAGGATATGGGTGTTGCTGGCGCTGGGGAGGAAATTGACAAGGAGGATTCTGATGGTGAGGTGGTTTGTTTAAGTCAGGCACCCGGGGAGACACCTGTTGTCCGTGGGAGGAATAGGGCCGTTGACATGCCTGTTGAAAATACCAAAAAAAATCAGCTCTTCGGTGTGGAAGTATTTCACCAGAAATGCGGACAACATTTGTCAAGCCGTGTGTTGCCTTTGTCAAGCTGTAATAAGTAGGGGTAAGGACGTTAACCACCTCGGAACATCCTCCCTTATACGTCACCTGCAGCGCATTCATAATAAGTCAGTGACAAGTTCAAAAACTTTGGGCGACAGCGGAAGCAGTCCACTGACCAGTAAATCCCTTCCTCTTGTAACCAAGCTCACGCAAACCACCCCACCAACTCCCTCAGTGTCAATTTCCTCCTTCCCCAGGAATGCCAATAGTCCTGCAGGCCATGTCACTGGCAATTCTGACGAGTCCTCTCCTGCCTGGGATTCCTCCGATGCATCCTTGCGTGTAACGCCTACTGCTGCTGGCGCTGCTGTTGTTGCTGCTGGGAGTCGATGGTCATCCCAGAGGGGAAGTCGTAAGCCCACTTTTACTACTTCCACCAAGCAATTGACTGTCCAACAGTCCTTTGCGAGGAAGATGAAATATCACAGCAGTCATCCTGCTGCAAAGCGGATAACTGAGGCCTTGGCATCCTGGGTGGTGAGAAACGTGGTTCCGGTATCCATCATTACTGCAGAGCCAACTAGAGACTTGTTGGAGGTACTGTGTCCCCGGTACCAAATACCATCTAGGTTCCATTTCTCTAGGCAGGCGATACCGAAAATGT
This sequence comes from Pseudophryne corroboree, assembly GCF_028390025.1. Classification (NCBI taxonomy): domain Eukaryota; kingdom Metazoa; phylum Chordata; class Amphibia; order Anura; family Myobatrachidae; genus Pseudophryne; species Pseudophryne corroboree. Next base: position 708,086,443 of record NC_086445.1, read on the forward strand.
ACACAGACCTCAGAAAAAGAGTCACCAGTGTCCTAAAAAATGCAGCTGTACCCAATGTCCACTTAACCACGGACATGTGGACAAGTGGAGCAGGGCAGGGTCAGGACTATATGACTGTGACAGCCCACTGGGTAGATGTATGGACTCCCGCCGCAAGAACAGCAGCGGCACCAGTAGCAGCATCTCGCAAACGCCAACTCTTTCCTAGGCAGGCTACGCTTTGTATCACCGGTTTCCAGAATACGCACACAGCTGAAAACCTCTTACGGCAACTGAGGAAGATCATCGTGGAATGGCTTACCCCAATTGGACTCTCCTGTGGATTTGTGGCATCGGACAACGCCAGCAATATTGTGTGTGCATTAAATATGGGCAAATTCCAGCATGTCCCATGTTTTGCACATACCTTGAATTTGGTGGTGCAGAATTTTTTAAAAAACAACAAGGGCGTGCAAGAGATGCTGTCGGTGGCCAGAAGAATTGCGGGACACTTTCGGCGTACAGGCACCACGTACAGAAGACTGGAGCACCACCAAAAACGCCTGAACCTGCCCTGCCATCATCTGAAGCAAGAAGTGGTAACGAAGTGGAATTCAACCCTATATATGCTTCAGAGGTTGGAGGAGCAGCAAAAGGCCATTCAAGCCTATACAATTGAGCACGATATAGGAGGTGGAATGTACCTGTCTCAAGCGCAGTGGAGAATGATTTCAACGTTGTGCAAGGTTCTGCAACCTTTTGAACTTGCCACACGTGAAGTCAGTTCAGACACTGCCAGCCTGAGTCAGGTCATTCCCCTCATCAGGCTTTTGCAGAAGAAGCTGGAGGCATTGAAGGAGGAGCTAAAAGGGAGCGATTCCGCTAGGCATGTGGGACTTGTGGATGGAGCCCTTAATTCGCTTAACAAGGATTCACGGGTGGTCAATCTGTTGAAATCAGAGCACTACATTTTTGCCACCGTGCTCGATCCTAGATTTAAAACCTACCTTGGATCTCTCTTTCCGGCAGACACAAGTCTGCTGGGGTTCAAAGACCTGCTGGTGACAAAATTGTCAAGTCAAGCGGAACGCGACCTGTCAACATCTCCTCCTTCACATTCTCCCGCAACTGGGGGTGCGAGGAAAAGGCTCAGAATTCCGAGCCCACCCGCTGGCGGTGATGCAGGGCAGTCTGGAGCGACTGCTGATGCTGACATCTGGTCCGGACTGAAGGACCAGACAACGATTACGGACATGTCGTCTACAGTCACTGCATATGATTCTCTCCCCATTGAAAGAATGGTGGAGGATTATATGAGTGACCGCATCCAAGTAGGCACGTCAGACAGTCCGTACTTATACTGGCAGGAAAAAGAGGCAATTTGGAGGCCCTTGCACAAACTGGCTTTATTCTACCTAAGTTGCCCTCCCACAAGTGTGTACTCCGAAAGAGTGTTTAGTGCCGCCGCTCACCTTGTCAGCAATCGGCGTACGAGGTTACTTCCAGAAAATGTGGAGAAGATGATGTTCATTAAAATCAATTATAATCAATTCCTCCGTGGAGACATTGACCAGCAGCAATTGCCTCCACAAAGTACACAGGGAGCTGAGATGGTGGATTCCAGTGGGGACGAATTGATAATCTGTGAGGAGCGGGATGTACACGGTGATATATCGGAGGATGATGATGAGGTGGACATCTTGCCTCTGTAGAGCCAGTTTATGCAAGGAGAGATTAATTGCTTCTTTTTCGGTGGGGGTCCAAACCAACCCGTCATTTCAGTCACAGTCGTGTGGCAGACCCTGTCACTGAAATGATGGGTTGGTTAAAGTGTGCATGTCCTGTTTATACAACATAAGTGTGGGTGGGAGGGCCCAAGGACAATTCCATCTTGCACCTCTTTTTTCTTTCATTTTTATTTGCGTCATGTGCTGTTTGGGGAGTGTTTTTTGGAAGGGCCATCCTGCGTGACACTGCAGTGCCACTCCTAGATGGGCCAGGTGTTTGTGTCGGCCACTAGGGTCGCTTATCTTACTCACACAGCTACCTCATTGCGCCTCTTTTTTTCTTCTTTGCGTCATGTGCTGTTTGGGGAGTGTTTTTTGGAAGGGCCATCCTGCGTGACACTGCAGTGCCACTCCTAGATGGGCCAGGTGTTTGTGTCGGCCACTAGGGTCGCTTATCTTACTCATACAGCTACCTCATTGCGCCTCTTTTTTTCTTCTTTGCGTCATGTGCTGTTTGGGGAGTGTTTTTTGGAAGGGCCATCCTGCGTGACACTGCAGTGCCACTCCTAGATGGGCCAGGTGTTTGTGTCGGCCACTAGGGTCGCTTAGCTTACTCACACAGCTACCTCATTGCGCCTCTTTTTTTCTTCTTTGCGTCATGTGCTGTTTGGGGAGTGTTTTTTGGAAGGGCCATCCTGCGTGACACTGCAGTGCCACTCCTAGATGGGCCAGGTGTTTGTGTCGGCCACTAGGGTCGCTTATCTTACTCACACAGCTACCTCATTGCGCCTCTTTTTTTCTTCTTTGCGTCATGTGCTGTTTGGGGAGTGTTTTTTGGAAGGGCCATCCTGCGTGACACTGCAGTGCCACTCCTAGATGGGCCAGGTGTTTGTGTCGGCCACTAGGGTCGCTTATCTTACTCATACAGCTACCTCATTGCGCCTCTTTTTTTCTTCTTTGCGTCATGTGCTGTTTGGGGAGTGTTTTTTGGAAGGGCCATCCTGCGTGACACTGCAGTGCCACTCCTAGATGGGCCAGGTGTTTGTGTCGGCCACTAGGGTCGCTTAGCTTACTCACACAGCTACCTCATTGCGCCTCTTTTTTTCTTCTTTGCGTCATGTGCTGTTTGGGGAGTGTTTTTTGGAAGGGCCATCCTGCGTGACACTGCAGTGCCACTCCTAGATGGGCCAGGTGTTTGTGTCGGCCACTAGGGTCGCTTATCTTACTCACACAGCTACCTCATTGCGCCTCTTTTTTTCTTCTTTGCGTCATGTGCTGTTTGGGGAGTGTTTTTTGGAAGGGCCATCCTGCGTGACACTGCAGTGCCACTCCTAGATGGGCCAGGTGTTTGTGTCGGCCACTAGGGTCGCTTAGCTTACTCACACAGCTACCTCATTGCACCTCTTTTTTTCTTCTTTGCGTCATGTGCTGTTTGGGGAGTGTTTTTTGGAAGGGCCATCCTGCGTGACACTGCAGTGCCACTCCTAGATGGGCCAGGTGTTTGTGTCGGCCACTAGGGTCGCTTATCTTACTCACACAGCTACCTCATTGCGCCTCTTTTTTTCTTCTTTGCGTCATGTGCTGTTTAGGGAGTGTTTTTTGGAAGGGCCATCCTGCGTGACACTGCAGTGCCACTCCTAGATGGGCCAGGTGTTTGTGTCGGCCACTAGGGTCGCTTAGCTTACTCACACAGCTACCTCATTGCGCCTCTTTTTTTCTTCTTTGCGTCATGTGCTGTTTGGGGAGTGTTTTTTGGAAGGGCCATCCTGCGTGACACTGCAGTGCCACTCCTAGATGGGCCAGGTGTTTGTGTCGGCCACTAGGGTCGCTTATCTTACTCACACAGCTACCTCATTGCGCCTCTTTTTTTCTTCTTTGCGTCATGTGCTGTTTGGGGAGTGTTTTTTGGAAGGGCCATCCTGCGTGACACTGCAGTGCCACTCCTAGATGGGCCAGGTGTTTGTGTCGGCCACTAGGGTCGCTTATCTTACTCACACAGCTACCTCATTGCGCCTCTTTTTTTCTTCTTTGCGTCATGTGCTGTTTGGGGAGTGTTTTTTGGAAGGGCCATCCTGCGTGACACTGCAGTGCCACTCCTAGATGGGCCAGGTGTTTGTGTCGGCAACTAGGGTCGCTTAGCTTAGTCATCCAGCGACCTCGGTGCAAATTTTAGGACTAAAAATAATATTGTGAGGTGTGAGGTATTCAGAATAGACTGAAAATGAGTGGAAATTATGGTTTTTGAGGTTAATAATACTTTGGGATCAAAATGACCCCCAAATTCTATGATTTAAGCTGTTTTTTAGTGTTTTTTGAAAAAAACACCCGAATCCAAAACACACCCGAATCCGACAAAAAAAATTCGGTGAGGTTTTGCCAAAATGCGGTCGAACCCAAAACACGGCCGCGGAACCGAACCCAAAACCAAAACACAAAACCCGAAAAATTTCAAGTGCACATCTCTAGTGGGTACACACTATTAGATATATCTGCAGATCAATTGATCTGCAGATATATCTATGTACGAATCGGGCAGTGTGCTGTGCATACACACAGCCCGATCCGTCGGGGGACTGGCGTCATGAACTGGGCGGGCGGGCGCTCGTGCCCGCCCAGTTCACCTGTCAATCACCGCTGGCCGCCGCAGCATGTGTACGGGCGGTCGGACGACCGCCCCGTACACACACCGCGACGGGCCAATATATCGTTAGATATATTGTCTGTCGGCTGTGCTGCGCGGCCGACGCGATACGTCTGTGAACGACGGAGTTCACAGACGTATCGCCCGTACACACTGGCCGACGGTCCCGCGATGTATCGGCCGTTCAAGAGAACGGCCGATACATCGACCAGTGTGTACGGGCCTTAAGTGCCAATTTTGACTATACTCATACCTCCCAACATTGAAGTATATGAAAGAGGGACATCTTGGTGCATGTAGCGCGCCCGAGCCAGAAAAGGAGACGTGGCCTATGTGGGAGGGGGCGTGGCTTCACGGAGGGTCCATGACCACAAGCCACACCCCCATTTTCATCACTGAGTGGGCATGGCCAGTGCTCTGTGAGCTGCTGGCATGCCCTCTCTCCCTCTAGCTCACTAGAATAGATGCTGTGCCCATGCCCACGCTGTGCTCAACTGAGCAGAGCAGCGAGTGATCATGAGCCTCCCAACTGCCCCCCCATCACCACCGCTGGACACTGCGGCCCACTGGAAGGACAGTGGAACAGACCCAAAAAAAGGGACTGTCTCGCGAAAATCGGGACAGTTGGGAGGTATGCTATACTTTGTACTAGATTGTACACTAGATAGTCAAGATTGACTTGCCTGCACAGTCTATCTAGCCTTACGATACCGACCCCACGGGAGAGCGCATCGGGATCCAATCTATATCGCAAGCTGCCTAACACCTTGAGATATGCACTAACTTTTCATAAGATTTTGACTATATAGTCAAAATCTTATAGATTTATCTCACCGTGTGTACACACCTTTAGTATAGTTATTTACTTACAAGTGCAAATACTCAACTTTGACCAGTACAGTGCAAGAAACACAATGTAAATAAAAGTTTGAATGTTTGTAAGGGTTTACTACATATTTACTAAAATATATATCATACTAATGGTTTTTAACTATCCAATAGAAACTGACTAATTTGACTGTGAAAAAAACAAGTGAAAACAAAACAAATCACTGAATATATTTCTTATTTGTAATTCTTATGTAAGCTCCAACATTCTCTGCCTTTTCTAGTGCATAAAATGCCAGTGGCAAAGCACTTTATAATGATAGTGACAATGCATTTTCACTTGTGTCTAGGACTTACATGGATGGTTATTCAGAGTACTTAGCAGTTTTTGCTAAATTAGCAAAATCTGCTAAGGCTGAAATCACATGCTGGGGTCACCCAGCACAGGACAAGGATGCCCAGCATGAATGGCGCTGCTCCATCAAGCGATCCCAATTCAGAAATCAAAATAGAGGACGACCCCCTGCATACGCAGCCAGGCGATGTCATCGAGCCGCAACAAAAATGGCCATGGAACGCCTGTGTTACCTGCTCCCCCAATGTCGCGTGCCACCTCCGAATGCCCACCTCCTGTCAATCATAATGCGATTGCATTATCAAAGGTTGCACTCTGTGCAGTCTTTTGCAATTTTCGTCCATCTGCGTCCATCTCTATTACTCATGGGCCCAAATGTATTAAGCCTTAACAAGAGATAAAGTGGGTATGGATAAACAGTGATAAACGACCAGCCAATCCGCTTCCTAACTGTCATTTTTCAAACCCAGCCTGTAACTTGACAGTTAGAAGATGACTGGCTGGTGTGTCATCACCTTGCACTTTATCACTTCTCCAGGATAAATAAATCTGCCCCACAGCCCATGGTGGACCTCTGCAATGCATTTACCTGCAGTTAGCACATATGGAGATGTGTTTTCAGAAAATCAGAACACAAACAAAACACTACAATACTAGTAACAATGGTGTGGTAATTATGTGACTCTAGATACAATGGCTTACAAATATTAATAAAATGTACTGTATGTAATTTATGCCAGTGAGTATATACTGTACTTCACAGCAAAGGAGCAAGAAGTGACAGATAAATACATTACTTAGTAAGTAATAATTTATGAAACACATGGCCAGCAAGATATGTGGGCAGCGTTTGATGTATGGCAGAATAAAAAAAATTGTGAAAGTACACTTCAACGCAATCAGTCTTGTCAATGTCTCCCTATGCAGCGACTGCTCCATGTGTCTCATTGTTTGTACTTTTTAGCTAGTTTGCTAAGATCAAGCCTTGAAATGTGTTTGAAGCAGAGGGTTGATTTCGCAGGGAATGTTAGTAATTATCACACTCATGTATTGCTCTTCTTATGCTGTCCTACAAAGCTCAGTCATTACAAAAGCCCATGTTTAAAGCTTTGTCACACTTTATGGAAGCAGTCTCAGCAATGATCTGTGCTTGAATTATGTTCTGTGTACAAAACAGATTTAAATGGTGGTTTGAAAGACATAATTACAGTAATGAAGCTTGCTGAATAGGGAGGCTACAGCAGTGAGAGAAAGCGGTTTCCTAGCTGTGAATTCCAATCAATCAAAATTGGGATGTTCAAAATGTTCACTATTGCCTTTGCCAAGCACAATTTTGCAGCAATGACTTCCTTGGGCATTTAAAGTGGTGAACTGTTCTAGATTTGAGTCTTTTCTGTTTTTCAATTCAATTATCATTTGATATAGTATGTGTATATCATAGTATAAGACTGTCATTTTAGTTGTTATAAAAAAAATTATGTTGTTCCATCCTGGGGTGATGGCGTGCTTGCGCAGAAGTTAAACATACTAAAAAAGTTCATGATGTGTGTTTAAAAAATGTGCATGCTAATAAGCCAAGTGTATGCAAATGTCTACTTTTATTGATGAGGAGGTGTAAATGGGCTGCAAAGTTTGTTCCCATGTAGACAAAGTTCAGTGAGTGCATGTCATGCCTATATATTGTTAAATGCAGACATGCAAATACATACGCTCACGCAGGGGGGGTTTCTTAGTACCTGGAAACCCCCCCGGCCCGACGATCCATCGCACAACTGACCGATACATATGTTTTTTTATTGAGATGGAGGAGCTTTGCAGGGTGTTTGTATAACGCAGCAGCTGTTTTCAAATATTTTCTGAGAGCCGGAGGCTGGCTGAATGAACAGTAGAGGGAGCTCCTCTCAGAAAGTTCCCTTGGGGACAGCTGGTTATGCTCCATGGACGTGAGGCAACGCGGACTCTGCAGCAGCCAAAAGGTGGGTGTCTCTTGTGTCGGGGGAGCAAGGTAGGGATGGCCATTGGTGGGTTATCCATCGATTGTCACCATCAATGGTTCCATTGATGTATAACCTCGATGGTGTAAAACCATCTGTAAGGGAACTATTGATGGTTTTACCCATTGATGGTCACCCCTGCATCAATGTAAATAAACTGCGGGCCAATCAGAGCCTTGGGGTAGGGATTGTCGGGAGCGGGGCTATGCTCCATGACCCTACATTTGGAAGGGTAACAAAAAAAATCTGGTAGCACTAAACCATCAATGCTGGAAAACCATCAGGTTCTCCCCCATCGATGGTGAAAGTATTCAACATTTGTCATAGACCGTTGATGATTTTAAATAATCGATGGTCGATGGCCATCCCTAGAGCAAGACTGGGAGAGTGATGGGAGCAATGCTGGGAGAGTGATGGGAGAAAGACTGGAAGAGTGATGGGGCAAGGCTGGGAGAGTGATGGGAGCAAGGCTGGGATAGTGATGGAAACAAGGCTGGTTGAGTGATGGGAGCCAGGCTGGGAGAGTGATGGGAGCAAAGCTGGGAGAGTGATGGGAGCAAGGCTGGGAGAGTGATGGGAGCCAGGCTGGGAGAGTGCTGGAAGCCAGGCTGGGAGAGTGCTGGAAGCCAGGCTGGGAGAGTGATGGGGGCAAGGCTGGGAGAGTTATGGGAGCCAGGCTGGGAGAGTGATGGGAGCCAGGCTGGGAGAGTGATGGGAGGGTGTCTTTGATGCTCAGATAAGCTGTTTATATTTGTTTATCCTGTACGTTTGCTACCTGCATTTGCTTCAGGAATATACATCTAATTATCATACTTTTGTATGGGATCGGGATTTGCTGCCTAACCCTGATTTTCCCAGAGTGGACAGATAAGCTGCTTTTATATGTTTATCCTGTACGTTTGCTACCTGCATTTGCTTCAGGACTGTATATTAAATTGTTATTTTTTTATTTAACCAATATCTCATTCGGTTTCTGGGACCAGCAAGGTTCCTAATTAAGGAATATTTGGTTTATACAGTACACACTATGGGGGTAATTCTGAGTTGATCGCAGCAGGAAATTTTTTAGCAGTTGGGCAAAACCATGTGCACTGCAGGGGAGGCAGATATAACATGTGCAGAGAGAGTTAGATTTGGGTGTGGTGAGTTCAATCTGCAATCTAAATTGCAGTGTAAAAATAAAGCAGCCAGTATTTACCCTGCACAGAAACAAAATAACCCACCCAAATCTAACTCTCTCTGCACATGGTATATTTGCCTCCCCTGCAGTGCACATGGTTTTGCCCAACTGCTAAAAAATATCCTGATGCGATCAACTTGGAATTACCCCCCATGTTTCTCTTTTTCTTTTTTAATTTACATGCATCAAAGTGTCATCAGAATTGAAGAAGTATAGAGAGATAACTTGTTCTCTGAAATAATTCACATTGTCTCACGTCTCACACGGTGAATTATCACATATTAATTATTACATGCTAAAACACCAGTATGTGCTCTTTTACACTTCATTTTGTATATATATATATTGGAAACCCCCCATAAAAAATCCTGCATTTGCCCCTGAAATACAGTACCTGGTTTTATGAAAATCAATCATACCAAGGGCCTGATTCATGTTTGTAAGTAAAGCAAAAAAGCGAGCAATTGGGCAAAACCATGTTGCACTGCAGGTGGGGCAGATGTAATGTGCGGTGAGAATTAGATTAGTGTTCGATGCGTTCAAACTGAAATCTAAATTGCAGTGTAGAAATAAAGCTAACATTTGTGGACTACATGCAAGAGCAGCCAGTATTTACCCTGCACAGAAGAAATATAAATGTATTTGCTCGCCTTGTATGGCAACATGGATTGTTTCAAAAACATAGATACAGATGTGTCCTAATACAGTGTTGCTGTGATGCGTACCACCTATTAGTCACATAGTGGGATATATACGCTATGCATACATCCCGCTATGCCATTCAGTTCAGAGAGAGCCATTTGCACATGCGCCCGCCTCCCATTAAGTGCAGTGGGAGCCGGCAGCAATGCAAACAGACGCAGCTGACACAATGCGTTCGCATCGCAGCCTCACTACTGCAAGACTGTAGCAGGACACATCTGAACATGTTTTTTTGCCTAACTTAAGGCCAGTACACACTAGAGAGATATGTACTGAGTGATCTATCAGTGACTGCTCAGCACACATCTCTCCCCCCATTCTGCACAGCGATGTGTGTTGAGAGGCGGGAAGGACGGGGCGGGATGCTCATTTCACCCAGCGGGTGAATTGAGCCATGTGCTAGATTGTGGCCAATCTAGCACCAGCGATAGCGAAGCGCGAGGCCGTGCATCGCTATCGCTGGTGGGCATACACATGAGAGGCCCATGCTTAAAATCTAAGTAATCTAGTCAGATTGCTTAGATTTTAAGAACGGACCTCTCCGTGTGTACCCCCCTTTACAAAAGTTAATCTGGCCCCAAGTACAGCGTGAGGTGGACAAATTGCTAAAATGTATACAACCCTGCGTAGAAGTGCATATACAGTATACTTTTTTTTTTGTGCACACAAAGCTAGAGTACCTACAGCTCACTATGCATTCACCTCAGCATCAGGCCGATTAGATTTATATAATTGAACACCTTTAGCATGCTTTTCTTCAGTACAAATATAGAGGCTTTCATTAATTTGCACAAAAATGACAATTATTGTCAATTGAAGTCTTAGCTGCTAGGCCATGTCTTCAGCCCTTCTGACATTAACCAGAAGTGCCAGATGGCCAGTCCAACCACAGTGGTGCATCTTGGGTAGACTAAAATCCACTGGTATAACACACACAAATCTGAAGTCAAATAGAATAATTCATATATGAGGATATTTATTAAACATAAAAAGTAAAAGTGAACGCATTACCCATAGCAACCAATGAAATGACAGTTCCTTTTTAAAAAATGTACTCGATAAATGATAGCTAGAATCTCACTGGTTGCTACTCTATGGGCAATATTGTCACTTTTCCTCTTCAGAATATATTAATCTTCTAAAAAGACTGGGATTTTATCACTAATTTCCGAGAACTAATTTATTTTTGACTGCTAATCAAACTGTACAGATGGAACACAAAAAGAATGGGGATTATGCTAATTATATGTGACATTGCCACACTTCCATAGTTACAATACAGGGTGGGCGGGTTTAGTGTGTTGCTATCTGATGTTGGGTGGTGTCAGATTAAGCCATTTGTTCCATTCTGTTGTGTCCCATCTGTACGTGTGTATTTGTACATACATATTTAATTTTAGACTTTTAACTCATTTGGACTGTTCCATCCTTACCTTTGCTTTAATATTATTGTATGGAATTTGTTTGTATTTAGCAAAACACTGTATAATATGTTGACATTTTATAAATAAGCAATAACAAGAGTGTATTTTAAACAAAAAAAATACTATATACCGATCTCCCAAATTAGTTCATGCATACAAGCACTGTTTTGCTGCTGTGGTGATCATAACATATTTTTACAGATTTCAAACCAGTACAATTGACAGATATTTTTCTTTAGCAGAGTATTTACATATGACAGTCATCCTCTGGCATTTTATATGTTAACTCAAACACCCCTAATATCTTAACACTTTAATTTCGTCCACTCCACTGTCTGCTCCAGTCAAAGTGACTTTGACATTAACTGAGATGCCCCGGAGGGAGCTTGGTGCAAATTAACAAACCCTCGGTAACCTAATTACGGGACACATGTTTCTAATCACAGTTAAGAACGCGGATGAGTGATTGAGGCATTGATTGCGAAGTTCACAAAAGCATCAATGTCAGAGAAGGGAATTTTATGTGGCAGATGAAGGAAAGGAGCATAGGAAATGAAATGTGTTTTCTTTAAATTGTTCAGCATCATCCTTACAAAATCATGGCATTCTTCCCATAAGTTAGTCCTTTGTTTCCAAAAGTCTTGCATGTCTCAGTTCATTTATTTTAACATACTTACAGTGATATTGATGCTTGCAAGATCATACTCATTTTGTTACACAGCATTTTGTCTATGTAAAAGTTAAATTTCATCTCACAAGCACTGATAGTAGCAGAAGTGGTTGTGGATCAATGGTTCCACCTGGATAGGGTTGACATGGACATGGTCGACACATGAGAAAAGGTCGACATGGGACAGGTTGACAAATGATAAGGTCAACATGAGATTCTTTTATGATTTTGGTGTTGTTTTTTTGGGTAACATGACCAGGAACCCCAATTAGTGAACCGCGTCCCCTTGCATGGCGAGTGGCTGTGGGCAAGGTGACATACTCCGCTACTGCTTCCCTCGGCACAGGTTACTAATCATTGCCCACGTGGATGGTAAAGTATGAAAAGGTAAAACATTTTTCCCAAAAAAAGTTATGTCGACAGTTTCATCTGTCGACCTTTTCACTGTGTTGACCTTTTTCCCATGTTGACCTTGTCCATGTTGACCAATAGTAGTAGACCTATTGACTATCGACCTAAGTACTGTCAACCTACCACCCGGATACCGCAGAAACTTTAGTTGCAGCAATTACCAGTGGGAAAAACAAATGGTTGTTGGGCCACACAAATACAGTGTTTCACAAACTTTTAGCATAACAGTGACTCATTTAAGATGTTGAAGGCACTGAATACATCATAGTAATTAACACTGAAATATTATTTCAAGGACAGGGATGAGAACTGTATGCGCTGCTGCTTATTATGTATGGTTGTTACACACTGTGCAATTTTGGCTGTTCTGTTCATCTATAATGACTGTATGCAATACATATAAGCCCTGGGCCCTGAGCCAAGACAGGCCCACACAGAATAACCTCACCCTATTGAAAATATCTTATGGCTGCTTCTGAAGAGAATATTGGAAAAATGGCACCTATACCATTTTCTGGAAATATGCAAATGTACATATTTCCAGGGTCTTCACTTTGATGCACAAGCGGAGAGTGGGGGGTCTGTACGCAGAAAGAACATGGGTCCCCTCTTCAGACGAAATGCCTCAAGACAGTCTAAATTAATATGGTTTAGCATCTAGCCTAGTTATATCTGGTTTATTAAGATTCTACTCCATTCTAGATAAACCAGCAGAGTATTAGAAATAGTGATGTCAGTTTATATGAACCTTTGGCTTAAACAACACAGCTCATACTTTTCACCTTTAGCAGGACCTGGTTCTTTTGGAGCTTGTTCTTTTACTCAATTGCCTCAACTTCAGTATACAATTTTAGGTATTTAAGCACAGGTTCCATTCAAGCTGTAGAAAGAGAGGTGGTCTATTCATGAAGCAGTGAAAAGAGCGGAGAAGTGAGCCAGTGGAGAAGTTGCCCATGGCAACCAATCAGCATTGAAGTAACATTTAGAATTTGTATACTATAATATTATACAGAGCAGCTGCCATGTGCAATTTCTCCACTGGCTTACTCCTCCTGTCTTTTCACTGCTTCATGAATAGACCCATCTGTATACGATCTGCAACAATGTAGCAGCCACAACATTTTTCCAATAGAAGTTCTGTTGTGCTCCATATACTGCACAGACTTAAGGTCCCCATAAATTACTGTGACTTGTCTGAGGCAAAAGTCGGATCTGATTTCCCTTGATCTCCCCCGGCAGCTCCCCAGGAGTGCTTCCATCCGATTTAGTACTTTGTGCCATTTTTACATGCGATTTCTCAGCCGTGATATGCACCTGATTGCGGTGAATCCGTTTTATCCTATGTGCAGCACGTCCGACCACCGACTCAGCCCCGATTCTCACAGGACCGCGCATCGGATCGGATCAGATGTCAAACATGATTTGGCCAGTTTTCATCCGATTTCTCGGCCCGATGCATCTGAATCGGATGAAAAGAGGCCACATCGCACTAGCGTATGGCCAGCATTACAATATCCATGTGTCTCAAATTAATCAGCACAGTCTCTTGGTGTGTCCTAGTCCTGTGGCTAAGATGCATTTTTGGCAAGAAAAGATGCTGGACGCTAGCAGAGTTGTACGGTACCTGGCAGCTCGCACACACATGGCATCTCACAGTGCATGGCATATTAAGGTTAGATGCATGAGGACAAATCTGTACATACAATATAAGTACAGTATAGAACTACACACTATAAGGGACAGTGATTGTTCTCATAAATCACCCATGACTTTATTCCGACGAACTTAACATTTATAACTAGCTAGCTTATCACTAAGAAATAAACACACGGACACCAACTGCTAGATTTAAAAGGTCAAACAGATATTTATTGTTTGGTGACCTGTCGTTTAAACTAAGAATATTGGAGGATGGCAAGAAAAAGGCGCTACCAACTCACCAGCACCAGTCAACTATAATAAACCATAAAATAGGAGGGGCCTCACAACCGCCTCCTTAACATAACCTGCACTGCGCAGGCTCACCCCCTTACTTTAGCAGAGCCGTGGACGAACCCGCACGGGAACATCCGTAGTCCACCCGCAAGGGGAGGGCATACTCGCTGTTCATTCAAAAGGGGGTGCCCCACAGTGACCACTTATGTAACTATTTGACCGCTGGCTGGTAGCGACTTTCCGCCACAACAAGGATTTTAACAAAAAACCGCAGACCGCCATCCACCAACAACAGGAAAAGAGATTCAACCGGACAGTACTCTAAAAATACTGTCCAAGAACACACCAATACCCGCAGGGGAAAGGTGAATACCATCTTCCCTATAAAACTGCACCAAAAGCGGATGCCTAACCACTAAACCTCCTATCGCCTGCACGTATACTGACACTGCGGAATTAACTTTCTTCCTAGCTTTCTCTATAGCAGAGAAGCGAATAGCACCCCGCCAATGGAAACGGGGCACTATGTCGGACCACACCACTATCACCCGTGGCCAAGATGCCCGCAACGCCACTAAGTCCGCTTTGATACTCAAGATGAGATCAATGCCTTTGACCCTCCCCATATCGTTCCCCCCGAGGTGAATGACAACCCAGCCGGGCCGCCCCCACCTCCGCTCATAGCGAAACAGCAAGCGAAGTAAACCCATCCAACGTAAACCTCTAACTCCTAACCATCTAACTACCTTGTCCCCAAATAATTCGCCCGTTCGTCCTGCCATTGGATGCCTCTCCGCCCAAAAAATAAAAGAATGGCCAATGAGCCAAATCTGATCCGGGATGTCCAAATTAGCTGCAAAAAGAAAATTCCTTACCGTCAGACATTATACAGATCGAAAAACAAAATAACTTAAACATGCAATTAAGAACCCGAGTGAAGGAGAAAACTCAAAAAACCTCCCGTGAACCGTGTGTGAATGCCAATTGTAATTCGGTCCCCTCGGAGGAAAATTTTAAAATTCACTTCACACCCTCCATTTCTGAACGCTAGCCGTTCAAAAACCGACGAGTAAAACACGTTTCCGGGTTCGCGCAACAGGCGCAATAACAACAATACTTAACATATTCATTATACAAGGCGCAAGCCTAGCCAACTGAATACCGGTTGCCATAACCCCAATGGTATCCCGCCCGCAGGGGCAAGACCCACTCACCAGAGAGGGCCTTAGTCAACGATTCTCCACAGGAAGGGCGGCACCAATAGACCCCCAACCTCCGCATCAGGGACCAGCTCCCTAAACTTATCGAACTCAAAACGCGACAGTGCGTCAGCAATTCTGTTGTCAACCCCTGGGACATGCGCAGCCGTGAAATGAATGTTATGCCTCAAGCACTTGAGCACAAGATAACGCAACAAGCGCAGAGCCTCAGGAGAGGACGAGCGCTGGTTATTAACGGCGTGCACGACGCCCAGATTGTCGCAGCGAAATACAATACTCCGATCCGACAAGCTGGGTGCCCACAACTCGACCGCCACTATCAAGGGGAATAACTCTAGCAGGAGCAAGTTCTTTGTAAACCCTCGGGTCACCCATGCTGTGGGCCAAGGCGCGGCGCACCACTCTGTTCTGAAAAAAGCCCCAAAGCCCGAACCACCAGCGGCGTCGGTGAAAAGTTGTAACGCGGCGTTGGAACAGCGTTCCGCTTGCCACAACACCTCCCTGTTAAAAGAAACCAAGAAAGTGGACCAGGTTCTCAAAACCTCCCTGACCTCGCGCGAAATGTAAACCGTATGGTGAGGTTTCCGTACCCCCGCCATGGATCTCTCAAGTTTACGGCAGAAAACCCGGCCCATGGGTATGATCCTGCACGCAAAATTAAATGACCCGAGCAACGACTGAACCCGTTGTAGTCTGACCCTGCGCGTGAGGAGGCACTGCTCTATGAGACCAACAACTTGAGTACCTTATCGGCCGGAAGCCGGCAACAACCGGCTTCCGAATCGATTTCAATGCCCAAATAACTGAGGCACGCCGTGGGCCCCTCGGTCTTATCCAAGGCCACGGGAACGCCCAGGCGACCGAATAAACTCTGAGCTAAACCCAGTACATCCCCGCACACTGACCCCTCCCTTGGACCCACAAAGAGAAAATCGTCTAGGTAGTGGGCGACCCCCGGGTGGCCGGAGGCCGACACTATGCACCAATGCAAAAATGAGCTGAATTTCTCAAAGTAGGCACAAGAAATGGAACACCCCATGGGCAAGCACCTGTCTACATAATACCCACCCCCTAACCTGAAACCAAGGAAACGCAGGGAGTCGGGGTGGATGGGCAGGAGGCGGAAAGCGGACTCAATGTCCAGCTTGGCCATGAGGGCGCCGGGACCCGCCCCTTGGACTAACCGCAGGGCCTCATCAAACGATTGATATCGCACCCTGCAAGCTTCCTCCGGGATGGCGTCGTTGACCGAGCCGCCACGGGGGTGTGACAAATGCTGAATGAGGCGGAATTGACCCTGAGCTTTCTTGGGGACCACCCCTAACAGTGAAACGCACAGGCGGGGCAGTGGTGGGAACGGGAAAGGGCCGCACATGCGCCCCACATCGATTTCCGCCTGGACCTTACGGGCGACCACGGAGGGGAAATCGCGTGCGGATTTTAAATTGCGCCTGGAGACCACGAGGACCGAATCTGGGATGGGAAGCCTGAAACCGTTACGAAAACCTTCCAACAAAAACAAACCCGAAGCGACGTCGGGGTAACTGCCCAACCATTTAGCCAATTTGGGAACGTTGATGGGGGAAAACGCCTTACTTTCCACTTCCGGGCGCGTCGGCAGCATCAGAGGGCCTGGACCCGGGAGTGGACTGGCAATCTTTGGCCGGGTGACCCCCGCCACACACCTTGCAGGAGTGTCGAAAACGGCAGTTAGCCCCGCGGGAACACTTGCCCTCGTCGAAAGCAAAGCATTTCCCTTTATTCCCCATGGGCGGGCTCGGCCGGACATTTAAACCCGGCTTGCCGCCCTGGGCTTCATAAAGGGGCTTATTCTGATGAGTGACCTCTAACCAAACTTCCACGTCCTTGAACCCCAAGGGTAGTGTCGGGTTACCGTCTTGGTTACAACGGAATTTCTCATCGTAATCCCTCCACGCGTAACCCTTGGATGTCAAGTACATTTCATGCACCAGGTACAAATACTTGACCGTGTTGTGATATTCCTTAGGCCTCGTCCCGGCGTAGCACGCCGTGAACACTAAAAACCCCCGAAGCCACTGGTGAAAATTGCGAAATGCATTCTCGCCAATGCCTCCAACCTTCTTGGCCTTATCGAACGCCTTCCGCATGTCATCCGTAAGGGTGAACATGTCGACGTATTTACCTTTCTTAATCTTCTCCCTCATTCGTTTACGTAAACCCCTGGTGACCGCAGTGTTTGCGCAGTGCACCATTTCCGTAGAACGCGGAGGGTCAGGCGTGGCTGCCGCAGCTGCGCCCTTGGCCTTCCTCTCTTTCTTGTGCAAGCGATGCGCAATGAGCCTAGCTAACTTACGCGGGCGCCTTGGGGACCCGGAAGACCTAGTATCAGAAGAGGAGCTGGAAGAAGAACTATCAGAAGAAGAATTAACTGCCTCACCCGTTCCAGGAGGACCGCCCGCGTTTACTGCTGCGGTGGCGGGGCCGGATGGAACCTCTTCAGGGACCCGAGATCCCCCCGTCTCCACATGTTCAGCCTGCCTCGCCGCTCCTGTCTGTGCCTCGCTGGATGTTGCTGTCGTCGTGGCCCCCGACAATCCGGCCGGGGGAGAGACCCCCCTCGACGTACCTGCACCTGTTGGGGAAACAGAAGGGGGGGGGAGGGGAGGCACAAAAGCAGCCACCTCCGGGGGGGGAACCGGAGGCAGCGGGGGAGGGGGAGCCGCAAGGGGGGGCCGCGAACCAAGTGCGGGCAAGCCCGATGTCGCGACGCCCGCCATTTCAAACGCTGCGCCAGACGCTGGAGGCAATGTGCCCGGGGAAGTAAAACCAGCGTGCCAAGAGGACGGAGCCTGTGAAAATGGCGACGCCCAGTAAGGCGTCTGGCCGAGGGCCCCTGGGGTAAAACCACCGGAGTAAGAACCCCCCCATTGCGCAAAACCCGGACCACTCGGCGTGGGCCAGGAGGTCACGGATCGCTGCCCGTGCGTAAACGCCGCCGGCAAATAAGAGGACGAAAAGGGGGCCGGAACCCCGCGGAATGCAGGTGCCGCCCCGGAAGTCATGACTGGGAGCTGCAATGACCCCGACCAGGCCACCGACACCGAAGCCGCCGGAAGGAAACCAGCGGGCGAAGCCGTATACGTGCCGCCCCGGTACGCAAATGGAGCGGCCAAGGAACTTGGTCCTGACCCCATCTGGTGCACCAGGAGCTGGCCAGCAGACGGCGTCGGCTCGCTGGGCCACAGGCCACTCACAGGCGGCAGCAGTATCTGGGACACCGGGAGCGCCCCGGGGTAAATCCCAGATGCCTGCCCGCTGACGCCCAACACCCCGCTGCCCACCAGGATATTGGCACCCATTGAAACGTTGGGGGGAAACAGAGCCTGCGCATGCTCAAACTCAGGCCCCGCACCCCCCGTTGTCCCTGGACCAGAAGGCAGGGACACTACATCCTGCACCAGCCAGGCACCCGCAGGGGAGCTGGCCGGTGAAAGACCCGTCATTCCCCTCCTAACCGCTGATTCGCGGCACCCGCCCGCCGGGTCACGTGACCCGCCAACCGCGGCCGTGTGGAGGGGCGTACTAACGCCTGTGGAGGCCGGAGCCCCGGCGCGCGTGGCTCTGCCGCTGCGCCGGGCTCCGGGAACGACTGACGCTGGGGAAGCACCGCCGCCCGTGGAGAGCAGGACCCTGTCTCCGGCGGGCGGCGAAGCGGAGGGGGGGACCGCGTGCACCCGCGGCCGGCGATAGCCCGCTGCCGCGAGCGGTCGGGAGGCCTCCGCCAGGCGGCGGGGGCGGGGAGCTGTTCTCTTGGGACGGGGCATATTGAAGGTGCAACTGGAAAACCTACTAACAGCTCACACGCACAGTAGCAGCAGGAGAGGGAGCAGCAGCTATACAGTATATCACAAGGGGGGAATTAGACAATTACTGACAGGATGTTCTTACCACCATCCAAGAAAAAACTGGCAAGAGGAAGATGGCTGCCAAAACCCTGAACTATATACCCCTGTGTATACTCCTCCTACCTATCCCTAATAGGCACCCATCTGTCACCTGACCACAACTGTCAATCACTAAGGCTAGCCCTGCCTATCCTCAACACATGTCAGAAAAATTCAGGGTGTTTATGTGGCTTCGAGCCTATGCGGATCTCTGCCTGCTTAAACATAATAGGATAGTAGCAGCCTTCCACTCAAACCTTTGCTAGCATACAACATAATCACCTGTAGCAGAATTTTATTATACCTGGCTGGTTAGTCAAAAGCTTCCTTGGAGACTGTGAAGCTGGTGAGGATAGTAATCGCATGTGATGAGGTGTGTGTGGTCCTGCTGTACATCATAGAATGTACATAAATATGATTGAAAAAACAACTGTAAATTTAAACAAAATATCGGAATGAAATGTGTCTGTTGTTTTTATTAAGTTGTGAGAAATAAGTAACCATATAACATAGTATATTTTATATTATTATTCTAAAACCATATAAAATGTGAACTCCCAGTACAGGTTTATCCTCACTTATCTGTCATTCTGGCTAGACATAACTTTGTTAGAGCACACACGTGGTAAAGTGTCACATGCGGGATCCCGTGACATGTTAGACAGTGATACCAACGTAACAATGTCGACATGGTTCAACACATCGACATAATCAGAATGTTGACATGTTCATATTCTCGATATTTGAAATGTTGCCATGTCAAATGTGGACATTCTTAGAATGATGACAGCTAAAGTTAGGCACCGCCGGGAGGGTTATGGTTAGGCTGTGGGTTGAGGCCGCATTAGGCTGCCAGGACAGAAGGTTAAGGTTAGACACTAAAGGGAGGATTAGGGGCAGGATAGGGCTGTCTGAAAATACAGTACCCACTGAACCAGGTTCTATTAAGAGTGTACAAGATGCAATCTATGCAGTGCCTTCTCACAAGCCAGTAATGTTTCTCTGGGGATGGCTGATAAAATAAAGCTTGTAGGTTTTAACACTGTACTGACAATATAAAATATTTATTGTTCTGGTATCCCAAAAACATCACTTCTTCACAGGATCTGAGCTTAAATAATGCATAATAATGAACCATATATCCCAATTCAACATACAGTATTGCACAATATGAATACTAAGCAACAGGATCTTTACATGCAAGATATATGTCTAGATTGCCAGTAGTACCCTCTTTTTTTTTTTTTTTTTGAGAAAAAGTTTTTATTCATTTTTATCGTTTAACAACGCATGTGGGGGGTAATTCCAAGTTGATCGCAGCAGGAATTCTGTTAGCAATTGGGCAAAACCATGTGCACTGCAGGGGAGGCAGATATAACATGTGCAGAGAGAGTTAGAGTTGGGTGTGATGTGTTCAATCTGCAATCTAATTTGCAGTGTAAAAATAAAGCAGCCAGTATTTACCCTGCACAGAAATAAAATAACCCACCCAAATCTAACTCTCTCTGTAAACGTTATATCTGCCACACCTGCAGTGCACATGGTTTTGCCCAACTGCTAAAAAATTTCCTGCTGCGATCAACTTGGAATTACCCCCGAGGATGGCAGAAGATACATTCAACAGAAAGAGCACACATTGTGCTCGGTTACAATTAAACAATAACACCGTATCTGCATGAACATGAAAGAGGTATTGAAACAGAACAAACGAGGAGGCATGTCCAAGTGAATGCAACCACGATAGGATGGAAGAAGGCACAGTGGAAAGCCAGCGCAGGGGTGGAGGGTACCTCTCATTAGAATAACAACATAGAGTACAAGAGAAAAGAGAATTAGGGGGTAGCAGAGAGAAGAAGAAAAGAGAAGGGAGGGAGAGATGAGAGAGGGGGGGGGAAAGGAATAGCCGGGCGGTCCCCCCAGCCGAAGCCATGCAAGCAGTTGATATGGAGTGAATATGAACACGGGGTAATAGAGCTCACAAGTAGAGGCCTAAGCCATAGTGTATTATATGGTAGCTAATGGCGGTTCAGCACCAAAGAACGACGTCCAGGGGGTCCAAGTTGCAGTAAAGTGGACAGGGGTATCGTGGAGCACTGCTGTGATACGTTCTAGCCTATAAGTCTGCCAGATAGCGTTTATAGTGGCAGGAACAGTAGGGGGTGACACGGATTTCCAGTTGGCTGCAATTTGGCATTTACCTGTGTTCAAAATATGCTTAACTAATTTCTGCTGTTGGCGGGGGGTGTGAGGTAGCGGACGGGAGAGCAAATTGTAGAGGGGTGACGTTGGAACTGATAGCCCCAGAATGTCAAAGATTAATTTATGGATTTTAGTCCAGTAAATCTTAATCCGTGGACAGCTCCACCACATGTGCAGCAGGGTACCGCGTTGACCACATAGGCGCCAGCATCTATCTGAGCAGGAGGGGTAGATTGAATGAAGACGCGCAGGTACCAAGTACCAACGATAGTATAATTTGTAGGAATTCTCTTTCATTCGAACTGAGATGGAGCTCGTGGAGATTTCCGTTTTGATAGCGGAACAGTCCTCGGTTGTCAGAGTCTAACCCACCTCCCTTTCCCAGGCCAACTCATGCTGTTCCTTTTGGGGCAAGTTATGAGCAAGCAAAATTTGATATATGGCCGAAAGCAATCCCCTGGTAGATAGGCCAGCGGAGCACAAAGATTCAAAGCTCGATTTACCTCCCGGGGAGGATGTTTTTGGGAGAGAGGATGCAAAGTGGCGTAACTGTAAGAACTGATAAAAAACTGAGTGTGGGAGGGAGAAGCGGGATTGTAAATCAGCAAACAAAGGGAACGAATGAAGGGGAGCAACGTCTAATAAGAATAGTACGTTATAGTTAGTCCAAAATTCAAACGCTGAGTAATTTTCACCTGGCGGGAAGCTAGGGTTGTTCCACAGAGGGGTGAGGCGGGGTGGAAGGAGCACAACTGGTAAAGCTGCGAACAAAGGTCCCATATGGATAGAGTGAATCGTACAGTGGGCAACAAAGAGGAAGCAGGTGGGCGGGTTTTCGGGTGACACCATAATAAGCTAAAAGAAGAGTACTTTTGAAGTGAGGCTGCCTCTAGATGCGTCCAGACTCTATGGCCAGGGATAGTGTGCCTAAGAACACACGCCGTTAAGTGGGTAGCTCTTTAATATTTAAGGAGATCGGGAACTCCCAGGCCTCCCGCTAGGCGGTGTTTTTGGAGAATACGCATTTTCACCCTGGGTTTTCTTCATGCCCATATAAATTTAGTAATATCAGCTTGGAGATTTTTAAGAATTTTAGTAGGGATATGGATGGAAAGAGTTTGCCACAGGTACAGCAGACGCGGTAGTAGGGTCATCTTAACAGCAGTCATTCGCCCAAACCAGGATAGGATATATTTATTCCACGTGGTCATATCGTGTTTAAGAGAAGAGAATAATCTGGGAAAGTTGGCAGCGTAGAGGCCAGAATAAGATTTAGTTAAATAGATACCCAGGTATTTGAGTTTATCAGATTGCCAGGTACACGGAAAGGAAGCCTGAAGAAGTCAGAGGTCCAGGTCTGGAACGTGCAAGGCCAAGATTTCAGTCTTATCTGAGTTTATGTTATAATTCGAAAAACGGCTGTAAGTAGAGATTTCCTCCAACAGGTTTGGGAGGGAGATATGTGGGTCCGTAAGGGTAAGAATAATGTCATCGGCATACAATGCTATTGTATGATTCTGAGTGCCCACCACAATACCCGATATATTACGATTCAATCGGATTCTAGCTGCCAGTGGCTCCATAATGAGGGCAAAGAGCAGCGGAGATAGGGGACAACCCTGTCTGGTGCCATTTCTTATAGGAAGGGGGTCAGAGGATAAGCCGTTGACTAAGATGGAGGCTGAGGGATTGTGATAAAGCGAGGCGACGCCTCTGGAGAAGGCCCCATGCAAGCCCATGTTAATAAGCGTCTTTTGCAAAAATGGCCAGGCCACCCTATCGAAGGCCTTTTCTGCGTCGAGGGCCACTACTAGGGTTGGGAGAGACTTGTCTTGCACCAGGTGAATAAGGTCAATGAGGCGTCTGGTGTTGTCCACAGCCTGTCTACACGGGACAAAGCCGACTTGATCAGGATGAATAAGGGAGGGTAAGAAGGGAGCAAGTCTGTTGGCCAGGATTTTAGCAAAGAGTTTTAGGTCAACATTTAGGAGTGAGATAGCTCTGTAGTTCTTCATCTCTAAGGGATCCCTATCCGGTTTGGGAATGAGGATAATGTTAGCTCTGGTGGTGGCCTCATCAAAGGAGCCCCCTTCCAGAACAGAATTAAATAAAGATTGAATCATGGGGAGCAAAAGGGTCATAAATTTTTTATAGTACAGGGCGGTGAAGCCATCGGGGCCAGGGGCCGCCGAACGGCGTAGCTGTTTAATGGCCGCCAAGATTTCCTCTATAGAGATAGGGGCATTAAGCTTTGACACGTCTGACTCGGAGAGCTTATGGAGCTTACAAGAGGAAAGATAGTGTTGAAGTCCGATGACAGGGTTGGAGTCAGAGTGAGCATTAGGCGGAAGATTATACAAAGATGTATAAAAGCCCCGAAATTGGGAGGCCATACGCGTTGGGTCAAACGTAGTGGAACTGTCAGCGCATCGTAGAGAGACAATCCGGTTTTGGATGCGCTTTGCTCGCAGCTTCCGGGCCAGCAAAGTGTCAGCCTTATCAGACTTCTCATAGAATCTCTGGTGTGTCCACAAGAGCGCCTTGACTGCCTTCTTGGTTAGGATTTGGGATAATTGGCCCTTAACTGCCAAAAGTTTGGAGTATGTTTTCTTCTTGGGGCGGCGTTGATGAAGATGGGTCAGGGCGACAAGCTTCGACTCGAATTGTCGGATACGTTGTGTCTCGGCTTTCCTCTGGGCAGATGAAAGGCTTATAAGGAAACCGCGAATGGTAGCCTTGTGTGCCTCCCACAACACGGATGGGGCGATGTCCGGAGATGCATTATCAGAATAATAATGTGTTAGTGCGGCAGCAATATCCGCAACAGTGCTGTTCTTGAGGAGAAGGGATTCATTCAAGTGCCAGGAGCGGAGAGGGGGATGCGAGGAAGGGGCCTCTATCTCAAAGAGCACAGCATAGTGGTCCGACCAGGAGATAGGGAGCGTCCGAGCACCGAGGAGTTTTTGGGTCGTGCCGTGGTCGACAAAGACATAGTCAATACGGGTATAGAGATCATGAGGCGGGGAGTAGTGGGTATATCCCCTCGCCGAGGGGTATAAAGTTCTCCATCCGTCGTATAGGTTATAGAGTGATAAGTGAGATTGTAGCCGTTTAGCTAAGTTATTGGGAGTAGCCGGAGTAGCACCAGGGTGGGATCTATCTATAAGGGGGTCCATAGTAACATTACAGTCGCCACCAATAACAGTCATACCAGTAGGGAGCCGGGAAAGGCTGTCAAAAAAGGCAGTAAAAAGGGAACCCTGCTGCACATTAGGGGCATAAACAGAAGCCAAAATAAGAGGAGTCTGATTGTAGGAACATGAGAGGATAATGTAGCGGCCCTGGGGGTCCGACACAGTATCATGGACAACTAAGGGAAGGCCGTGACATATCATGATAGCAGTGCCCCTACGTTTAGCAGGCATATCAGAGTAGTAGACATGTGGAAATTGCTTACAGAACATAGAGGGGTGGGGGGATTTAAAATGTGTCTCCTGAATTAGGACAATGTCGGACTTCCGTCTATTAAAAAATTGGATAGCCATGGCTCGCTTGGTGGGAGAATTAAGTCCGTTAGCATTAACTGACAAAATGTTCAAAGTCATGGCGGGAAAAGATGCGGGTGATGCATAGTGGGGGGCAGGAGGGGACCGCGCCGGCTATGAAGATGAGAGCGAGGGGAAGAGAAGAGAGGAGAGAGAGAAAAGGGAAAAGGATCTGTATAAGTATACAGAGGGGAAAAACCCTTTCCTATAGAAGGGCGGGGTCCAACAAAGAAAGGATAAGCACCGTCTGGGTGCATCCTTCGGTAGGGGGTTCGGGCTTGTAGCAAAAGAGCAAATATACAGAGAAGAAACATTCAATGGAAGGTATAAGGAAAGCGACCAAGCGACAGGGGGGGTAGTAGAGGCTGACAAGATTGCAGCATATAAGCCTAATTCGAAATTTGCAAGCAACCTAGGTATAGGCAGAAAGTAAGATAAAACATTCAATGACATCGGAGGTTAATCAGGTATAAACAGTACCGTAATAATAGGAACGATACACAGGAAAGAAAAAAAAAACAACAACTAACCTTTCACATCTATATAATAAGCTAGTAAAACAGTAACATGGCGGGGGCAGCCCAGTAGTGGGGAGCTCCCAACAGCAGAGTGGAGTGCAAAAATTGGGGTGAGCCTGGTGAGGGGGTACCCGCTTAGGGTATTATATATAATGAGGTGCTGAGGGGGCGAGGAGCAGAAATAACACCAGGAGGCCGGACGTCGTCAGCTGATGACCGACGGCGTGTGGCCAAGGCAGCACTCACAGCACACTATTATTTGAAAAAACTCAACCAACCTGTGACAAGAAAACAAAAAACAAAAACAAAAACAGTAAATACATATGTGGAAACGATGTCACTAAATACTAGGAAATGATTAAGCAGTGAGCCAAACTGGGGCTGGGGCCCTAGGTCTAGAGGCAGAGGGCGATTGTTGGCTCCGAATGGACTCAGGGATGTCATCAGCAATGTCCAGGGTCTTGAGCAGGTCATAGCCTTGAGCTGGGGTTTTGACGGTATACACGGTACCATTCCGCGTAACTTGTAAGTGGAAGGGGAAACCCCATCTATATTTGATGGAATGGTTGCGGAGTGTCTTTGTTATATTGACGAGGTCTCTGTATTTCTTGAGAGTAGAGGGGGCAAGATCTTGAAAAAGCTGCAATTGTGAGCCAGCGTAGGAAACCAGGGGTACATCCCTAGCCGCAGACATAATGCGTTCTTTAGTGGTGTAATAGTGAAAACGTATGATAACGTCACGTGGTGGCTGGTTTGGAGGTGGTTTGGGACGGAGGGCCCTGTGGGCACGGTCCAAGTGAAGAAGGGCCTTGGAGATACCAGGGACTAGTTGCAGATAGAGGTTCTCGAGATAATCGGGGAGAGACTCAAACGGCACACTCTCAGGGATATTGCGAATGCGGACATTGTTCCGGCGATTGCGGTTGTCAATATCCTCTAGGTGGTCTATGTTCGCTTCCATATCGGCCCGAATGTCTGAGAGTTCCTGCTCAACTACAGTCTGGAAGTGACAGACCTCGTCAACCTTATGTTCCAAGGTGTCGGTACGGGAGCCCAGGTCCGCCAGTTCAGACCTAAATTCAGTTAAAACCGCCCTCATTTCAGATTGGATCGTTTTCGTAACAATGGCCACAATATCTTGAATAGAGAGAGGGGCAGAAAGGGTAGCAGAGTCATCAGGATCAGGTGCCTGCTCAGCCGACGGAGAGTTCTGGGCAGCGGAACCGGCCTTTTCCCAGGCGCGTAGAATACTAGGTTTAGGCGTCTGGGAGTTTTTGCGGTTTTTCTGAGACATGTTTGGCTTAGAGTCCTGGATTAATATAGCAGTGTAATGCAATATATGCTGTGAAGCCCCCAGTCACTGGGTGGTCGCTGTAATCAGGGAAATAGAGACATAATATGGCCGCCGCGCGTCCCAGCGAGCGGGCAGGCCGAGCCGCGTCCCGCCAGACTACGGCAGCGAAGTCAGGGAGAGAGGACAGGACGGTATCTTGGGCAGTGTCCAGCAGCGGTTCGGGTCCCGGGGATGTAGACAAGCCGGCCCCCTCCGTATCCGCACTTCCGGAAGTCCGTGGCGGGTCGGCCCAGAAATTGGGGCCCCGGTCCGGAGAGTCCAGGTAGGCCGCAGTCTGCAGGAGCTGTAGTTGTGCTCCCCGACTCCGCAGCTTCCACCCGGGCACCCCAGGGACCACAACAGGGCAAGGGGCAGAGGGCAGACCGGGTTAAATATAGCAAGAGATGGGTTTAAAGGGTCAGGCTGAGGGAGCTCTCAAACGGCACATCTAGTCTTCTCAGCAGCTAGGCCATGCCTCCCAGTAGTATCCTCTTAAGTAGTTACCAATGGGACTACTTACCTGATTGGTTTTTATTACTCCTAAGTAGAGATGTGCAGCGGGCATTTTTCTTGTTTTGTGTTTTGGTTTTGGATTTGGGTCCGCGGTCGTGTTTTGGATTCGGACGCGTTTTGGCAAAACCACCCTTTCGGGTTTTGGATTCAGATGCGTCTTGGATTCAGGTGATTTTTTAGAAAACAGCTTAAATCATAGAATTTGGGGGTTATTTTGATCCTATAGTATTATTAACCTCAATAACATTAATTTCCACTCATATCCAGTCTATTCTGAACACATCACACCTCACAATATTATTTTTAGTCCTAAAATTTGCACCAAGGTCCCTGGATGACTAAGCTAAGCGACCCAAGTGGCCAGCACAAACACCTGGCCCATCTAGGAGTGGCACTGCAGTGTCAGACAGGATGGCACTTAAAAAAATAGTCCCCAAACAGCACATGATGCAAAGATAAATAAAAAAAGAGGTGCAAGATGGAATTGTCCTTGGGCACTCCCACTCACCCTTATGTTGTATAAACAGAACATGCACACTTTAACAAACCAATCATTTCAGCGACAGGGTCTGCCACACGACTGTGGCTGAAATGACTGGCTGGTTTGGGCCCCCAGCAAAAAAAAAGCAATCAATCTCTCCTTGCACAAACTGGCTCTACAGAGGCAAGATGTCCACCTCCTCCTCATCATCCGATTCCTCACCCCTTTCACTGTGTACATCCTCCTTCTCACAGAGTATTAATTCGTCCCCACTGGAATCCACCGTCACAGTTCCCTGTGTACTTTCTGGAGGCAATTGCTGGTAAATGTCTCCATGGAGGAATTTATAATTCATTTTGATGAACATCATCTTCTCCACATTTTCTGGAAGTAACCTCCTACGCCGATCGCTGACAAGGTTACCCGCTGCACTAAACACTCTTTCAGAGTACACACTGGAGGGGGGGGCAGCTTAGGTAAAATAAAGCAAGTTTGTGCAAGGGCCTCCAAATTGCCTCTTTTTCCTGCCAGTATACGTACGGACTGTCTGACATGCCTACTTGGATGCTGTCACTCATGTAATCCTCCACCATTCTTTCAATGGTGACAGAATCATATGTAGTAACAGTAGACATGTCAGCAATCATTGGCAGGTCCTTCAGTCCGGATGTCAGCACTTGCTCCTGACTGCCCTGCATCACCGCCAGCGGGTGGTTTTGGAAATGTTATCCTTTTCCTGGCAGCTCCAGTGGCGGTAGAAAATGAAGGAGGAGCTGTTGGTGGGTCACGTTCCACTTGACATGACAATTGTCTCACCAGCAGGTCTTTGAATGTCTGCAGACTTGTGTCTGCCGGAAAGAGAGATACAACGTAGGCTTTAAACCTAGGATCGAGCACGGTAGCCAAAATGTAGTGCTCTGATTTCAACAGATTAACCACCCGTTAATCCTGGTTAAGCGAATGAAGGGCTCCATCCACAAGTCCCACATACTTTGCGGAATCGCACCGTTTTAGCTCCTCCTTCAATTTATCCAGCTGTTTCTGCAAAAGCCTGATGAGTGGAATGACCTGACTTAGGCTGGCAGTGTATGAACTGACTTCACGTGTGGCAAGTTCAAAGGGTTGGAGAACCTTGCACAACATACAGCAGTCTTCTGCCACCTGATACTTGTTCCAGTGTCACTTTCATGATCCAGGTAATTCCTTATCAGAATTTACCTTCCAAATGCCTCCTGAGAGTGTCCCAGCGTTCCAAGCCTGGATTCCATCTGCACTGTCTGCATGCAGCACGCTGCATCTCATTGTCTCAAATCTCTTTACTGTGATTCTGGCAGCTTCATGGTTAATGCTCACATTCAAGTTACAAACAATCTTTCCCTCCAAAAGCTAACATGGGCGCAGCCATGTTTTCCTAGTCACATGTTACCTTTCAGCCTATCAGCTGCACTCTGGTCTCAGCCAAATTATCCAGCAGCTGCACTCTAGACTCTGCTTAATCAGCCATCCAATCCCTGCTTCCCAGCAGGTATAAATATCTGTTCCTGGGGTGGAAAGAGGTCAGTGCTTCAATTGTCTTCAATGATTCCAGTGTGTAGTTCTCCCATGGACTTTCTCTGCAGTACAGCCTGACTCTGCAGTGTCTCATCATTGCATCCTGTGACCGGCAGTTACCCGACATTGGCTTCCAGCTTCCAGCGGTGCTCTGCCCTGCCGGTAACCATCGGTGTTCCGCCATCGATCTCCAGTAACCATCGGTGTTCTGCCATCGATCTCCAGTAACCATCGGTGTTCTGCCATCGATCTCCAGTAACCATCAGTGTTCCGCCATCGATCTCCAGTAAGCATCTGTGTTCCGCCATCAATCTCCAGTAACCATCGGTGTTCCGCCATTGATCCCTAGTCATCATCGGTGTTCTGCCATCGATCCCAAGTCACCATTGGTGCTCCGTCATCGATCCCAAGTCATCATCGGTTCTCCGTCATCGATCTCAAGTCACCATCGGTTTTCTATCGTCAGTATTCCTCTGAACTGTTTCCTATTACCAATACCAAGTCATCAGTATTCCTCTGAACTGTGTTTAATAAACTCTTAATACTTTTTACAAAGTTTTCTTGGTCACGCCTTCGGGCATTTGTTCTAAAGGTTCCCTGCATGTCAAAGAACCCTGTACTGCCTCCCAGGTACACATATATCTCAGCCCCTACAACTGAGGCTTCCCCCTGGTCAGCACCAGCCCTCAGTTGTGACAGTCATCTGCTGATGTAACTATGTTTATTTACCCTGTACTTGTCCTATACTGTCATCAACTGTAAGTTGCTGTTATCCTGTTTGATTATTTATGTACTCTGTAATTGGGCACTGCGGAACCCTTGTGGCGCCATATAAATAAAGGATAATAATAATAATAATAATAATAACATGGAAATCATTCTCCACTGCGCTTGAGTCAGGTGCATTCCCCCTCCTTTGCCTATATCGTAGGCAGATGTATAATCTTGAATGGCCTTTTGCTGCTCCTCCATCCTCTGAAGCATATAGAGGGTTGAATTCTACCTTGTTATCACCTCTTGCTTCAGCTGATGGCAGGGCATGTTCAGGAGTGTTTGCTGGCGCTCCAGTCTTCGGCATGCGGTGGCTGAATGCCGAAAGTAGCCCGCAATTTTTCGGGCCACCGACAGCATCTCCTGCACGCCCCTCTCATTTTTCCAAAATTATGCACCACCAAATTAATTGTATGTGCAAAACATGGGACGTGTTGGAATTTGCCCAGACGTAATGCACGCACAATATTGGTGGCGTTGTCCGATATCACAAATCCCCAGGAGAGTCCAATTAGGGTAAGCCAATCTGCTATGATGTTCCTCAGTTTTCGTAAGAGGTTGACAGCTGTGTGCCTCTTATGGAAAGCAGTGATACAAAGCGTAGCCTGTCTAGGAACAAGTTGGCGATTGCGAGATGCTGCTACCATCTACGCAGTGGGCTGTCACAGTCATATAGTCCTGAGTCTGCCCTGCCCCACTTGTCCACATGTCCGTGGTTAAGAGAACAGTGGGTACAACTGCATTTTTTAGGACACTGAGGACACTTTTTCTGACGTCTGTGTACATTCTCGGTATTGCCTGCCTAGAGAAGTGGAACCTAGATGGGATTTGGTACTGGGGACACACTACTTCAAGCTATTCTCTAAGTCCCCGTGGACTAATGGTGGATACCGGATGCACGTCTAACACCAACATAGTTGTCAAGGCCTGAGTTATCCGCTTTGCAACAGTATGACTGCTGTCATATTTCATCTTCCTCGCAAAGGAATGTTGGACAGTCAATTGCTTACTGGAAGTAGTACAAGTGGTCTTCCGACTTCCCTTCTGGGATGACGATCGACTCCTAGCAGCAACAACAGCAGCGCCAGCAGCAGTAGGCATACAACTCAAGGATCCTCCAGAGGAATCCCAGTTAGGAGAGGACTCGTCAGTCTTGCCAGTGACATGGCCTGCAGGACTATTGGCGTTCCTGTCTAAGGAGGAAATTGACATTGAGGGAGTTGGTGGTGTGGTTTGCAGGAGCTTGGGTACAAGAGGAAGAAGGGATTTAGTTGTCAGTGGACTGCTTCCGCTGTTACCCAAAGTTTTTGAACTTGTCAATGACTTCTGATGAATGCGCTCCAGGGAGGATGTTCCTAGGTGGTTAACGTCCTTACCCCTACTTATTACAGCTTGACAAAGGCAACACATGGCTTGACACCTGTTGTCCGCATTTCTGTTGAAATAATTCCACACCAAATAGGAGATTTTTTTTGTATTTTGACCAGGCATGTCAATGG
The DNA here is from genome assembly GCF_028390025.1 of Pseudophryne corroboree. Classification (NCBI taxonomy): domain Eukaryota; kingdom Metazoa; phylum Chordata; class Amphibia; order Anura; family Myobatrachidae; genus Pseudophryne; species Pseudophryne corroboree. Next base: position 708,117,845 of record NC_086445.1, read on the forward strand.
CCTTATTCATCCCATGGACAACAGGTGTCTCCCCGGGTGCCTGACTTAAACAAAACACCTCACCATCAGAATCCTCCTCGTCCATTTCCTCCTCAGCGCCAGCAACACCCATATCCTCATCCTGGTGTACTTCAACAGTGACATCTTCAATTTGAATATCAGGAACTGGACTGTGGGTGCTCCTTCCAGCACTTGCAGGGGGCGTGCAAATGGTGGAAGGAGCCACCTCTTCCCGTCCAGTGTTGGGAAGGTCAGGCATAGCAACCGACACAATTGGACTTTGTGATTTAGAACGCACAGTTCTTTGCTGTGCTTTTGCCAGCTTAACTCTTTTCATTTTTCTAGCGGGAGGATGAGTGCTTCCATCGTCATGTGTAGCTGAACCACTAGTCATGAGGAACATAGGAAAGGGCCTCAGCCATTCCTTGCCACTCCGTGTCGTAAATGGCATATTGGCAAGTTTACGCTTCTCCTCAGATGATTTTAATTTAGATTTTTGGGTCATTTTACTGAACTTTTGCTTTTTGGATTTTACATGCTCTCTACTATGACATTGGGCATTGGCCTTGACAGACGACGTTGATGGCATTTCATCGTCTCAGCCATGACTAGTGGCAGCAGCTTCAGCACTAGGTGGAAGTGGATCTTGATCTTTCCCTATTTTACCCTCCAAATTTTTGTTCTTCATTTTTTCATGTGTGGAATTATATGCCAGTAATATATTTGGAATTAGACTGCAGTAATGTCTGGAATTAGATACCACTAGATAGATACCAGATACCACTGTGACTGGAATGATGATGACTTATGCACAGTGGTGGTCATTCCGAGTAGTTCGCTCGCAAGCTGCTTTTAGCAGCTTTGCACACGCTAAGCCGCTGCCTACTGGGAGTGAATCTTAGCTTATCAAAATTGCGAACAAAAGATTAGCAGAATTGCGAATAGACACCTCTTAGCAGTTTCTGAGTAGCTCCAGACTTACTCGGCATCTGCGATCAGTTCAGTCAGTTTCGTTCCTGGTTTGACGTCACAAACACACCCAGCGTTCGCCCAGACACTCCTCCGTTTCTCCAGCCACTCCCACGTTTTTCCCAGAAACGGTACCGTTTTTTCGCACACACCCATAAAACGGCCTGTTTCCGCCCAGAAACATCCACTTCCTGTCAATCACATTACGATCACCAGAACGAAGAAAAAACCTCGTAATGCCGTGAGTAAAATTCCTAACTGCATAGCAAATTTACTTGGCGCAGTCGCACTGCGGACATTGCGCATGCGCATTAGCGACTATTCGCTCCGTTGTGACAAAAAAATAACGAGCGAACAACTTGGAATGACCCCCAGTGACAGGAAACTACCACAGCACCCTACAGCAGCAAGATGCAGCACAAGACACTGTACTAGTATTAGTAATGTAGTATTACTGAGCACCAGAAGACAATGAGCAGTGATACTGAGCACTGATGATACTGAGCACTGATGATACTACGGAGAACTGACACTGAGCAGCACGATTAGCACAAGACACTGTACTAGTATTAGTAATGTTGTATTACTGATCACCAGAAGACAATGAGCAGTGATACTGAGCACTGATGATACTGAGCACTGATGATACTGATACTACGGAGAACTGACACTGAGCAGTATGATTAGCACAAGACACTGTACTAGTATTAGTAATGTAGTATTACTGAGCACCAGAAGACAATGAGCAGTGATACTGAGCACTGATGATACTGAGCACTGATGATACTACGGAGAACTGACACTGAGCAGCACGATTAGCTCTAGACACTGTACTAGTAATGTAGTATTACTGAGCACCAGAAGACAATGAGCAGTGATACTGAGCACTGATGATACTGAGCACTGATGATACATTCAGAGAATTGACACTGAGCAGCACTATTAGCACAAGACACTGTACTAGTATTAGTAATGTAGTATTACTGAGCACCAGTCAGTGTCAGTTCTCCAAAGTATCAATGAGCAGTGATACTGAGCACTGATGATACTACGGAGAACTGACACAGAGCAGCACGATTAGCACAAGACACTGTACTAGTATTAGTAATGTATTATTACTGAGCACCAGAAGACAATGAGCAGGGACACTGAGCACTGATGATACTACGGAGAGCTGACACTGAGCAGCACAAGACGCTGTACTAGTATTAGTAATGTAGTATTGTTGAGCACCACAAGACAATGAGCAGTGATACTGAGCACTGATGATACTACTGAGCACTGATACTGAGCACTGATGATACTACTGAGAACTGACACTGAGCAGCACGATTAGCACAAGACACTGTACTAGTATTAGTAATGTAGTATTACTGAGCACCAGAAGACAATGAGCAGTGATACTGAGCACTGATGATACTGAGCACTTATGATACTGAGCACTGATGACTACTGAGAACTGACACTGAGCAGCACAATGCAGCACATGACACTGTACTAGTATTAGTGAGCAGCACAAAAGCACTCTGGAATTATACCACTGTGACTGGAATGATGATGACCAATGCACAATCACAGGACACTACTACCACAGCACCCTACAGCAGCAAGATGCAGCACAAGAGAGACACTGTACTAGTATTACTGAGCAGCACAAAAGCACTCTGGAATTGTCACCCCCCCAGATACCACTGTGACTGGAATGATGATGATCGATGCACAGTAACAGGACACTACTACCAGAGAACCCTACATCAGCACAAGAGAGACACTGTACTAGTATTACTGAGCAGCAATAAGCACTGATACTGAGCACTGATACTGAGATTTGACACTGAGAGAATGTAGCCACGTCCTCCCTGTACCCTCTACAATGCACGAGTGAAAATGGCGGCGATGCACAGCTTTTTATATGGAATCCAAATCTAGTGAGAATCCGACAGCGGGATAATGACGTTTTGCCTTGTTCGGGTTTTCTGAGTCAGGCGGGAACAACCGAGCCTGGCTCGGACCCCTGTTTCACACGTGAATTTCGGTAGGGTTCGGTTCTCAGAGAACCGAACCCGCTCATCTCTACTCCTAAGTAAAGTCAACTAGCAGTTGTCCTATAGTAAACTGTAGGTTTTGACCCTTAGGTACTGGAACCTCAATGTATCCTTTTGGACTCTCCTCCTACTGCTGTATAAATCCAGTCCAGTGATACTGCCGTATAAGTCCAGCGATACTGCCGTATATGTCCAGTGATACTGCCGTATAAATCCAGCGATACTGCCGTATATGTCCAGTGGTACTGCTGTATAAATCCAGTGAAACTGCCGTATATGTCCTGTGGTACTGCTGTATAAATCCAGTGATACTACCGTATATGTCCAGTGGTACTACCGTATAAATCCAGTGATACTGCCGTATATGTCCAGTGACACTGCCGTTTAAATCCCGTGGTACTGGCGTATAAGTCCAGTGGTACTGCCGTATAATTCCAGTGATACTGCCGTATAATTCCAGTGGTACTGGCGTATAAGTCCAGTGGTACTGCCGTATAATTCCAGTGATAGTGACGTATAATTCCAGAGATACTTCCGTATAAATCCAGTCCAGTGGTACTGCCGTATAAGTCCAGTGATACTGTCATATAATTTCAGTGATACTGTCGTATAATTCCAGTGATGCTGCCGTATAAATCCAGTCCAGTGGTACTGTCGTATAAGTCCAGTGGTAGTGCCGAATAATTCCAGTGATACTGCCATGTAATTCCAGTGGTACTGCCATATAAATCCAGTGATACTGCCATATAAATCCAGTTCAGTGGTACTGCCATATAATTCCAGTAATACTGCCGTACAATTAGAGTGATAATGCCATATAAATCAAGTCCAGTGGTACTGCCGTATAATTCCAGTGATACTGCTGTATAATTCCAGTGGTACTGCTGTATAATTCCAGTGGTACTGGCATATAAATCCAGTGATACTGCTGTATAAATCCAGTCCAGTGGTACTGCCGTATAAGAACAGTGGTACTGCCATATAATTCCAGTGATACTGCTGTATAATTCCAGTGGTACTGCCGTATAAGTCCAGTGATACTGTCTTGTGCTGTATATTATTTACTCTATTTAAAGGGATTATTAATATTTAATCCAAATAATGTTTACAGGGATTGCCCTGTGTGTTGTAGGGATACGCTGTCCTGTTCCGCATATTGTGTTATATAACTCCAGAAAAATAATAGAGAACATAAATTTGGAGGATAAAATATGGAAAGATCAAGTACCACTTCCTCCTAGTGGTAAATCTGCTGCCACTAGTCATGACATAGAAGATGAAATGCCATCAATGTCGTCTTCCAAGGCCGATGCCCAATGTGATAGTAGAGGGCATGAACAATCCCAAAAGCCAAAGTTCAGTAAAATTACCCAAAAAAAATAATTTAAATGTTCGGAGGAGAAACGTAAACTTGCCAATATGCCATTTACGACAGTGGCAAGGAATGGCTAAGGCCCTGGCCTATGTTCTTGACCAGTGGTTCAGCTTCACATGATGATGGAAGCCCTCATCCTCCCGCTAGAAAAATGATAAGAGTTAAGCTGGCAAAAGCACAGCAAAGAACTGTGCATTCTAAGATGGTATCACAAATCCCCAAGTAGAGTCCAAGTGTATCAGCGGTTGCGATGCCTGACATTCCCAACACTGGACGGGAACAGGTGACTCCTTCCAGCATTTGCACGCCCTCTGCAAGTGCTGGAAGGAGCACCCACAGTCCAGTTTCTGATATTCAGATTGAAGATGTCACTGTTGAAGTACACCAGGATGAGGATATGGGTGTTGCTGGCGCTGAGGAGGAAGTTGACGTTGAGTATTCTGATGGTGATGTGGTTTGTTTAAATCAGGTATCGGGGGAGACAGTTGTTGTCCATGGGATGAATAAGCCCATTGTGATGCCTGGGCAAAATACCAAAAGAGCCACCTTTTGGTGTGGAATTATTTCTCCACAAATCCGGACAACAGGTGTCAAGCCATGTGTTGCCTTTGTCAATCTGTAATAAGTAGGGGTAAGGATGTTAACCATCTAGGAATATCTTCCCTTATACGTCACCTGCAGCGCATTCATCATAAGTCATTGTCAAGTTCTGAAACTTTGGCTAAGAGTGTAAGCAGTCCACTGACTCCTAAATTCCTTCTTCCTCTTGTACCCAAGCTCCTGCAAGCCACACCACCAACTCACTCAACGTCAACTTCCTCCTCAGTCAGGAACATTAGTAGTCCTGCAGGCCATGTCACTGGCAAGACTGACGAGTCCTCTCCTAACCGGGATTCCTCTGGAGGATCCCTGAGTTGTACGCCTACTGCTGGTGTTGCTGCCATTGCTGTTGTTGCTGCTCGGAGTCGGTCGTCATCCCATAGGGGAAGATGGAAGACCACTTGTACTACTTCAAGTAAGCAATTGACTGTCCAACAGTCCTTTGCAAGGAAGATGAAATATGACAGCAGTCATCCTGTTGCAAAGCGAATAACTGAGTCCTTGATAGCTATGTTGGTGTTAGACGTGCGTCCGGTATCCGCCATTAGTTCAGTGGGACTTAGAGAATTGCTTGAGGTACTGTGTCCCCAGTACCAAATCCCATCTAGATTCCACTTCACAAGGCAGGCAATACCGAGAATGTACAGAGACGTCAGAAAAAGTGTCCTCAGTGTCCTAAAAAATGCAGTTGTACCCACTGTCCACTTATCCATGGACATGTGGATAAGTGGAACAGGGCAGACTAAGGACTATATAACTGTGACAGCCCACTGGGTAGATGTATTGCCTTCCGCAGCAACAACAGCAGCGGCACCAGTAGCAGCATCTCGCAAATGCGAACTCGTTTCTAGGCAGGCTATGCTTTGTATCACCGCTTTCAGTAAGAGGCACACCACTGGCAACCTCTTATGGAAACTGAGGAACATCATCGCAGAATGGCTTACCCCAATTGGACTCTCCTGGGGATTTGTGATATCGGACAACGCCACCAATATTGTGCGTGCATTACGTCTGGGCAAATTCCAACACGTCCCATGTTTCACACATACAATTAATTTGTTAGTGAAGAATTTTTTTTCAAATTAAAGGGGCGTGCAGGAGATGCTGTCGGTGGCCCAGAAAATTGTGGGCCACTTATGACATTCCACCACCGTGTGCTGAAGACTGGAGCACCAGCAAACACTCCTGAACCTGCCCTGCCATCACCTGAAGCAAGAGATGGTAACGAGGTGTAAACGAGGTGAAATTCAACACTCTACAAAAAAACGCTGTGATGATTGCGGCAGAGAGAGCCCGGAGTGATGTTAAGTCAGCCGCTATGCCCCTGCACGGGGACAGGAGAGCGAGGTCCACACTAGCCGCCGGGCTGAGATGGAATGCAGCCGTACACACTGATGGCTGTGCAGCCCAGGCGGCGGGATGTTACCTGTGCGGCCTGATGTCAATGAGCTCTCACCAATGGCGGCGTGACCTTGCTCTCCCATCCCCATGCAGGGGCATAGCGGCTGAATTAAATAACATCACACCGGGCTCTCTCTGCCGCAATCATCACAGCGTTTTTTTGTTTATTTGCACAGTCTATCTTCACACCACCTGTATACCATTCATTCATTTAAGGTTCCTCATCATTCCAGGATCATTGGAACCGTTACGTGCTACTATAGATACAGGACTTTTTTGGGACTTTCCTTTCACGGATCAAGTGAGTTACACTCTCCTGTACACAGATCTGTAGTTCATTTCAACAGTTCTATATCAATGGGGTATATTTACTAAGCTCCCGATATTGACCGATTTGGTGTTTTTTCTTCAAAGTGTCATCTCGGGAATTTACTAAACTCAAATCTCGGCAGTGTTGAGGGCATTCGTATTTTTTTGGAAGTCAAAGTTAAAAAATACGAATGAATACACCATCGGTCAAACGCGGCTGTTTAGGTATACAACTCGGTAATTTACTATGCATTCGTATTTGAAATCTCTACCGTGAAAGTGCATTGGCGGCCATGAAAAAAAGCGAATCGTAAAAAAAGGCTGGAAAAAAATAGACCTGCTTTTGAGAAGCGTGTTTACATGTGTTTACAATTCTACATTAATCACACCTTCATTTTTGGTCCTTTAAAAGGGAAACAAGCACATTTTTAACATCTCTCACTCTGAAATGGCTGCTGCCGTGTGTAGTACTGTTTTTTTTTTTGGCCTGTGGGATACCTGAGAGTGCTCCAGCAGGCTACAATAAACCAGGGCCACAAAACTGACCATGGTCAGCAGGTTGTTCAGGTTCCGCGGAGGCTGCGCAGGGCTCATTTTTTTAGGGGGCGTTTAAAGTTTAACGCATTGGCCGATGACCAGCTCATACAGATGTTCTGGCTACATACAAACATCGTTTCCCGTCTGTATGACCTTGTCAAACTGGACCTAGACCCTGAGACAACAGCACGCTCTCGCTCTGTCTCAGGCCTGGACAAACTCCTGGCTGTGTTGCACTTTATGGCTACTGTCAGCTTTCACGCTGTGACTGGCGATGTAATTTCTATCTCAAAGGCCACCTTTTCTAAATTTTCTAATCAGGTAAGTTAACACATACATACTCCTCTATGTCTAAGTTGTGCTTCTGTGATGTAATATAACACAGTATTGTATTTTAAACACATCATGACACTCACCTTATATTTTGAGATGTCCACTCAGGTTTGGGATGCTTTGTATCCACACATAGATGCCTCTATCTGCTTCCCTACCCAGGAGTCGTAGTGGCATGCAGTCAGGGTCTTTTTCTATGAGCTTGCTGGCATGCCCAATGTGCTGGGTGCCATAGATTGCACAAATGAAGTAAACAGTCAGCAAGTAGAGGAGATAGAAACATTTTGCCAAAGTGTGAGTACAGATGTAGGGAGGCAGGTAAGCCAGTAATTGATTATGCGTCATTTTACTGGTAAGTCTTAATTTATCTAACTGAACATTGGCTAACCCCAAACATAAAATATATGTATTTATGAATTATGTTTGTGAAGCGTTTTTGTTTGATATTAGGCATGTTGTTTACAATTACTCAATAACATTTTCATATTACACTGTCAGTCAATAACAAATTAAACATTACACATATAGCATTTGAGTTATTTATTATCTTAAACACTATGGCCCTCATTCCGAGTTGTTCGCTCGTTCTTTTTCATCGCATCGCAGTGAAAATCCGCTTAGTACGCATGCGCAAAGTTCGCACTGCGACTGCGCCAAGTAACTTTACTATGAAGAAAGTATTTTTACTCACGGCTTTTTCTTCGCTCCGGCGATCGTAATGTGATTGACAGGAAATGGGTGTTACTGGGCGGAAACACGGCGTTTCAGGGGCGTGTGGCTGAAAACGCTACCGTTTCTGGAAAAAACGCAGGAGTGGCCGGGGAAACGGTGGGAGTGCCTGGGCGAACGCTGGGTGTGTTTGTGACGTCAACCAGGAACGACAAGCACTGAAATGATCGCACAGGCAGAGTAAGTCTGGAGCTACTCTGAAACTGCTAAGTAGTTAGTAATCGCAATATTGCGAATACATCGGTCGCAATTTTAAGAAGCTAAGATTCACTCCCAGTAGGCGGCGGCTTAGCGTGTGTAACTCTGCTAAATTCGCCTTGCGACCGATCAACTCGGAATGAGGGCCTATAATTGTGTTGGGCACAAATCTAGAATCATGAGTTTTATATGACAAAACTTTATTATTATTTTTTGTTGCTTGCTCATTTTTTTGTTGTTTTTTTGGTGGCTGCAGAGGATTCTGTTGGCACATTGGGCCGTGTTCTGCTTGATCGCCTAACTGGGGAGGAAATTGGGGTCTGGCTAGGTGTGGTTGTCCCCGAGCTTGAGCCTTGTTGCTGGGCTGCCAACAAATTGATGTTTTGGCTCAGGTTGTTGATGCTTGCTGTCAGTTGTGTTGTTGCGGCTGTGTTGTTGGCGACTATTCTGGACATACTTTCTGTGATGAGCTGATTGCTCTGGATTAGTTGTATGAGGGCTTGTTGCTGGCGGTTTTGTTCGTCCATGATGCGTTGAAAGCTTCCTATAATTTGGCTGTTGTCTGCTCTCATTTGTTCCATGCTATTGGCCACTCTGCCAAATTGTACAATCAGTCTGCCTGAGTTTCTACTCAGTCTCGGTAGATGATGTGGCAGACTGGCAAGGTATTGGCTGTGGTTTTGCAGACAGGCATAGTGTTGGGCCTGTTGTGTGGACCAACTGGACCAAAAGTCTTGTCCCATTTGTGGCTGGGGTGGTGTTGGGCTCAATTGTTGGGTGGGGGTTGTTTAGGGTGGGGGAGTAATTACAGCCGGCGTGGTTGGCTGGTTCAGATCAACTGCTTGCAGGTGTAGTGTGTAAGTTTGCTGTAAGTCAGTTTCCTGCTGGGTATCCTGGGGCATGATGTCTGGATCTGTATGGGGTTGAAGACAACCACAATTTAGTTACTGTTGGGCTTCGGCTTTTATTGTGCTTTACGACAACATGCATTACTTCTTAATATGCATGTAGAAAATTATAAATAGAGTGTGGGTAAACTTATGATTATATTAGACATTATATTTAAAAAATGTGGCTTCTTTGGTTCCCTACTCATTACAACAATCTTTAAGGTAAATGTTGGGCTATGAGCTTAACTTAATGGTCAAACACGTAGAAATGTAAAAATGCTACATTACACCCTTTACATATTCTGTTTAAAGCTTCCTTTTGGCCAAAAAAAAAACCCATTAAATGTGTACAACAATACACTCATACATTGTTAAAGGCTGTCAGTCTTTCCCAGTAAACATTTTCAATTATAGTGAAAAAACATATATTTAAAAATATGTTTGGCACAAGTGGCCACACCTATTTAGCGCATATTGTTAATTTGAGATGTGTACCACGAAATAATGCTTACCATGGCGTCAAATTAATAACATTGAATTTGTTTTTAAGATGGGATGTTGTCCATAGCAACCAATAACATTGCAGGGATTATATTCGGGAAGGTGCTCTATTAATGTTACGGAGAATAGGATTGGTTGGTATGGGCAACATCACATCTTAAATAGAAGTCCCATCTTAGTAACATTACCCACATGTGTTTGCTCGTGTTGCTTACTGCAAGGATGAGTGTGTGCTTTAGTTTTTTTTTTAAAAACACTGTGGAAAATGCATTTAATTTAAATAAATACGTTTTACTCACCAGACAGCTGAGGGGGATTGTGGCTCATCGCTTTGTGGACTGGCCAAAATGGCTTCTGGTGGCTGAGCCAACACAGTTGAGATGCGCCGTTGTGGTGGTGAGGATGCGGGTGTAGTTACCGCCTCAAGACGGCGTCTCTTACTACCCATCTTCTGGAGACTGCCAGACCCCTGCGAATGTCGTCTTAGTGGAGTGCGGTGCGATGATGAAGTTCCTATGGGATAATATAAACATTATAATTCTGTCTTTCTATGGGGTCTATTCATGAAGAAGTGAAAAGTGTGGAGAAGTTGACCATGGCAACCAATCAGCATTAACGTAACATTTATAATTTGCATACTTTAAAATTATACAGAGCCACTGATTGGTTGCCATGGGCAACTTCTCCACTGACTCACTGCTCCACTCTTTTCACTGCTTCTTGAATAGAGCCCTATGTGTTTACAGAATATGTGTACCCACAACATTCTTACCTGCATCGCCAGCATCCGCATCTCTTGCCAGTGTGGTTTGTGTCCTGGCTGTGCTGGCTCTCTTTCGTACTGTTGTTGAAATAGGAATTTTTACCTTATGATCATTATATTGTGAATACATATTTACTCCAAAACATTATTGTGATGTGGACATATGAAGAACATTAAGATAATTAAACTAAACTTGGCTTAATCTTTTCTGGCTGACTTCATTGGGTGTGTATACTTTAATCATGAACCAATTACAACAAACAATCCATACCCTAAGGCAGGCATGTCCAAACTGCAGCTCTCCAGCTGTTGGGAAACTACATATCCCTGCATGCCCTGACCCAGTTTTGTTGTCAGAGAATGGTAAAGCTGTGTCAGGGCATGCTGGGATATGTAGTTTCACAACAGCTGGAGGGCCGCAGTTTGGACATGCGTGCCTTAAGATGCATAATTAACAATATTATACAACTACAAAACCAACCGTGGAACTTTAACACAACAAGAAGATTAGTCTGTTAGAAACAAAAAAATTGGAGCCACAAATGACTCACAATAAACAAATACAGGTTGAGTATCCCTTATCCAAAATGCTTGGGACCAGAGGTATTTTGGATATCGGATTTTTCCGTATTTTGGAATAATTGCATTGCATACCATAATGAGATATCATGATGATAGGACCTAAATCTAAGCACAGAATGCATTTATGTTTCATATACACCTTATACACACAGCCTGAAGGTCATTTTAGCCAATATTTTTTATAACTTTGTACATTAAACAAAGTGTGTGTACATTCACACAATTCATTTTTGTTTCATATACACCTTATACACACAGCCTGAAGGTCATTTAATACAATATTTTTTAATAACTTTGTGTATTAAACAAAGTTTGTGTACATTGAGTCATCAAAAAACAAAGGTTTCACTATCTCACTCTCACTCAAAAAAGTCTGTATTTCGGAATATTCCGTATTTCGGAATATTTGGATATGGGATACTCAACCTGTATATTATTATCCATAAAAAAACAAAAATTATTCTGCGGCAATAATCACATCTTGCACACAAAGGCCTATCCACAACAACATACATTAACCAAAAAAACATTAAATAAAATGTATTAAACATTCATGAAAACACATGAGTCACACTTCATTTAAATGGAAAAAAAATAAAACCACAAAAAAAAAAAAAAATATGTGATGCTGCAAAAGGGACAGGACAACTGCTAACTTCACAAGACAAAGGGAAACAACATAACTATTTATGCTAAAAAAAAACAACACCAACACATTTCAATAATTAAGCCACTTACAAACAGAATCAGCTACAATACATTTCACACAACTAAGGACAAAGCACATATGTTAAAATAATATAAATATTGTACCACAAACTCACCATCCTGCCTTGGACGATCCGAATCCCGGACATAAGTCGCACCAACCACTTATGATGGAAAAAGGGACCGCACAGGCTCCTCCCAATCACGATATGACGCTCGGAAGGGATTTGGCAGACTTTGCCTCCTTGGCCATCTTCGCCTTGACACGGCGCTTGATATCGTAGAAACGCTTACGACACGTGTCCTCGGTCCTACTCACCACACCTTCACTATTAACTGCCGCTACTACCTTCCCCCACAGAACACTCTTCCTGCGTGAAGGTACCTTGGCAGCATCATGGCTAAACAGCTGATGATGATGTTTCATCAGCTCCCGCACCAATGCGACATTCTCTGCATAGCTGAACTTCACATTGCGCCCAGTCTTTGTAGTGGTGCATGGCTGCGGAGCAACAGCACCATCACTGTCACTCTCACTCGAGGCCGCAGCAGCAACCTACCCCTCCTCCTCACTAACCTCCTCTACCTCACTCACCTCCTCCCTCTCACTCACCTCCTCCACCTCACTCTCCTCTGACTGGGACATATTCAGGACAAACAACAAATAACAATTATAAAAAAAAAACACATTACACACTCCTCCACTACCACTACACACCACACACCAACACACACACACACACACACACACACACACACACACACTCACACACACTCACAAACAATGACAATAGACTGAATTTTTTTTTTACAAAGACAAAAAAGTAAACAGACTTTTAAATAACTACACAACAAGTATGACAAGACTACTTACACACACACAGTACAGCACTCAGCAATCGCAAAAAACCACCTCCAAACCACAAAATACTCCAAACTACTCACCAACACCAAACACCACTTCCTCTCACCTCTCCACTAGCTAAACCCACGAGGTTCGGACGGTTTGGGGCGGTTTTATAGTAATGAGCACAGACACTCCTCCATCAGGAAACAAACCAATCAAGGACGAGTGACAAAAAAAGAAAGTTAGAAAAAAATCGCGGCCGGGAACGGAGAAACACTGCCGTAACATACAAATGACGCATTCGTTAAAAAAAAACCCCAACACGGCCGCAAAAACACAAAATCGGCCGCATTCTACATTTAAAAAGCACGAATGACATTGACATCGAAAAATGAGAACAATCAAAATACGACAGCTTAGTAAATGAGGCGTTAAAAAAACAAAAAGTTGTAAACTCACACATTCGATGTCATTCGTGTTTAATTACACTCTAAATCAACACAGATACGAATTTTAGTAAATATACCCCAATGTCTTAATTTCTTTTTTAATCAATTATTTGTAGTTTGTATCAAACAGCATTGGGCATTTTTCGGATAGAAGGCCCTTATTAACTAATTATCAAGGTTCAGGGGTATTTTATTGAGCAGATTCCATGTTATATTGAATTGTTTTATTATACTCCCGGGAGAATTGTTGTTAACATTTTTAATACAATAAATCTTCATACTTTCTGATTGTTAAGCGCAACTTGGTCTTTGTTGTCTATAGCATTTCCCTCATCAGGCTTTTGCAGAAGCAGCTGGAGAAATTGAAGGAGGAACTAAGACGGAGCGATTCCTCAAAGTATGTGGGACTTGTGGATGGAGCCCTTAATTCGCTTTGCCAGGATTCAAGGGTGGTCAATCTGTTGAAATCAAAGCATTACATGTTGTCCACCGTGCTCGATCCTAGGTTTACAGCCTATGTTGTATCTCTCTTTCTGGCAGACACAAGTCTGTAGAGGTTCAAAGACCTGCTGGTGAGAAAATTGTTAACTGAAGCGGAACATGACCTGTCAACAGCTCCCCTTCATTTTCTCGCGCAACTGGGGCTGGGAGACAAAGGTTAAGATTTCCTAGCCCACCCACAGGCAGTGATGCAGGGAAGTCAGGAGCAAATGCTGACATCTGGTCCGGACTGAAGGACCTGCCAACGATTACTGACATGTCTACTGTAACTGCATATGATTCTGTCACTATCGAAAGAATGGTGGACGATTATATGAGTGACAGCATCCAAGTAGGCATGTCAGATAGTCTGTATGTATACTGGCAGGAAAAAGAGGCCATTTGGAGGCCCTTGCACAAACTGGCTTTATTTTACCTAAGTTGCCCCCCCTCCAGTGTGTACTCTGAAAGAGTGTTTTGTGCAGCCGGTAATCTTGTCAGCGATCGACGTAGGAGGTTACTTCCACAAAATGTGGAGATGATGTTCATCAAAATTAATTTTAAATTCCTCCAGGAAGACCTTTACCAGCAATTGCCTCCATAAAGTACACAAGGACCTGTGATGGTGGATTCCAGTGGGGAAGAATTAATACTCTGTGAGGAGGAGGATGTACACACTGAAAGGAGTGAGGAATCGGAGGATGTGGATGAGGTCGACATCTTGCCTCTGTAGAGCCAGTTTGTGCAAGGAGAGATTTATCACTTATTTTTTGGTGGGGGGTCCAAACAAACCAGTCATTTCAGCCACAGTTGTGTAGCAGACCCTGTCGCTGAAATTATTGGTTTATTAAAGTGTGCATGTCCTGTTTATACAACATAAAAGTGTGTGGGAGGGCCCAAGGACAATTCCATCTTGTACCTCTTTTTCTTCTTTGCATCATGTGCTGTTTGGGGACTATTTTTTTAAAGTGCCATCATGTCTGACACTGCCGTACAACTCCAGGGGTACTGCCGTATAAGTCCAGGTGTACTGCCGTATAAGTCCACTCCAGTAGTGCTGTCTTGTGCTGCATCAGTCCAGTGGTTGTGTCTTGTGCTGCCATAAGTCCAGTGGTGCTGTATATTATTTACTACAAATAAAAGGGTTATATACATTACTTACATTATTATCCAAACAATTTTTACAGGGTTTGCCCTGTGTGGTGTATGGGTACGCTTGCCTGTGCTGCATATTATTATAATAGCTCCAATTAAAAGGGTTATTATTATCCAAATTAATTTTACAGGCTTTGCCATGGGTGTGTGGTTTAGGGGTACGCTCTCCTGTGCCACCAATATTGTGTGTGTATTAAATCTGGGTAAATTCCAGCACGTCCCATGTTGTATGTGCTGCACACTTCTGTCGCTTACCTTAGTCATACAGCTACCTCATTGCACCTCTGTTACTTCTTTGCATGATGTACTGTTTGGGGCCTAGTTTTTTACGTGCCATCCTGTCTGCAACTGCAGTGCCAGTTCTAGATGGGCCAGGTGTTTGTGCCACACACTTGTGTCGCTTAGCTTAGTCATCCAGCTACCTCCTTGCACTTCTTTTACTTCTTTGCATGATGTGGCTTAATCTACGGCTGAGACACACGCACACACACTCACACTCACACTATGATCCGCAGCAGCACTCTCTCTCTCCTTGCTCAGCCCTCTGTTCTCACAGACACACACTCTGCTCTCACAGCTCACACACACTCCTCTTGCGCTCCTGCACCTGGTTTCTGTGCACCATGTGCACTGCACCGCTGAGCTCCCTCCTGATCCTGCTCCTTCTGTGCCCCCGGCTCCTGGCTCACTCACCCCCTGCACCGGCTCACCCCCTGCACTAGCATCTAGTCTCCCTTCGTGGAGAGGACCTTTCCCATAAGCCCCTGGGTCCATGACACAAACTATTTGGAATAGCAAGCTGTGGCGAGCGAAGTGAAGCGAGACACCGAGCCCAAAGCGGGGGCGAGTGAAGCGAGCCCACAAGGGTCCAATGGTGCATAGAAAAAAAAACGTAACCACAAATGATGTGAGAACGGAGAAAACATTTAGGTACTGTAAGTGCTGAAGTTCTCTCCTGCCCTCTCGTTATGTCACTTCCAGGTCCAGATCACGAAGGTAAATTAGACACAACCGTCCTTCTAGAGCCTCACAGCCACCGTGCGCGCCCTCCGCTACTCCGTCACTTCCGGTTTCTGGTTAATCCATCACAGCAGTTCCGTCCTCACAGCAGACAGCAGTTCCGCCCACAAGCACAGCAGTTCCGCCTTGTTCCACCTACAAGCCGGCGGCAGGGAAAGAAAGAAGTGCTGGCATTCATACATAAACAAATACATAAATAAATATAAATACATAATAAATATATAGTGGTTTAGCATATACAATATTAAAACAATCTCAGAAATTAATCTAAAGTTAATTATTTTTTAAGTTGGCAGCTCTTGCACATGGCTGGGTGATAAAAGACATGGTAATTCTCACAGTCCATTTTTAATTTCCATAAACCTGTGAATTTATCTTCTTGTGGAATGGAGAATATGTTTGTGTATATAATTACATACTGTAGGGCCAAATGACAATTACACTGACATTCATGAAATACTGTACGTCTCAGTGTAAACATTTGTGTTTTTTAAGCTTGCCTGATACTACCGCCTAGGGGTTATTACTTTAAAAACTGATACAACTTCATTGTCCAGGGAGATGGGTCAAAAACTGTAACATCGTTCTCTCATCTCATTATATGAAAAATACATGTGGCAGTTTATAGTAAAGCAGTGATTTATTTTAATAAGTATTTATCAAGACAAATTAAATTGATATGGTATTAATATTTTCCATACAATTTTTAATATAATTTTAAGCAATGTATATAATTCCTTAATCTGTAAAATGTGGCGAAATTGGGTTTGTTGTGGGGGAAATGGCGCACTGAGCTACCTTTCTATTGGTATTTTAAATATAAAAACCGGAATATGAAGGTAGTATCGTTCAAAAAAATAATGATGTCCGTTGTTAATGAGGAAAATTATATACTAACTTATCAAATCAACAAAAAACCCGGTGGTGCTCCCCTGAGTTGTAAAAAACAGGTAAATTGGTATAGAAGAGAAAAGACAACTCCTTTTTATGGGGCACTCTTATTGAAATTCTAAAACGTAACTTTTATTGAAATCGGACTCACACTAACATACAACATGAAACATTTAATCAAATAAAAGGTTTATTAAATATTTTGTGGTATGACTGGCTAAATCTATGAGAAAATCTCCATATAACGTCCTTCCCACTGTATGGATATTAAAGTCCCAATAAATCCAAATGTCCACTATAATCAATTCTACTGCTATAATGAGTTATTTGAAGGTAAAGTATCCTAAAGGAAACAATCGAATCCAAGGTTTGTTTTTTTAGGTATGTATATTCACCTTATATATCATAGACAATTAACTGTCCACCTGCTGTTAATAATCCCTTGGTATAACTGTGGATTTGAAGCAGCTACCATAATATACCTTTCATGATTATGTGTTATGATCAAAATTTGTGATCAATATAAGGTATTAATCTATAGCTGGGTAGCCTTAATTAGGCGCTTGTAGAAGATTATAAGTTGTGGAGAGGGAAAGTAAAGGGAAAAAGAAGTCAGAAGGAAGATGGGGAGGAAATAGGTGTCTAAATGCCTGGTTTCTGCTTTTGGAGATCTGCTTAAGAAGCATCGAATCCCCAATGAGAGAACCACCTGGAGCATATGCACCACTCCCAAGACCTGTATCTGCTGTTAACTTAATCTGCCCAATTAAGGGCAAAGTTAATGAGAGTGCAGGGGAGAAGTCCTTAACCAGTATATAATACCTAGATTGCTGACTATTAACAAGCCCTAAAATTAGTATAGATCACAACCATAATGAATAATATCACCTTGTTATGTAGATTTACAATAAAATGTATAGCATCTTTGAAAAACACTCCAAGAAAAAAAGGAAAGAAACAAAGTTGCTTACAGAATTATATAGCATAGCTATTTGATAAAATAATCTCTGTGAAATACAGATTTCATATGCAATAACGACCAGGATGTCTACTGTCCTTGATCATGTAATTAACATCGAATCAAGGATGAGAGAGTCCTTTTTGGTGTTAGTGCAATATGAAAATAGTGTGCTTCTGCTGTCGTTAACTCAAAAATTGAGTTAAGCCGATGAGAGAGCACCGAAATAAAGAAAAAGAGGGGGAAATGAGGGAAAAGGGGATAGTGCAATATATGAGTGTAATCCTAAGAGTGTGTTAACTACAGGTTATAATTACCTATAGAATATCCTAATATTTAACCAATTTAAACTCCCACATATCACTTATATTTCAAGGTAATTTACTTGATTATACCTGGGGAAAGTGTTACTAATAGGATATTAGTTAACGGGTTATCAGAAACACAATTTATTTATGTGACACATTTAATACAAGCGTGATATTAATTTTATAGTTGCGTCTAGTATAGGAAATTCGCATCATATTTGCAATAATAACAGAGTTGCATCATATTTGCCAAAAACGGTATCATGTATATGTACGTCACCAAAAAATACTTAAAAAAAAAAAAAAAAATTTTATATATAGGAAATCATCTTCCCTTGTTATTGTCTAGTTGATTTAATCATCATTATTATACAGCAGGGAAAATGAAATACCAGAATTTGTTTAGTAATTGATGCTAATGGATATTAAATTGAAAGAAAATTATGTATCAAAAAAAGATGTATGTATATAACGTTACTTATCTTGCTGTATATTCTCCTCATTGATTCATCAGTATACACGTCACTTCATATGGATTCGATCAGATAATAGATCTTCCCGTCCAATTCCTTATTATAGGAGGAGATGAAAGCTGTTCATCACTGACAAATATTAGATGTGATCCTCCATGAACGGGTCTAATAGCGGCAGATCACTGTTTATATGCAGTCCGATCGGTCCACCTTGCTGGGTAATGTGTGGGGCCGCTGTTTGTGCCGTGCGGCTCACTTATAGCTCAGCAAGTCTTAAACAAGTGAAAATGTATAAGGACAAAGTGCACTGTGTGGAGCCGCTATTTGTACCGTGCGGCTCACTCGTAGCTTAACAAGTCTTTGACAAGTGACAATATATAATAGACACTTAGTCTCAATAAGCGATCCTCCACAGCTTGTGTGACCGTTAATACGGCTCACCTCAGGATACCAAATTATTGTCAGGTGAAACGTGCACGTCGGTTACACGGAGCATGTCGATGTGGACGTCACCCGACTATCTCTGCTGTCTCCCTGCATTGATCCGGCACTAACGGTGAGCCGTACTCCGCTCGTAGCGGCTCCATAGACTATTATTTGACAATAATTTGGTATCCTGAGGTGAGCCGTATTAACGGTCACACAAGCTGTGGAGGATCGCTTATTGAGACTAAGTGTCTATTATATATTGTCACTTGTCAAAGACTTGTTAAGCTACGAGTGAGCCACACAGTGCACTTTGTCCTTATACATTTTCACTTATTTAAGACTTGCTGAGCTATAAGTGAGCCGCACGGCACAAACAGCGGCCCCACACATTACCCAGCAAGGTGGACCGATCGGACTGCATATAAACAGTGATCTGCCGCTATTAGACCCGTTCATGGAGGATCACATCTAATATTTGTCAGTGATGAACAGCTTTCATCTCCTCCTATAATAAGGAATTGGACGGGAAGATCTATTATCTGATCGAATCCATATGAAGTGACGTGTATACTGATGAATCAATGAGGAGAATATACAGCAAGATAAGTAACGTTATATACATACATCTTTTTTTGATACATAATTTTCTTTCAATTTAATATCCATTAGCATCAATTACTAAACAAATTCTGGTATTTCATTTTCCCTGCTGTATAATAATGATGATTAAATCAACTAGACAATAACAAGGGAAGATGATTTCCTATATATAAAATTTTTTTTTTTTTTTTAAGTATTTTTTGGTGACGTACATATACATGATACCGTTTTTGGCAAATATGATGCAACTCTGTTATTATTGCAAATATGATGCGAATTTCCTATACTAGACGCAACTATAAAATTAATATCACGCTTGTATTAAATGTGTCACATAAATAAATAAATAAATTGTGTTTCTGATAACCCGTTAACTAATATCCTATTAGTAACACTTTCCCCAGGTATAATCAAGTAAATTACCTTGAAATATAAGTGATATGTGGGAGTTTAAATTGGTTAAATATTAGGATATTCTATAGGTAATTATAACCTGTAGTTAACACACTCTTAGGATTACACTCATATATTGCACTATCCCCTTTTCCCTCATTTCCCCCTCTTTTTCTTTATTTCGGTGCTCTCTCATCGGCTTAACTCAATTTTTGAGTTAACGACAGCAGAAGCACACTATTTTCATATTGCACTAACACCAAAAAGGACTCTCTCATCCTTGATTCGATGTTAATTACATGATCAAGGACAGTAGACATCCTGGTCGTTATTGCATATGAAATCTGTATTTCACAGAGATTATTTTATCAAATAGCTATGCTATATAATTCTGTAAGCAACTTTGTTTCTTTCCTTTTTTTCTTGGAGTGTTTTTCAAAGATGCTATACATTTTATTGTAAATCTACATAACAAGGTGATATTATTCATTATGGTTGTGATCTATACTAATTTTAGGGCTTGTTAATAGTCAGCAATCTAGGTATTATATACTGGTTAAGGACTTCTCCCCTACACTCTCATTAACTTTGCCCTTAATTGGGCAGATTAAGTTAACAGCAGATACAGGTCTTGGGAGTGGTGCATATGCTCCAGGTGGTTCTCTCATTGGGGATTCGATGCTTCTTAAGCAGATCTCCAAAAGCAGAAACCAGGCATTTAGACACCTATTTCCTCCCCATCTTCCTTCTGACTTCTTTTTCCCTTTACTTTCCCTCTCCACAACTTATAATCTTCTACAAGCGCCTAATTAAGGCTACCCAGCTATAGATTAATACCTTATATTGATCACAAATTTTGATCATAACACATAATCATGAAAGGTATATTATGGTAGCTGCTTCAAATCCACAGTTATACCAAGGGATTATTAACAGCAGGTGGACAGTTAATTGTCTATGATATATAAGGTGAATATACATACCTAAAAAAACAAACCTTGGATTCGATTGTTTCCTTTAGGATACTTTACCTTCATATAACTCATTATAGCAGTAGAATTGATTATAGTGGACATTTGGATTTATTGGGACTTTAATATCCATACAGTGGGAAGGACGTTATATGGAGATTTTCTCATAGATTTAGCCAGTCATACCACAAAATATTTAATAAACCTTTTATTTGATTAAATGTTTCATGTTGTATGTTAGTGTGAGTCCGATTTCAATAAAAGTTACGTTTTAGAATTTCAATAAGAGTGCCCCATAAAAAGGAGTTGTCTTTTCTCTTCTATACCAATTTATCTGTAAAATGTGGCTAAGAGAATCAGACTCAGTGATTCTCTGTTTCCCAAAACCTATTCAAATTAAATTACTGCAGAACATACGGTTGAGCAAAACTTTTAATTTTCCGCAGATGCACCTATTTGTCACCCTAAAGCATAACCGGTACATTCTGCTTCTGTTAACTGCCCTCTTAAAGTGTCTCTGTGTGACCATTAGGGAGAACGTAGGTACAGATGAAACAGCACATGGTGGAAAGAGTAAAAGCACCACATCAGCATCCTGCTTACTATCACCCTTTCATTACTTTAAGCTTTTCCTTTATGTCATAAGACACTGCTCAGGTAAATCTAATTTATGTTTTTCTAAATAATACAGTTCAGTGAGAAAATGTCCCACTATGGTGCATGCACAGTATAAATAATTCAACTTGTTGACGACCAACAGGGACTATTCCCACTCGTTCACACTATTCCCACGACACCCATAGAGTGGGAAAAGAACCTGTGCAGAGTGCAGCTACACGTACACCCACACACATGAAATATACAGTGTATCAGGGCCGGTTCAAGCCCGCTCTGCGCCCCGAGCAGGAAACAGGGCGTGGCTTAATACAGGGGGCGTGGTCAGTTACGCTTCCTGTACATACAGTAGTAGCGCCGCTTAAATGCTGAGTGGTGCGCGATGACGTCATCGCACACCGCACAGCAAAAGGTCCACTCCACGAAGGGAAACTAAACGCTACGCGTCTAGTTTCCCTTCATGGAGAGGACCTTTGCTGTGCGGTGCGCGATGACGTCATCGCGCACCGCTCAGCAAAGGTCCTCTCCACGAAGGGAAACTAGACGTTATGCGTCTAGTTCCCTTCACAGGAGGCACAGACGGGGGACACAGCGGGCAGCGGAGGGCACAGCAGTGGCGGATCTTGCCATGGTGCGGCATCCTCCGGATGGCGCCAGCGCCCTTCGGAAGTCGGCGCCCCGGGCATAAGTCCTGCTTGCCCGTGGCAAGATCCGCTACTGCAGTGTATATATATATATATATATATATATATATATATATTAGCAGGAGGGCACACTTGATATGTAATATACGGGAAAAGCAGTGTATAGATATACGGTATATGGTTGAGTGCCTCCCCCAGCATCACACACAGCAGCAGCCCAGCACAAAGAAACCTTTCCCCAAAGCCCAGCAGCATATACCCTGTCCCATCCTCCTCTTACCCCCATTGCAGTGTCTGCCCCCCCCCCCCCCCTTCGCCAGATCACAGTGCTCTGCTCTCTCTCCCGCCATTCACGGGTCACACTGCCAGCTCTCTCTTCCTCCCCGACACCATCACACTGATGACTGTCTCTCCCCTTCCCCCTCCCAATCGGATCACCCTGCCATCTGTCTCTCTCTACCTTACCCGGATCACAGTGCTGGCTTTCTCTCCCCTTTCACCTCCCACTCAGATCAGACTGCAAGTTCTCTCTCCCCCCTTCCCTGGATCACAATGCCGGCTGACACTCCTCTCCCACCACCCACCCTCCTTGGATCTCAATGCAGGCTGTCTCTACTGCCCTCACCCAGATCACAGGGCTGGCTGGCTATCTCTCCTTCCCCCCTTCACAATGCCGGCTCTCTCAGATCGCCCCCCACGGAACACGCAGTGCCAGCTGTCTCTCACCTTATCTTCGGGCTGCCCAGTGTCCACAGTGGCACAATCTGTTAAATCACTATCCTATCCTATGTTGCATAACGGTAAATCCACTACTTGGTGGGGGGAACTGCTGTGTTGCCCCCCGCAGGTGTCGGCACTGGATACAGGGCTTTGGGATGGGGTGGGGGAGCTGGGAATGCAGCATGGAATCATTGGGGAGGGACAGACTGTGGGGTGTGTGGGTGGAAGGAGTGTGTGTGTGTGTGTGTGTGTGTGTGTGTGTGTGTGTGTTGAGGAGGAAGGAGAGATATACACATTTATATAGGTGTATAGATAAGTAAATATATCTATATATATATATATTTTTTAACAGCTTGTTTGGCTGGAGGAGTGAGGGATATAAATATTAGAGATGTGCACCGGACATTTTTGTGGTTTTGGGCTTTGGTTTTGGATTCGGTTCCGCGGTCGTGTTTTGGATTCGGACGCGTTTTGTCAAAACCTCCCTTAAGATTTTTTGTCGGATTCGGGTGCGTTTTGGATTCGGGTGTTTTTTTTTAAAAAAAACCCTCAAAAACAGCTTAAATCATAGAATTTGGGAGTAAATTTGATCCTATATTATTATTAACATCAATAACCATAATTTCCACTCATTTCCAGTCTATTCTGAACAACTCACACCTCACAATATTATTTTTAGTCCTAAAATTTGCACCGTGGTCGCTCGATGACTAAGCTAAGCGAACCCAAGTGGGCGGCACAAACACCTGGCCCATCTAGGAGTGGCACTGCAGTGTCAGACAGGATGGCACTTACAAAAAATAGTCCCCAAACAGCACATGATGCAAAGAAAAAAAGAGGTGCACTGTGGTCGCTGGATGGCTAAGCTAAGCGACACAAACACCTCAATATCACAGGAATTATTTGTTCTAATCAATGGTATTATTTAATGGTCCAAATCACTGGAAGAAAATTACAAAATCACTAGAATTAAAAGCCAGTATCACAGGACTTATTCGTTCTAATCAATGGTATTATTGTTCCAAATCACTGGAAGAAAATGACAAAATCACTGGAATTAAAAGCCATTATCACAGGAATTATTTGTTCTAATCAATGGTATTATTGGTCCAAATCACTGGAAGAAAATGACAAAATCACTGGAATTAAAAGCCAGTATCACAGGAATTATTCGTTCTAATCAATGGTATTATTTATTGGTCCAAATCACTGGAAGAAAATGACAAAATCACTGGAATTAAATGACAGTAATGTCGGGAATTATATCAAATGGCAGTACCACTGGTCATATACGGAAGTGTCAGACATGATGGCACTTTAAAAAAAACTTTTTTTTATATGACAGGGACAAACCCACTGTCCTAACAAATGGCAGGGCTGATTAAACAAACAGCCAGGGGGAAACTCCTGAATCCAGTTTCTAACCTTACGTAATAATTTTTATTACCTGGGATATAATAATAATCACTAAGGCTCCCCTGTAGTGATGTAGATGAGATCCCCCCCAGTGGACCCCCACATGGGAGTCCTTCCGCATCACTCTGAGGATGCTAAGGGAGTAGAATCCAACCTCTGAACCCGTGCACCTGTAGAAGGTGCAGACTTTCTGCTCTTTCTATGGCCTAGCCTCGTGCAGAAGTAGGCCCTCCCGAATTTTCTCGATCTGGCAGCCCAATGGGACTGCATCAGAGAAGCAGAATTACATCTTCTCACAGGTGGTGCTGCGGAAGGATTTGTATTCAGAGTGTCCCCAAGCGGTGTCTCGTCTGCGTTCCAATGGCGGATCCAGAGACCTCTGCGAGCCGCTACTGCTATGGAGTATGCTCTAGAATTCATCAGCCCAATATCCCTCATGGCTTTCACCATGAATTTAGCCGAATCCTTTATGTGACCTAGAATCAAGACAACATCATCCCTATGGATTGTATCAAGGTCTTCTATTAAATTGTCTGACCATTTTAACATAGCCCTAGCTACCCAAGTGCATGCAATAGTGGGCCTAAGGGCAGCTCCAGTAGCTGTGTAAATGGATTTTAGAGTTGTCTCTATCTTGCGGTCAGTCGGCTCCATTAACGTGGCCGAGCCTGGTATGTAATTACCCCTGATGGCCTGGACACTGAAATGTCCATTATGGGAGGAATCTCCAATCTCCTTCTATCCTCCTCAGGAAAGGGATATGTCTTAAGTACTTTATTGGGGATGTGAAAAACCTCTTCTGGGTTTAACAAGGATCTTTCAAATAGGGTATTCAACTCTTCCGAAACCGGGAATGTCACTAATGATTTTGCAGTTAGCATACAAGAATTTTCCTCTATTTGTATAGGTATTTCTAACACATCCCTAATAGCATTGATCAATTGCTGAATTTTATATTCCAATCTATCATAGTGCCCCACTCTAACTTCTGTGTCGATCCCTGTGTCGGCATCGATGTCCACGTTGGCCTGCAAGACCTCTGTATCAGGAGCAGATGAAATGGACTGATCCATATCTAGAGCATTCTTCGTAGTTTTTTTCCAGCAACTTAATAGAGTATGCCCTAATGAACTCTGAGGAATCTTATTTCCAAGGCTATCCAGCCATTCTGTCTCCATCCTAATGGGATGAAACCAGTCAAGGCAATCCTGAGTACCTGGTACAGACTCCTCTGAGGAAGACACCTCCACAACCTCCAAAACATTTTATTCTGACATGACACTGATTACAAGTCGCCTGTACTGTGTGCAGCCAGCATCTAAAGAAGAGGTGATGTTTGCAGTGTGAGTGTGCCCACCTCCTGATCCCCCACTGCCCGCATCCCACCTCCTGATCTTCCGCTGCCCAGCTCCTGCCTCCTGTCCCATGTTGCCCAGCTCCCGCCTCCTGATTCCCCGCTGTCCGGCTCTTGCTACCTGTCCCACTTCTGCAAGGCTCCTACCTTCTGTCCCCAGGTGCCTGCCTCCTGCCACTCCGGCTGCCTGGCTCCCGCTTTATGGCTTCCCGGTGCATGGATCCTGCAGCCACTCTCTGGCTCCTGTCTCCTGACACGCCGGCAGAGGCAGGTCCAGCAGCGACAGTGGCTTCTGCACGCAGATATGGTCCAGCAGTGGCAGCAGTGGCTGCAGCCATGAGGAGGATCTGGTGAGAGAAGAGAGGGGACTGACAAGGGTGAGTGCCGGAGGGATTTTCCTCTATTTGAGTACGTGTGTATGTGTGTGTGTGTGTGTGTGTGTGTGTGTGTGTGTGTGTGTGTGTGTGTCTTGGTGTGTGTGTGTGTGTGTGTGTGTGTGTGTGTGTATGTGTGTGTGTGTATATATGTGGCTGTGTTCACTGTGCATATATGTGGTTATGTGTGTGGGGGAGGGAGGAACCATTGTCTCTTCCACGTCCGGGGATCTGGTATGTACTTACGCCCCTGGCCTGACATGATGTGTAGAAAGAGGAACTCTACCTGCCATACTGTGTAAAATGGTGACTCTGCTGTAATGTGTAAAATGGGGACTAGGTATACTAGCGCTGCGTGCAAGAAACGGCGTTGGCGCCCCCCTTATGTAAAATATGGGCAGTGCGCACCATAGGTGCGCACAAAAAAATGTAGGGCGTGGCTTCATAGGGAAGGGGTGTGGTCACAAAATAATACTAATTCATGCTACGGTGCACAGTAGTCTCCATTATTAAAATTACGCCGCACAGTAGCACCACTACACCAGGTAGATTCCCTTTTACACATTACGCCAGACAGTCCCCATTTTTACACATTACGGCAAACAGCGTTCCTCTTTTCATACATTGCGGCAGACAGAGTCCCCTTTTTACACATTACGCCAGAAAGTCCCCTTTTTTACACATTACGGCAGACAGCGCCCCCGTTTTTACACATTACGGCAGACAGTGTCCCCCTTTTTACACATTACGGCAGACAGTGTCCCCTTTTTACACATTACGGCAGACAGCATCCCCCTTTTTACACATTACGGCAGACAGCGTCACAGTCATCAGCACAGGCTCTTCCAGAGGCTCTGGATCTCTTCTCCTTCCTCAGCCACACCAGTTTGGCAGCTCTTCGCTGTGCAGCCGTAGGGGCAAGGCGCAGGGCAGTGTGGGAGTGACGTCTGACGCCATCACGTGACGTCTCTCCCAATTTGCAGGGGAGGAAGGCCGAGCCGGCATTCAGGCAAGGGCTGCCACTGGGCCAATCAGAAGAGCAGCGCCACCTCAGCCGCAGCGCTGCTGGGACCTTACAGCAGCAGCGGCAGCTTCAGCGGGACACAGGTGGGTGGGCGGCGGTGGCTTCAGTGGGACACAGGTGGGCGGGCGACGCCGGTTTCAGCGGGATACAGGCGGGCGGATGCAGGCGCCGCCGCCTTCAGCGGGACACAGGCAGCGCTGCCTTCAGCAGTGAGTCTGGACCCGGAGCTAGCGGCCGTGCAGGTGTGATGCCCGATGGTGCGCCCTCAGTGCATTTGCACTGTGGGCAAGGCACCATCGGCACACACCTAGTTATGGCTCTGCTCTGTCTGTCGTAATGTGTAAAAAGAGGAACTCTGTCTGCTGTAATGTGTAATAAGAGGGACTCTGTTTGCCGTATTGTGTAAAATGGGGACTCTGTCTGTCATAATGTGTAAAAAGAGGTACTCTGTCTTCCGTAATGTGTAAAAAGAGAGACACTGTCTGCTGTAATGTGTAAAAAGAGGGACACTGTCTGCCATACTGTGTAAAAAGAGGGACACTGTCTGCCGCACTGTGTAAAAAAGAGGGACACTGTCTGCCATACTGTGTAAAAAGGAGGGACACTGTCTGCCATACTGTGTCAAAAAGAGGGACACTGTCTGCCATACTGTGTAAAAAAGAGGGACACTGTCTGCCATACTGTGTAAAAAGAGGGACACTGTCTGCCGTACTGTGTAAAAACAGGGACACTGTCTGACATACTGTGAAAAATAGGGACTCTACCTGGTGTAGTGGCGCTACTGTTCGGTGTAATTTGAATAATGGAGAATACTGTGCAGCGTAATATGAATTGGTATTATTTTGTGGCCACACCCTTTCACCATGAAGCCACACCCCTATATTTTTGAAGCGCACCTACGGCACACACTGTCTCTATTGTGAATAAGGAGGGGTGGCGCCGATGCTGTTTCTTGCACACAGCGCTAAAATGTCTAGTTACGGCACTGACCTAGCTTTCCTAATACACTGTGAGTGGCTTTTTGCTGATCCAGCAATGCGACTAAGGGGCCCTACACATATTACGATGCGCCGCCGAGGTGCCCGACGGCCGATACGGCCGACGAGCGACCCGGCGGCAGGGGGGGGGCAGTGACGGGGGGAGTGACGTTTCTTCACTCCCCCCGTCACGCGGCTGCATTGAAGTGCAGGCAAATATGGACGAGATCGTCCATATTGGCCTGCATGCACAGCCGACGGGAGACCAGCGATGAACGAGCGCGGGGACGCGCATCGTTCATCGCTGGAGTCTCCACACTGAAAGATACGAACGAGTTCTCGTTAATTTATGAACGAGATCGTTCATATCTTTCAGAAAATCGGCCAGTGTGTAGGGCCTATAAGACTAAAAATGTAAAGAAAAATGCATTACACTTTCCTAATCAGAGATTGTAATGTGCAGAAAGAAATATACAGCATGATATCACACTTGGACCAACAAATAATGAAATAGAAAATCTCATGTCCTGAACCCATCTTTGTTTTTGTGTTAACTACTGTAGTATCTCTTTTTTGTTTGTTTTTTGTTGTTTAATATTAACACATTCAAAAAAAGCAAATGATCCCATATCTCTTCCTTCATGGTACTTGGTAACAGTCTAATTATGTTGATCATTTTGTACCGTTATTGTTACGTTGAGTCGCACAAGGTCACAGATGCAAGAGTAAAGCAGCTGACTATTCTGCAGGACACAAGATTATTCTGTTCCAACATAATCCTGCTGAGCTTTTTGGCAGGTTCACAGTTCTGAAAACTATCAAAGGTTTTAAAGGGCCTAAGCTCAAACAATGTATCCACATAGATTTACATTCTGTTGCAGTGATGTCATGGATACATGTTGTCATTTTTGGAGTACTACTAGATACAGATAATACCCTGCAGACTAACATTGTGAAACCTGCCAAATATTTGTAGAAACAATGAAGTCAGCCAACACTGGTGGAAGATGTTAAATCAAGGTTCTATATACATTATCAGTTCGTGAAAAAATGAATTTCAGACAGCATAGACAATACTGCATTTGCACTAATTAGCATTAAGGCAAAGGACTTTAATTATTTTACAATACGTGTATTTTTTTAGATTTAGTCCCACGCACCCAATATAATTCTCCTTTGGAAAAGCCACTTTATACCTACTGTACTAGCGTTTGATTTTAAAAGACAAATAAAAAAAAGTATGTGTGTGATCAGTATCCAGCATTATTACTTTCATTTGGAAGGTAACCAATGGCCACTAAGTACACTTTATGGAGTTTGAAGCATTTCAAAAACCTCAATAAAATAGAATGCAAGTAAAACGAAAAGTGGGTATATGGACAATGGAAACAGCGGTTCAATATCAGACCCATTTATAGACATACAGGATTAAAAGAAAAAAACAGTAAACATGTATTTTTGCACCTGTGAGTATGAGACCTAAAGGAGTATACTGATAAAATCTGAGATATACATATGTTTGCGCAGATATTAAACACATCTATTCAGATCCTTGTTTGGCTCTAACTATCCAATCAAGTTAGAAATATAAAACAAGATGTAAAATAAAAAAAATTGTATAGATGCATACAAACAGACCTTGATTAATGGTGCCAGTATTGCAAGGGTGGTAGTGGATATTTTTATCATGGAACTCTGCGAAAATTTAGAAAGCTAACTAAAAGTACAAACTTTATGTTACAGCATAGGAAAAAACAGTATCGTAATTGTAACAAATACACTTACAGTATGTCTGTAAAGGCGTTTTTGCCCAGCGTGTATGCATAGTGATGATGTGAACATCGCTGGGTGGAAAACAACTCAGTGCATACACCTTGAGCGATTTTCACCCTGGCCCAGCGATGTAGGGATCAGAAGATCTCTCTCCTTTGAGTAAAGTTTCCATAGACGTAAACAGGCTTACACCATCTGAAGAAGGTATAAACTAAAGGAGCCAATCTCCGAAAATGAAGCTTTCTGAGGTTTGGTACATTGCGTCGGACCATAGTCCCCAATGATAATAATTGGCACTGTGATTTGTAGACCATTGAGCCTTCTGCAGGGGATTTCTGTGAAATATCCCGCATTAGGCTATTAGTACTTCACAACAATTCATCAAATTATGAAGAAACTGTAGTTTCTAATTTCTATATAAGTGTATGGAAATAAAGGTTGCTTGATAAATAGTCCCCCTAGTTTTAAATGCTACATGATACATTACAGTATATACTGTATATATATGCACTAGATAACTTAAATACACACTAGTGTTATATATTAACAGTTTCTTGTATAGCGCAGCATATTGCGTTATACTTTACAATTGGAGCAATAATAACAGAACAAAACTGGGTAATAACAGATAGACTTAGAGGTAGAAAGTCCCTGCTCGTCAACACCACTCAGAAGTCATAAATGGTAATAATGTTTGTTTGTTTTTTGTGGGTATATATATTTTTTCTTTCTGATCTTCGACATCTCTATGCACAATCTAGCCACTGCAAAGATGGCAACACCAAACAATAGACATATGCAGTGGAGTATTTATTTTTATTTTAAGATTCTCACTCTTTAGATTTAATCTGAACAGTTTCCTTTTAAGGGAAAATTAGTTCATGGCATAAATAAATGTAAGCTATGTAATATACTAAATACAGTGCACATAAGAAAACACAATACTGATAAGATTATACCATGCAATTGTATAATACATATAAGTTAATGAATAATAAGACTTCATGTCATCTGTAAGATTATAATTAATTACTCTGCCTAATGATTTGCAATTAAGTTGCACACATTGAAAGGAGCTTATTTTGTCAATTATTGTTGAAAGCTGTGTATTTTTTTGCATTAAAATGAAATAAATTGCTAGCTCATGAGTAAAACTGCTGAAAGACAAAAAGCACATTGTTCTTTGTCTGCCAAGACTACATACATCGCTTCAGTTCCAACAAATGTTCAAATGTTATTGCAGCCATGAACCCTGTTGAAGTACTGGGTGGACAGTACTTCTTTGCAAAGGATAAGAATGTCAAAATGTGACATTGTGAAATATATCTACTGCGTAGTCCTGCTATATAATATTCCAAAATTGTCATTTATCCAGAAAACAGGCCACACAAAGGGTGATACTGTAACTAAACCAAGCATATAGCTATCAGGATCAGGACTGAGCCAAACGGCTGGTCATGAAGTGATCAGCAGATAATTGCACACACATGCCAACAGTGTTCATCTGCTCACTGGATTTACTGGCATGTTTGAAAATGATCTAATTTATTTTAATTTTTTTTTATCCAGCATGCTTTACTAGGACAGTTTGAATATATCTCCAATAATATCTTTGTATGTGTGGTCAACATACTGTAAATCACTCACAGGTTGCTTTCAATCTGAGATAATTTTAGTAACGCTATAGGCTTGTCATATTATAAAAGCAGTGTTCTTCATATTTGATCTTTAGATAATCTTAACGGTGCATGTTTTTCAGATCTCCTTGATGGGGAACAGATGTATTAATTACTGATTGTTCTTATGCGAGGAGAACTTGAAAACATGCATTGTCAGTAATCCCTGAAAACTGACAATTAACAACATTGGTCTAAAGTGCAATCTGCTGTTTAAAATCGTTAGGATTTTGCACAAAATGATTGGTGACAGAAGAGAGCAGAAAGGGAATTACAGCATGGTCTTATTGGGAGTGCTCATCCTGTTATGGACAGTGGATGACCATACTAATTGCATAATTAAGGTTTGAAAATGTTCCTGGCAGTGCTAAATATTTTTATTGGATACATTTAAACCTTAATTTAATTAGTTTTTGTTTGCAAAGGAAATTATTTAATCTGCTTTTCAAACCCTATTGAAGATCTTAAAGCACCTGTCACTTCTATTGTGTTTCACAAAAATGGGGTATTTGAAAAAATTTGACAGCTGTCACAAACCCCAGTGGCTGTGCTATCAGGCAGAAACACAAGTCCTTTCTGTTCCCTTAAATGACAATGACAGCAATGATGACCTGTACTGGGCGACATTGCCAGTTTGTCACCTTAGAGAAACATGTATATAAAAGAGAGACTCCTTGCATAAAGGAGCATTTCAGACTTAAAAACAAATTGTTTTGTTTGTTTATGTGACAATTCATCATATTTCACAACAGGAACAAATACTGTATAAGATGTAATAGGATAAATTGTTCACTAAGATCTCTTCACCGACATGCAGCATAATGTTATCATGCACATTGGGGCACTGTATCAATCAGTGTAAATGATAGTGAATTAGAAGTACAAGAGGACTTAAGAGACCTTATAGAGGTTTGAATCTGCACACTTGGTAAGTTTACTAACAATCGTGTTTGTCTTAGATTGCATTTTCAGGTGTGTTTGTCTAATTTTTCAATCACATAAATTTACTAAAGGCAAACATGGAAGTGTTGTACCAAACTTCCAAACATGGACTATCCCACAAATATGATTTAATACACCATTGACCAAAATCGCAAGTACTTTCAATAGAAAGTAATACAACTTGGAAATTTACTAAGGATTGTGTTTATTAATTTAGAAAACTCAGGACAATACACAATTTTCGAATAGATGTCCCTGTGAGCAGCGTGTGCAGTGATTGTGTGTGTAAAAGTAGTTGAAATCAATGTGTAAGGTCCTCCCCTAGCATAATCAACCACAGAAATAACCTGGGTTATTGTCGGGTTGTTGCTGAGTCAACCCAGGTCGAGGTGCAGTGTGAAAACGCCAAAGTAAATAACCCGGGTCGAGCAACCCGCCATTTCAACCTGGGTTAAAAGTAGTGATGAGCGGGTTCGGTTCCTCGGGATCCAAACCCCCCCAAACTTCACCCATTTTACACGGTTCCGAGGCAGCCTCGGATCTTCCTGCCTTGCTCGGTTAACCCGAACGCGCCCGAATGTCATCATCCCGCTGTCGGATTCTCGCAAGATTTTCACTCGTGCTTTGGAGATGATAGCGAGAGGACGTGGCTGCGTTCTCTCAGTTTCTGTGTTCAGTGTCCTGCAAATATCTACGTTCTCTGCCTGAAAAACGCTCCATATCTGTGCTGCATTGTAGTGTATAGTAGGAGGACAGCGCAGAATTTTGCTGTGACCACCAGTATATATATAGCAGTACGGTACAGTAGTCCACTGCTCTACCTCTGTGTCATCAAGTATACTATGCATCCATACCTGTGCTGCATTTTAGTTGTGTGCAGTATATAGTAGGAGGACAGTGCAGAATTTTGCTGACCATCAGTATATATATAGCAGTACGGTACAGTAGTCCACTGCTCTACCTCTGTGTCGTCAAGTATACTATGCATCCATACCTGTGCTGCATTTTAGTTGTGCGCAGTATACTATATAGTAGGAGGACAGTGCAGAATTTTGCTGACCACCAGTATATATATAGCAGTACGGTACAGTAGTCCATTGCTCTACCTCTGTGTCGTCTAGTATACTACAAGAGTTCAGTAAAATGATCTAAAAATCAAAATTAAAAGCGTCTGATGAGAAGCGTAAACTTGCCAATATGCCATTTATGACATGGAGTGGCAAGGAATGGCTGAGGCCCTGGCCTATGTTCATGGCTAGTGGTTCAGCTTCACATGAGGATGGAAGCACTCATCCTCTTGCTAGAAAACTGCAGTGCCACTCCTAGATGGGCCAGGTGTTTGTGTCGGCCACTTGGGTCGCTTAGCTTAGCCATCCAGCGACCTTGGTGCACCTCTTTTTTTCTTTGCATCATGTGCTGTTTGGGGATTATTTTTTGAAGTGCCATCCTGTCTGACACTGCAGAGATGGGCCAGATGTTTGTGTCGGCCACTTGGGTCGCTTAGCTTAGCCATCCAGCGACCTTGGTGCACCTCTTTTTTTCTTTGCATCATGTGCTGTTTGGGGACTATTTTTTAAATCGGCCATCCTGTCTGACACTGCAGTGCCACTCCTAGATAGGCCAGGTGTTTGTGTCGGCCACTTGGGTCGCTTAGCTTAGCCATCCAGCGACCTTGGTGCACCTCTTTTTTTCTTTGCATCATGTGCTGTTTGGGGACTATTTTTTAAATCGGCCATCCAGTCTGACACTGCAGTGCCACTCCTAGATGGGACAGGTGTTTGTGTCGGCCACTTGGGTCGCTTAGCTTAGTCATCCAGCGACCTTGGTGCACCTCTTTTTTTCTTTGCATCATGTGCTGTTTGGGGACTATTTTTTGAAGTGCCATCCTGTCTGACACTGTAGTGCCACTCCTAGATGGGCCAGGTGTTTGTGTCGGCTACTTGGGTCGCTTAGCTTAGCCATCCAGCGACCTTGGTGCACCTCTTTTTTTCTTTGCATCATGTGTTGTTTGGGGACTATTTTTTAAATCTGCCATCCTGTCTGACACTGCAGTGCCACTCCTAGATGGGCCAGGTGTTGGTGTCGGCCACTTGGGTCGCTTAGCTTAGTCATCCAGCGACCTCGGTGCAAATTTTAGGACTAAAAATAATATTGTGAGGTGCTCAGAATAGACTGGAAATGAGTGAAAATTATGGTTATTGAGGTTAATAATACTATGGGATCAAAATTACCCCCAAATTCTATGATTTAATCTGTTTTTGAGGGGGTTTCGTAAAAAAACACCCGAATCCAAAACACACCCAAATCCGACAAAAAATTTTCAGGGAGGTTTTGCCAAAACGCGTCCGAATCCAAAACCAAAACACAAAACACAAAAAATTTCCGATGCACATCACTAGTTAAAAGAAGGGCTAAACACGGGTCGGGCCTGGGTTGTTGTGCAGTGTGAAAACCTCTGAAGCGGGATATTCAACTCGGGTCTCAGAAAAAGGTGCTGATTGGTGTTTATGTGTCTGCTCAGAGCATTCCCCAGCCCCTCCTTTAATTTCCTTTGAAACCTCATCAATGTGAGCCAGAAAAGTCCATTTTAAACCACATCACAGTGTTTAACATGGGTGACCCAAGTTCAGTAAGGCACCAGCCCGGGAATAACCGGGTCAAAACTGCAATGTGAAAGGGTCTGAGCCTGCCCGAACCCAGGTCGGACCTGGGTTTAAATGCAAGTTCTGACTTGATTTTGCAATGTGAAAGGGGTGCCAGCTCTTGTTCAAAAACAGAGAACAGATATCAAAATATGTAGGTGTCCCCCATATTTAATGAACCAGCACCGGGCCCAACTAGCAAGAGAGTAATGTCACAGCCAGGGGACACATTTGATGGGGTTTTCCCAGGCCAAAACATTAACCCCCCAAGTTGTAAGCCAAGGTCGGGGATTCCTGGGGAAGTGGGGACCCATCCAATAACGTGATCCCCCTCTCCATTGTATCCCAGGCCTGGGCTGAAGGCCAGGGCTATCCCCTGCACCAAATGGGCTGTGGCTGCGGAGTTGATAGCATTTCAGCGAAAGTTAGATTTTAACTAAATTACTGAAAAAATATTTAGGGTGCGCTATCAATAGCAGCTGGTAAGGGGGTGATAAATTCCCCTGTATAGTGGATACAGAAAAAAGGCAGATTTACCTGCGCTGGCTGTTCATGAAGTATATGAAGTAAATAAGTGTCTGAACGGTTTGTTACAAAAAACACATTTAATATATAAACATATTAAAATTCACATAAAAATAAATTACGTAAAAAATGCCACATAACAACTGGTGTTTACCAATATTGCTGCAATTAATAATATTCCTCAATGCTGGCTAGGATTCACTCAGATGGGACTAATGTCACTGGAAGATACCTCAATAATCGGCTATCTTGGCATACTGTAGATCCGATATTTTTGCAGTCATTAAGTTATTACCAGTGATCCAGATGTAAATGGTGTCCGCCATAATAGTAGTTCAAGGATTTCATCTATACCCAATATTGGAACATGCCAAGAAAATCAGGTGCTGTGAAGAAATGTCCCAATGATTGCCGGAGAGTGACCAATAGGTACCAGCAGGAACATGCTCCTGAGGAAGCTGGATTCATGATACCAGCGAAACGCATTAAGCCCTTTTTCCACTACCAACCTGCTACCTGGAATCCATTGTTCCTGCTGGTACCTATTGGTCACTCTCCTGCAATCATTGGGACATTTCTTCACAGAGCCTGATTTTCTTGGCATCTTCCAATATTGGGTACAGGTGAACTCCTTGAACTACTATTATGGCGGACACCATTTACATCTGGATCACTGGTAATAACTTTATGACTGCAAAAATATCGGATCTATGCCAAGATAGCCGATTATTGAGGTATCTTCCAGTGACATTAGTCCCATCTGAGTCAATCCTAGCCAGCATTGAGGAATATTATTAATTGCAGCAATATTGATAAACACCGGCTATTATGTGGCATTTTTAATTTAATTTATTTTCATGTGAATTTTAATATGTTTGTATATGAAATGTGTTCCTTGTAACAAACCATTCAGACACTTATTTACTTCATATACTGTACTTCATGAACAGCCAGCTCTGGTAAATCTGCCTTTTTTCTAGATTTTAACTAATATTGGGGATTGGGGAAGCACTCTTTTCACTGCTTAGCTGTTCTAAGCAGTGAAAAGAGTGGAGAAGTGCAGTGCCGTAACTAGGCATTTTAGCGCTGTGTGCAAGAAATGACATTGGCGCCCCCCATGTAAGATAGGGGCAGTGCGCGCGTGAAAAATATATAGGGGTGTGGCTTCACGGGGAAGGGGCGTGGCCACAAAATAATAGCAATTCATACTACGGTGCACAGTGGTCTCCATTATTCAAATTACGCTGCACAGTAGCGCCACTACACCAGGTAGAGCCCCTTTTATACATTACAGCAGACAGCGTCCCCCTTTTTACACATTACAGCAGACAGTCCCCCTTTTTACACATTACGGCAGACAGCGTCCCCTTTTTACACATTACGGCAGACAGCGTCCCCTTTTTTACACAGTACGGCAGACAGCGTCCCCATTTTTACACATTACGGCAGACAGCGTCCCCCTTTTTTACACATTACAGCAGACAGCGTCCCCTTTTTACACATTACGGCAGACAGCATCCCCCTTTTTACACATTACGGCAGACAGCGTCCCCTTTTTACACATTATGGCAGACAGCGTCCCCATTTTTACACAGTACAGCAGACAGCATCCCCCTTTTTACACATTATGGCAGACAGCATCCCCTTTTTTACACATTATGGCAGACAGCGTCCCCTTTTTACACATTACGGCAGACAGCGTCCCCATTTTTACACAGCACGGCAGACAGCGTCCCCCTTTTTACACATTACGGCAGACAGAGTCCCCTTTTTACACATTACAGCAGATAGCGTCCCGTTTTTACACATTATGGCAGACGGTCCCCCTTTTTACACATTGCGGCAGCCAGGCCCCCTTTTTACATATTACAGCAGACGGTGTCCCCCTTTTTACACACTGCGGCAGCCAGTCCCCCTTTTTACACATTGCGGCAGCCAGGCCCCCTTTTTACACATTACGGCAGCCAGTCCCCCTTTTTACACATTGCAGCAGCCAGGCCCCCTTTTTACATATTACGGCAGATAGTGTCCCCCTTTTTACACATTGCGGCAGCCAGTCCCCCTTTTTACACATTGCGGCAGCCAGGCCCCCTCTTTACACATTGCGGCAGCCAGGCCCCTTTTACATATTACGGCAGACGGTGTCCCCCTTTTTACACATTATGGCAGACAGTGTCCCCGAGAGAGAGAGAGAGAGAGAGAAAAAGAGAGAGAGAGAAAGAGAGAGAGAGAGATATACTTACCATCTCCCCGCTGACAGGCTCCTCGTGCTGGCAGCTCCCTTGGTGCAGGCATCGGACAAGGAGGAGGAGGGAGGGGGACAGGAGCCGTGGATGCTGGGATGGAGGAACCGCATCCCAGCATCCACTGCAGCGCCAGGCAGCCAATATGGAAGGAGAGGGGACTGCTGCAGTGGTGCTTACTACCAATGAAATAGCGCTGCTGCGGCTCCAGTCCCCCTCCCTCCTCCTCCTTCTCCGCTGCCCGGCGCTGCTCTCTCCTTCACAGCGCGGCGGTGGCGCACGGCACACAGCAGAGGCGGCATATAATGAGTCAATTTGACTCGTTACATGCCGCTGGCCGTGTGCCCTCAGGGCAACTGCGCTGTGTGCCAGGCCCACTTGGCACACACGTAGTTACGG
Source organism: Pseudophryne corroboree (assembly GCF_028390025.1). Classification (NCBI taxonomy): domain Eukaryota; kingdom Metazoa; phylum Chordata; class Amphibia; order Anura; family Myobatrachidae; genus Pseudophryne; species Pseudophryne corroboree. Next base: position 708,156,083 of record NC_086445.1, read on the forward strand.
CCCTGGAGAAGTGAGCCAGTAGAGAAGTTGCCCATGGCAAGCAATCAGCATTGAATTAACATTTATGATTTGCATATTATAAAAGTATACAGAGCAGCTGATTGGATGCCATGGGCAGCTTTTTCACTGGTTCACTTCTTCACACTTTTCACTGCTTAGTACATCACCCCCATTGTCTTTTACAGGAGAACTACAGGTCCCAGCACACCTCACTTTATGCCAGTTTTTGGAGAACCACAAGAATCAGCATGCAAGACATTAAGGGTGCGCTGATACCTAGAGTTCCCCTGTAAAAGAAATATTGAAATAACCACAGTACACACACTTACACTGTAGAAAGTAAAAGTTTACAGTATACTCACCTTGTCTCTGGCACCTGTCGGTACCCTTCTCCCCTGCTGATGTGCTTGATGTACTGTACCATTAAAAAGAAATCATTCAGCTATGATTAAAAAAATGTATGTATATGGAAGACCACTCTAAATGTATAATATTTGAGAATGATTGGCTTTTTCATAATGAAAGATTTGTATTGTAGAACCTAAGCAATGTCTGGAATAAGCAAAACAATACATAATCTGTATTAATACGCAATTTATATACTAGGATTTGGTATTAGTGAAAAAATCTAATCCAATATATATATACAGTATATATATATATATATATATATATATATATATATATATATATACAGTATGTATATATATATATATATATATATATATATATATACACAGTACGGCACTCACCTATTCCTAGATTCGGGGTGCAACACGGTTTGTGACCACATTGTTTAAATAGAAATCACCGGGGATCTGTGCTCGCTATATTACTAACAATAATAAACAGTGGCATTTTAGTTCATGTATTGATCAATGCATTTAAGCCTGCAGCCACCGGCAAGGGTCCCCACTATACTGCAGGTCCTACTCTATTGCTCAAAATAATTATCATGAAAATAGCTATCACATTAGTGTTAAACTTTAGGTATGCTATCTGGTCTAAAGCTCACAGAAGCTTTGCTTAAACAGGTGAGACAATTACCAACACACCTGTTGTAAAGCACCTAGGAGAACAGCTGACACAGGCTATAATTAAGTTAAAACAGGGTGCATGAGAAAATGTGAGCACAAAAAGATTAATTAAAAATAAATCCAATAAACAGAAAACAATATTCCATGGTACTCACCTATTCCTAGATTTGGGGTGCAACATGGTTTGTGACCACATTGTTTAAGCAAATTTAACCTACATTATTTAAGCAAAGTTGCTGTGAGCTTTAGACCAGAGCAGGCAGAGGGTAACCCAGCCCAGCCTCAAAGCCTCCCCCAGCTCTCTGCAGCCAAACTACTGCACCTATGGTGTCGGGGGAGAAGTGGGGTGGCTGCTGTAGGCCAGGTATCATGCTGGGCAGGGATTGTGTATAGCACCCAGTACTTGCGGGAGGGGGGGGAAAACCTGCGGCTGTTCTTTTTAGGGGAGGAGCCACAGGCCTTAGAGTTGACTTGGTGCAGGAGTAGCTGCGGGTCCTGAAAACATCTTGGGCCCCATAGCAACTGCATCCCCTACCCCCTCGGTTGTAACGCCATTGTGTCTGTGTATGTGCTTATGAGTCTGTATGTGTGTATATGTGTGTGTGTCTGTGTGTGAATTGCAGTGACATGAGCCTGCTCTGGGGTGTCATGGCTCCACAATATGCCTCTGTTCTTTAATAGGATCCACAAAAATGCCTTGCACAATTCCAATCTGCTGTATGGTGTGTTCAGGACAAATTTTGCTAATGAAGTTTACAAAACTTAGCAAGTAAATATTGAATCTGGTGACTAATTATCAAAACAGTTTTAAAAATGTTTTTTTATATTCTCAGTGGTTCCCAAAGTGGTCCTCAAGGCACCCCAACAGTCCAGGTTTTAGGGGTATCCCTGCTTGTGCACAGACGATATAATCAAACTGAATGAGGTCATTAAGTCACCTGTGCATGGATATTTTTAAAACATGGACTGTTGGGGTGCCTTGAGGACTGATTTTGGGAACCACTGGTTTATCCATTTCCAAGATGGTTAAAAAATAGAAGAATTAGAATGATAGAATCATTTTCTAATAAAAATAACTTCCACAAACTTCTACATACACCTAACTGTGAACATTTTCATTATGGTCTCCTAGGACTTCATGAAAAAGAAATATTAGAAAAAGATCTGTGAACTTTTTAGCATGTCAAAAACTCTAACGATGATGTATTAGTAACACTGCAACAGCAGTAGCAATTTTCTGTGTAGCTACTCTGTGTAACTGAAGCATAAAATGAAAATATGTGCTAAAGAGATGTGACTTTGGTGTCTGTTTAAGCAGCTAATGCTTAGTGTACAGTATCTGATTTTGTACACTTGAGTACCATAAATACAGTTTGGATTTAAGTAAAACAGAAATCTTAACATATTAATTATGTATTGTGGTAACCAACTCTATTGGATTCATTTACATTTATAAGAACATTTTATTGTACTTACAGTACTTGTACCTCCTTTATCACACTGCACATAATTGGTATGCTCCCAATTCTGCATTAGTATGCTATATTTCTGCAGATGTTTTGTGTACATCCATGTGGCCAAATATGAAAAGACTAAGATGTCCACTTTCAGCATCCATGCACACAGTAATACAGATTGGTACATCCTCAGATGCCACCATCAGTGACACCATCAAAACACTACCAACCCTATGGCAGGCGCAGCTCCTCCATCTGACTATGGCTTCTTATGACTGTGGCTGTGCGCACTTGAATGCAGTTACTTTCACTGACACACCTGCAATCTTCCATAACATGCCCACTCAATGGATCATTTTTGCATGCACTTCTAGCCACCTCCCAGTAGCAGCCCAGGAACACCCATCACTTTTACATAGTACTGATATTGTGTATCACGATCCTAGTAGCCCCTTTGTGTGTACACTTTGTGTAATGCATGCACAGTAGGAGTTTTTAGGGTTTTTTAGTTGAGCAAAATATCGCTCAACTATGTGAACACCATCATTGCATGTGCTCCCCCCTCCCTCATACCTTTCAAGCCAGTAGTTGTACACTTAACAGACTCCTTGGAATCCTTGCAGCTGCAAGAACAGATAAAGCCATGCTCACTGTGGCTGTGATGCACCTAATCGCACCCCTGCCTTTTGCCAGGTTGCACCTTTTGCCACTCAATACAATATAAATGGAGCACAGGTGTGACTAAGACGCATCACGGCAAACAAGGTGCACCAGCATATAGTCACAGCCACAATGAGCGTGACTACATCTGTATCACTGATTTTCCACCCATTGATGGACTATAAGTGATGATTAGAGTGTGTTTTTCCCCCTCAATCAATGGTGGGCTACTGAATCAGCAACATCATTGGTGGTGCCCCAATGTTGAAAATGTTTTAGGTCTGCTGATGCACAGCACTCAACCATTCAGCACACAGCATTCAGCGCTCAACCATCAATGGCATTCTGACGATGGTTGAAAATCACTGCACTGCCCATTGATGGTATAGCAATTGATGGCCATCACTAGGCAGTACTGGGCCATTTAACCACTGCCTGCTGCTCTTTTAGATCCACCCACCTGCTGCAACTCCTTCTCTCTCTACTCCAGCTCCGCATCTGCAGGCAACAGAATGGACAGAATGGGTGACCTGCACTGCAGGCTGGACCCAACCCACATAAGTAAGGGGACTAAACCCTCAAGTACAGGGGCCAACAGGAGAATACCCAGGCTCCCCACCCATAGAGTCTGACCTTGTATAAATTAGACATTTATTTTGGCAAATCTATATACAGTATGGTAGTTTTTAGTATGTATGTAGAGATATTGCTAGATATAATATAGCATTTTAATTTATGTTCTACAAGTAAGAAACTGCACTTAAAATATATGTTTATTGAAATATGATGAAAGTATTATAAACCACAAGCCAAGGAGCAAAGTGTAAAATAATTACAATAATTTATATACATAAGAGACTGTCAGTAATTGGACACAGGACAAGAAATACTGCTTTAGTGTACACTTTGCTTAGATATTCATTTATATAAAAGTAAATTTTACATTCTATATATTAAAGAAATAATATGGCGGTAAATTTATTATAAATGAACACTCCCCCTCCTCCCTAAAAAAAGCCAAAAGAAAACAAAACATCCTAAACATTACAGCTATAAAATACTTCAAAGACATCCTACAGTACAATGCAAATTTAGGATATAAAATAAATGACAGCTATGCAAAAAATTAGAACACATTCCATATTGTGCTACAATGCCCAAGCATTTCCAGACAACTTAGGGGGTAATTCAGACCTGATTGATGGGCTGCGTTTTTTTGCTGCCCTGCGATCAGATAGTCGTCGCCTACAGGGGGAGGGTGAATTCACTGTGCAAGTGTGCGTCCAGATGTGTAGCAGAGCTGCACAAGCTAATTTTGTCCAGGACTAACTCAGCCGCTGCGATTGCTTTCTTGCTGATCGGGGCCAGAGCTGACGTCAGACACCCTCCCTTCAAATGATTTGACACACCTGCATTTGTCTGGACACTCCCTGGAAATGGTCAGTTGCCACCCACAAATGGCCTCCTCCTGTCAATCACCTTGCAAACGCTTGTGCATTTGGATTTATCACACCATCCCATCGCTGACCGGCGATCACCATTGCTGCGGTTCGTCGCACCTGCGCATTGCGGTGCATACGCATGCGCAGTTCAGATCTGATCACATGCTGTGCGAAAATGCACAGCAGCGATCAGGTCTTAATTACCCCCCAAGAGCCGTATTCTATTATCCACGGTAAAACATTGGTCTTTCACCGTTTTTCCATATGTTTCACCAATTTTTGTTTACAGGCTATCCTATTAGATCGCCTGTAAGAAAATGCCTTTTCGCCCAAAAACACACAGGTTCAGTGAAACCTGTGTGTTTTTGTGAGAAACAGCCTTGCTATTGCTTGAAAACTGGTCTGTTTCCGAGGATTTGATGAAACAAAATCCCTGATATGACGCAGCATGCGGTGACTTATCAGGGCTAACAGGATAAGCCGGCAAGACCTTTAGCCACAGTAATTTACAGTGGATAATAGGATACCGCAACTGTTGCCTAATTCAAGGTTAATTGCAAAAGTAAAATCTTCCTCTAATGGGCAAAACCATGTGCACTGCAGGGGGGTGGGGGTGGGTGTTTGGGGGGATTGCAGGTATAATATGTGCAGAGAGAGTTAGATTTGGGTGGGTTACTTTGTTTCTGTGCAGGGTAAATACTGGCTGCTTAATATTTACACTGCAATTTAGATTTCAGTCTGAACACACCACACCCAAATCTAACTCCCTCTGCACATGTTATATCTACCCCACCTGCAGTGCACATGGGCCCTCATTCCGAGTTGATCGCTCGCAAGGCGATTTTAGCAGAGTTACACACGCTAAGCCGCCGCCTACTGGGAGTGAATCTTAGCTTCTTAAAATTGCGACCGATGTATTCGCAATATTGCGATTACAAACTACTTAGCAGTTTCAGAGTAGCTTCAGACTTACTCGGCATCTGCGATCAGTTCAGTGCTTGTCGTTCCTGGTTTGACGTCATAAACACACCCAGCGTTCGCCCAGACACTCCTCCGTTTCTCCGGCCACTCCTGCGTTTTTTCCGGAAACGGTAGCGTTTTTAACCACACGCCCATGAAACGCCGTGTTTCCGCCCAGTAACACCCATTTCCTGTCAATCACATTACGATCGCCGGAGCGAAGAAAAAGCCGTGAGTAAAAATACTATCTTCATTGTTAAATTACTTGGCGCAGTCGCAGTGCGAATAATGCGCATGCGTACTAAGCGGAATTTCACTGCGATGCGATGAAATATACCGAGCGAACGACTCGGAATGAGGGCCATGGTTTTGCCCATTAGAGGAAGATTTTGCTTTTGCAATCAACCTTGAATTAGGCCCTTGGTTTGAGAGGATGAAAATCTGTTTATATTGCATACTACAAAATAATATTGTGGCACATACAGTATATAGATATGACTCAGGATAACAGGTCTGTTACAGAGTCTCAAGCTACAGTATGCATGCAGTTATGGGAACAATTTGTGCTTATTTTGTTTGAATAGGTACACCATGAGTTGGTAACAACTATAAGGAGAAATATTTTGCCTCAATATTTAAAAAGCATTTCCTGAGTAGCTTCAAAGGGCAAAGGATGCAGTCTAGGGCACCCAGGCCACTTGTGAAGGTGGTGGTACTAACCTCTACCATGGTGTATGTTTGGGCTATTTATCATTACACAAACACAAACACATGCGCACATACAGTATATATATATATATATATATATATATATATTGGAGAGAGAGAGAGAGAGAGAGAGAGAGAGAGAATAAAAAAAGTTTGTGCACAAACCATTTTTTCACTTCGTGGAACACCAAGTCCCAGCAACAGTCATACCAGTAAAAAGGCCAATCCTTTCAATATATTTTGGTCTGTAGATGGTCTTTATAGCACATATATCCTTCAAATCGGCGTCTCCTTAAAAGCCCATATCAACTGCCGGTAACAGGTATTTCTAACAGTCAAAGTAAAATGGGCGCCTCATAGTGCATAAATCCGTTTTGGAAAATGATTTATTCGAGCAGCTTTTCAGAATCAAAAGATTAAAATAACACACTACAGTTGGCGGTCTCAACCACCGTAGGTATAATCGTTCAAACAGGTATGTATCGTAACCACGAGCAGCTACACCACCGCTGCCCGCTATATATATTTCATACTGTTGGGATTGTTATTTCAAATTATCTTCATTGTATAATATTTTTCTATATTTCTGGATGGCTGATTCATCCAGCTACAGTATGAACTCTTATTCAGTTTAGTCATTTCGGGACATTTAACCTTTGAACAAACCTATAATTTATTGCTTTCATGGAAGAATACGTGCCCCCTAACTATTAAATTAATAACAATTCACAAACTAAATTGTTTCTTTTGACCTACGTATTAATTTAAGTCATTTGAATCAGGAGCAGTTTTTTTTGTTTGTTTTTTTGTTTTTTGCATTTTAGATGAAACGGCTTTGTATATTCTACTAGAATAGTCTTTATGAATCACTGGCTCCAAAATAGTTGGAGTGATTTCCTGATATCTGATTTTAGTGCTACATTTTCACTGAACCATAGTAACCAATAAGTAGTTATGGTCAGGGCCGGATTGGCCATAGAAGTCACAGGGAGTTTTCCCAGTGGGCCGACCGCTGTGCGGCGCCGTCTGTCTTACGCTGCCCCGCCCCCCCAGCTGTGAACCGTTTACGGAAATAACTGCAGGCAGCGATCGCTATTGGGAGAGCAGGCCCTCCTTCCTCCCTTTCACAATAGCTGCTTAATATCTTGCTGCAGCCGCAGTCAGTAGAGCCCGCCCCCGCACGTCAACAGCTTATGCTGCGCACCCCCCCAACAGCTTGTGCTTTTCAGGAGAGCCGTCCTCCCCTTCCGCACGTCACCAGCTTATGCTGCGCCCATCCGTCCCCCCCTCCCTCAACAGCTTGTGCCTATCAGGAGAGCTGCCCGCCCCCGCATGTCACCAGCATAAGGTCTAACCTTCCCCCGCACGTCACCAGCTTATGCTGCCAACACTGCAGCGGCCAGTATCTAGTGAGCGGCCCCACCCCACCCAGCTGACCGGAAAAGGAGGTCCGCGTGCCAAACGTCTCAGATGTCATCAGCGCGGACCCGTGCGGGAAGGGAAGTTGCGGCCGCAGTGGGTTCACATTCTGCAGTAGGAGAGGTAAGGCTCGCTCACATACTGCAAAAGAGTGATTCTGCTAAATGCATGTTCCTCTCCTGAGGTGAGGTGCAATTTTATGTCTGGGGGGGAGGTATAAATTTATGGCTGGGGGGGTGAGGTCCAATTTTATGTCTGGGAGAGGTGTCATTTTATGTCGGGGGGGGGTGAGGTATCATTTTATGTCGGAGGTGGGGGTGAGGTGTAATTTTATGTTGGGGCTGGGCAGACCCGGATTGGCCATTGCCACGACAGGGGAATATACCGGTGGGCCGATTGGGGTGTGGGGTCGCCTGTCATAAGCGGCACCGTCCCCCTCCACGTCACCTGCTAACTGGTGAGTGCGCTGCGGGCAGTGGCCGCTGTCAGGATAGCCAGCCATCCCCCCATCACCCGCTTACTGGTGAGCGCAGCAACCGCTATCAGGAGAGCCGGCCCGCCCTCCACGTAACCTGCTTACTGGTGAACGCTGCAGCCAGCGGCCGCTATCTAGAGAGCAGGCCCGTCCCCATCCGGCTGACCAGAAGAGGCAAGAGAAGGTGCGGTCGCAGTGGGGTATCAGGTGCCCTCTCATCTCTCCCCCTGGCAGCAGTGTGCCTCCTCATCCCTCCCCCTGGCAGCAGTGTGCCCCCTCATCACTCCAGCAGCAGTGTGCCCCCTCATCCCACCCCCTGGACGGTTGACACCCTTTACCTGGCTGGTTGGCACCCATTCCCTCTCTGCCCCAGGAGGATGGTTCTAGTCTGCCTTTGTCCTGCTATATACCAGATCACATCGAGTTTGGTACTGCATATAGCAGGTCTTTATGTGTATAATGACGCTGACTAAATTTTTTTTTTTGGGGTACAATGTGCTCTACCTGTTTGCAGAGCGTATAGGAGATTTTACATGGTGCAATGTGTAAAACGTGCTCTACCTGGCGCAGAGTGTATAGGAGATTCTACCTGGTGCACTTTGTATAACGTGCTCTACCTGGTGCAATGTGTATAACGTGCTCTACCTGGTGCAATGTGTATAACATGCTTTACAAGGTGCAATGTGTATAATGTGCTCTGCCTGACGCAAAGTGTATAACGTGCTCTACCTGGCGCAGAGTGTATAGGAGGTTCTACCTGGTGCAATGTGTATAAGCGGCACTACTGTGTGGTGTAATGTGAATTGCCACTATTATGTGGCCATGCCCCTTCCCCACAAAGCCACTCCCCTAAATCTGCGGCTGCCGAGGAGCTTCACTCATAGCAGTGTGAAGTCTCGCAACATAATGTCAAATCTCACGAGACTTCACACTGCAGTGAGTGAAGCTCCTCGGCGGCCGCAGTTGTAATGGAACATCTCAGCTGCCGAGGAGGATGGAGAGGAGACAGGTAAATGCTGTACTCCTACTATGTTTTTTTTTCAGTTGTGAGGACAGTGTGTGGGGACCCCAGGACGGCCGCCCCTTCCGCCCCGCCGTTAATCTGGCTCTGTTAAAAAAAAAAACATTTTGGCAGTTATACTATACTTATTTACATTTAAAACTAACATTTATACATCATGTATTTGCTATAAGTTGAACTTAAATTTAAAGTCAGATTTTTTTAACTTAGCAATTAAGATAAGTAAGACAACTAAGATAAAATGACTAGTCTTTTGATATTTCAGTGGTACTTTATTTAATTTTACTTATCTAGCGCTACCATATTTATGTGGGGCTGTACAAAGAATATTTAATAATTTACATCAGTCCCCGCCCATTGGAGTTTACAGTCTTTATGCTCACTAACACACAATAAGGTCCATTTTATAATTAGGCAATTAACTTACTACAGTAATAGGTTTTTAGAGTTTATTAAGAAACCCACATAAACACTTAGAAAACATACCAATGTCATAAGTCCCTGGTCAGAATTAAATTCATGTACCCAGTCTCATGATAGAGCAATACTAGCCACTGTGCCATTATGCTGAATTCATGTTAAAAAGTATATTTATATTTTTACAGTGTAAGAAAAAACAGTCACATTTATGAGATGTGTTACATTTACCATACGCTTAAATATGAATTTCTAAGAATATTTTTTGACTAAAAAGTGTCTTTTTCTGTTGATGCTGTAATTTATGACTTGTCTGATAAAATCATTCTAAATATGCTTTTTCCTTTTTTTTTTTTTTAATATTTATTGTGGGAAAAACCATAGCGTATTCCAGCGTGGTAACATTGGGAAGGTATGATAAGAAAAGTCTTGTTACAATAACCGCTTGCGCAGCAACATTAAGTAGCCAAGAACACAGGGACCTTCATCAAAGTGTCAGGCAGGACAATTATGAGAAAAGACAAAAGGAGGGGTAAAGGGGAACTTGCATAAAGCACAGTTCTGCTCTGTCATGCACAGAGACTGACTTGCCTATTAGACCAGTTATACTGCACCAACAACAATCCAGATATGAGGGTCAATAGTTTAGATTATAACAAGTGATTTATCAAAATGTATGTCTTATCTAAATGGTATAACCATTTGTGAAACCTGAAAAGGATTACAGTTCAGTGAATCATTTCTGACTTCAAATCACCAAATTAATTATTTTAGAGGTTTCATGAATGTCTAACAGTGATTGTTCAGGTTGTATATAGTAACAGACATTTTAAAAACAATGCTAAACATAGTACATGCAATTATCTAAAGACTAAAGAAGACCATGCTTTTAACAGTTTGGATTGCCAGTTTGGATTTGGTTGTTTTTAGTGAAATTGTAAATGTCAAACTGATGGAAGACGGGCACCATGCTGTCACTTTGTCCTTGAACTAGAACACTCTAGGCACTAGGACCCAGCATCTGCAGTGTGGCGCAACATAATTTGCTACTGCACATATGCAGACTGCAGCCATCTTTACTGTGTAGAGCAAAACAGTGCTGTCTGGAGGTGTGACACTGTAACTGTATTTACCACTGTGTATGTGTATGCTGTGTAACTACTGAAACCATTATTAATCCCTGCATTACCACTGTGTTACTGCATATCCTGTTTTTGCTGTTTACCAATAAACCCAGGGACTCTCTGGGGCTCATGTAATAAACATAGAAACATAGAATTTGACGGCAGATAAGAACCACTTGGCTCATCTAGTCTGCCCCTTTTTTTTATCCTTTAGGTAATCTCAACTCTTTTTGAACCTTAATTCTTTGTAAGGATATTCATATGCCTATCCCAAGCATGATTAAATTGCTCTACAGTCTTAGCCTCTACCACCTCTGATGGGAGGCTATTCCACTTATCCACTACCCTTTCTGTGAAGTAATTTTTCCTTAAATTTCCTCTGAACCTGCCTCCCTCCAGTTTCAGTGTATGTCCTCGAGGTCTAATACTTCTCTTCCTTTGAAGAATGTTTCGCTCCTGAACTTTGTTAAAACCTTTGGTATATTTGAAAGTTTCTATCATGTCTCCCCTTTCCCTTCTCTCCTCCATACTATACATGTTAAGATCTTTTAGCCTTTCTGGGTAAGTTTTGTGATGTAGGCCATGCACCATTTTAGTTGCCCTTCTTTGTACACTCTCTAATGTATTTATATCCTTCTGGAGATATGGTCTCCAGAACTGGACACAGTATTCCAGATGAGGCTGCACCAATGACCTATACAGTGGCATTATTACTTCTCTTTTCCTGCTACTGATTCCTCTTCCTATGCAACCAAGCATCTGACTTGCCTTTCTCATTGCTTTGTTGCATTGCTTTCCTTCCTTTAAGTCACTTGAAATAGTGACTCCTAAATCCCTTTCCTCCTCAGTAGTTTCCATTATAGTACCCTTGATACTATATTTAGCCTTTGGGTTTTTGAGACCCAAGTGCATGATTTTGCATTTTTTAGCATTAAACTGTAGTTGCCATGTTCTTGACCATTTTTCAAGTCTAGCCAGGTCATCAATCATTTGTTTTACCCCTCCTGGTGTGTCTACCCTGTTGCATATCTTTGTATCATCTGCAAAAAGGCATACTTTCCCTTCAATACCATTTGCAATGTCTCCAACAAAGATATTAAAGAGAACTGGTCCGAGTACAGATCCCTGGTGTACTCCACTGGTAACATTTTCCTCCATAGATTGCACTCCATTTACTACAACTGTCTGTTTCCTATCATGCAACCAGTTTCTTATCCATTTAACTATTTTATAATCCACCCCCACACTTTCAAGTTTATTTATCAGTCTGCGATGTGGGACAGTGTCAAATGCCTTACTAAAGTCTAGATATGCTACATCTACAGCTCCCCTTGATCTATTATTTTCATCACAGAGTCAAAAAAATTCAATAAGATTTTTTTGGCATAATCTCCCACCAGTAAATCCATGCTGTTTTGGATCCTGTAAGTTGTTTGATTTAAGATATTCCACAACTCTTTCTTTTAGTAGTTTTTCCATTACTTTCCCTACTACTGATGTAAGGCTTACTGGTCTGTAGTTACTTGCTTCTTCCTTGCTTCCACTTTTGTACAGTGGAACTACATTTGCTCTTTTCCAGTCCTCTGGAATGGCACCTGTATTTAGTGACTGGTTAAATAATTCGGTTAATGGTGCCACCAGCACATCTTTTAGCTCTTTTAGTATCCTTGGGTGTATTCCATCTGGCCCCATTGATTTATCCACTTTTAATTTTGAAAGTTCAGTTAGGACCTTCTCCTCTGTAAATGTACTTTCATCTACCTTATTTTTATGAATGTCCTTGCAACTTAACTCTGGCCCCTTCCCTTCTCCTTCTGTAGTAAATACTGAGCAAAAATAATGATTTAGGTGATCTGCTATTGCCTTGTCTCCCTCCACCAAATTATCACTCTCTGTCTTAAGACTTATTATTCCTCCATTTGATTTTCTTCTTTCATTTATATACTTAAAAAAAGTTTTGCCCCTTTTATCTGCTGACTGGGCCATTTTCTCCTCGGCTTCTGCCTTTGCACGTCCGATCACTTTCTTAGCATCCTTCCGTCTGTCAAGATACACCTCTTTGTCATTATTATTTTGAGTCTGTTTGTATTTCCTAAAAGCCATCTTTTTTGCTTTCACACTAGTTGATACTTCTTTTGTGAACCACACTGGCTTCCTTTTCCTGGTGCTTTTCCTAACCCTTTTGATACAAAGGTCTGTTACCCTTAGTATTGCACTTTTCAGTTTTTCCCACCTCTCCTGCACCCCTTCCAAGTTCCTCCAGTCCGCCAATGAATCACTTAAACATCTCCCCATTTTTGCAAAGTCAGCATTTCTAAAATCCAACACCTTTGTTTTTGTGTGACAGGAGTTGGATCCTGTCTTTATACTAAACCATACTGCTTGATGATCACTGGATCCCAGGTGCTCACCCACATATATGTCTGATATCCTGTCACCATTTGTAAGAATTAAATCTAATATTGAGTCTTTGCGAGTGGGCTCCCTCACCAATTGCTTGAGAGATGCTCCATGCAAGCTGCCCGTTCTGCGAAAATTCTGGGGAGTCTGTCCATATTTTTAAAACATCAATAATTTAAAAGGCAAAAACAGGTTGGTGTTGCATTTTAGATATTTGCTGCTTTAAAAATACGGGCAGACTCGAAGGAGGATTCAAATCCCGGCATTTTTGGGCCCAAATCCCGGGATCCCGCCGATCCCGATCCCGGGATTGGCCTCCCTAATCACAGCAGTCATCCTGTTGCAAAGCGGATAACTTCAGTATTACCTGCAGCTCACATAAATCTGTGTGGTCTATCAGTCACTTTCACATCTGCTGTGCCCATATAGTGACCACAATCCCAATAGTCTATACTGTGTATATCAACTCAAACTAGTTTGTAATTCAATCAAATTTTACTGGTTTGAAGGCCTTATAAATGTTTGGCGTATAATAGTATATAGATACATACAATAGAACTGGATGTTTTAAATTTGCAGTTTGAGTTCTTCATATGAAGTTTGTAGTAGCTGCTCGCCAATCGCAATTAAAGTTTGCATCCACTGTTTATGTTACAATTAGTATTTTAATGTTTTTTTTAAACTGCATTTAAGTAATATTTTACAGAAAAACAATTGTTGTCAGTGCTTGTCACCACTACAGTAGCTCATATTTTGATCAAAACATTTAAGCTTGAAGGCTGTGTTGCAGCTTCAAGCAGCAAGTGATATTCTCTAATTTAAAAAACAAAACAAGTCTAACTTTATAATTGCTCTGCAAGCTTTATTGGTGATCAGAATTTTCTTATTTAATGGGAACATGTGCCAACAAACAGGCGCAAACACAATTGAATAGTTCAAATATGGTGGGTAATTCAGATCACTGCTGTGTGTTTTTGCACAGCGGGCGATCAGGTCCAAACTGCGCGACCATATGCACCGCAATGCGCAGGCGTGATGCACAGGTACAAAGCGGATCGCCACTCAGCGATGGGATCCGTTCGCATGGGTGATCGCAAGGAGACTGAGCGGAAGAAGGCGTTTGTGGGTGGCAAATTACCGTTTTCAGGGAATGTCTGGAAAAATGCAGGCGTGTCCAAGCATTTGCAGGGAGGGTTTCTGACGTCAATTCCGGTCCCGGACAGGATGATGTGATCGCAGCGGCTGAGTAAGTCCTGGGTTGCGCAGAGACTGCACAACATCTGTTTGTACAGCTCTGCTACACATGCGTTCGCACACTTGCACAGCTAAAATACACTCCCCCTGTAGGCGGTGACTATCTGATCGCAGCAGTGCAAAAAGCGCTTGGTAGTGAACAGGTCTGAATTAGGCGCATGGTTCAACCTGTTTAACTTTCTCAATGTTTTAGTGTTTCTAAAATTCAAGAAGTTCTGGCAAATTTAAATTTTAAGATCAATTTATCAATGTTTATTAAGAATCAATACTTGTTTTAGATCCACATGGGTTATAATGCTTATCAAAGATCTAGTTGCTTGATGGACAGTCCTAACCACTGAATCTGCCTACAGATGTAGCCGCGCTCATCTGAGGTGACTGCATCGCAAACGAGCGCTCCCGACACAGGGGCGGATTGGGAACAAAAAGCGGCCCTGGGAAAATTTGTACTAGTGGCCCCACATGGGCAGCACCAGAGGTGTAAGGTCTACCATGGGCCATGGCAGCAGCATCCTCCCCCCCAACACTTTCTAGAAAGTGGGTATGTCCAGCATCAAGGGGGAAGTTAAAAATAAATAAAATTAAATATTATGAGCACATTATATGATTCACCTTCAGAATTTAGGAAACTATATAATTCTTTAGAAAGATATATTTTCTTGCTTATTACACCAACCGTATCCCAATCACTATTCACTCAATCTTATATGTCAGCCAAGCAGGCAGACAGAGCATACACTAGATCATCTGCAATCACAGGCTAAGTGGCAAAGTAATTTTTATATTTGCAAATTATTTTGCATCTTATTCATTATGTCTATAAAAAGGACCACATGTCCTCAAACAAAACAGGCCCCACAGGTGCGTTGGCCCACCGGGAATCTTCCCTGTAAACCCTATGGCCAATCCGGCTCTGTCCCGACATGACTAGGCGATTCATCCACCTAGTCATGCCGGGACCGCACTCAGACGCTCCCATTCTAGTGAATGGGGCGCATGCGCGTCATGGACGTGTGTGCGCCCCAGACCCGGCAATAGGGCGTGTCCAGGCACAGACAGAGCCACGATTAGCATGGCTTCATCTGTATGTACAGGTCAGATTAAAGACTAAAGGGGAAATGTATTAAATCTTTTGGGGGGACAATTATCAAAGCTTGGATAAAGCTCTCCACTTTGTCTCTCTACAAGCATTGATAAATCTCCCCTTTGGAGAGATAAATTAGAGAGAAGCAAAGGCATTGTTGGATTCCCACTAGGCACATGAGGCATGTGCCTAGGGGCGACACTTGCTGGAGGGGTGGGGGCTCCGCACAAGGCTGGTTAGGTCAGGTGATTCTTTTTTTTTTTTTCATTATGACTTATTTTTATAATATTTTATTTTGCAACTGGTGACAATGACAGTAAACTGTGGTCCGGGAGCTATTAGTGGAATTGGGGTTGCTTTAGTAGCCTCCAGGAATCCGTACTGGCCACGAAATGATGAGAGCAGTGATGTAATTGGGGGGGAGAGGTGGTCAACAATGTGCTTAGGGCGGCCAGACCCCTAGGTCCGCCTATGAACAAAGAGGCACATTTATCAAAGCTTGGAGAGAGACGAAGTGGAGAGAGACAAGGTATAAACCTTTCAGCTTCTAACAAACAGCCTGTAAAGCTGCAGTTAAGAGCTGATTGGCTGGTACTTTATCTCACTTTACTTTATATCTCCAAGATTTGATAAATCTCCATTAAAGGAGGCATTCCATGACTGAATAAACATACACAGAAAAACATTGATATAAATTGTATACTGTATATTGCATTCAGGTTTTGCTTGAATGTTTACATTTCCACTAGTGTTTTTGATATGCTCTTTCATTTATTGGAACGTAAGATTGAGAATATTAATTTAATGCAAACAGTGTAATACAGAATATGAAAATGTGAAAAAAGTACCAAATTGTGCCAGGTTGAGGCCATCCTCTCGCATATAGGGGGTCATGCAGACCTGATCGCTCAATAGCATTTTTTGCAGCGCTGCGATCAGGTCAGAACTGCGCATGCGTATGCACCGCATGGGTACAAAGCAGATCCTTGCTGTGTGATGGGTTTTACAAAGAAATCATTTGCACAGCCGATCGTAAGGTGATTGGCGGGGAGAAGGCATTTGTGTGGGTGTCAATTGACCGTTGTCAGGGAGTGGTTGGAAAAATGCAGGCGTGTCCAAGAGTTTGCAGGGCGGGTGTCTGACGTCAATTCCGGCCCCAGGCAGGCTGAAGTGATAGCAGCAGCTGAGTAAGTTCTGGGCAACTCAGAAACTGCCCAAAGTTTTTTTGTACCGCTCGGCTGCACATGCGATCGCACACTTACACAGCTAAAATACACTCCCTGGTGGGCGGCAACTATGCGAACGCTGGACAGCAAAAAAAACCAATAGCTAGCGACAGTGGCGGATCCAGGGGGGGGGGGCACTCGGGTCCGTGTCCCCCCTGTCATTTGTGGCCCCAACCCTATGTGTCCCTGGCACCGCACAGGGAGATAACGGGTGCCCGCTGAGATTGTGTTACCAGCGGGTGCCCGTCTCTCCTCACCGTGAGCCGGAGGCAGGTGCTGAGTACTGAGCTCCGGCTTCCGGCGCTGTCACTGTGCGGCGTGCGCTATGGAAGAGACGTCAGTCATGATGTCTCTCTCATAGTGCTGAGGAGCGGACGCCAAGAGAGGAGGACTGCAGCGGTCTGGAAGCGGGAACGGGGCTCGGTAAGTATGATTTTTTTTATTCCTTAGTGCAGCGGGGGCATCTACTGGGGGCAAACTACGGGGGGACCTTACTACTGGGGGGCATCAACAAGGGGCATTACTACTGGGGGGGCATTACTACTGGGGCAAACTACTGGGGGCATTATTACTGGGGGTCATCTACTGGGGGCATTACTACTGGGTGGTCATCTATTGGGGGCATTATTACTAGGGGAGATTATTACTGGTGGCATCTACTGGGGGTTTTACTACTGGGGGCATTATTACTAGGGTGCATCTACTGGGGGCATTACTACTGGGGGGGTCATCTATTGGGGGCAAACTCCTGGGGGGCATTACTACTGGGGGCAGCTTCTGGGGGACATTTTTACTGGGGGGCATCTACTGGGGCAAACTACTGGGGGACATTATTACTGGTGGCATCTACTGGGAGCATTACTACTGGGGGCATTATTACTGAGTGGCATCTACTGGGGGCATTACTACTGAGGGGGTCATCTATTGGGGGCAAACTCATGGGGGGCCATTACTACTGGGGGCAAACTACCTGAGGACATAATTACTGGGGGCATCTACTGGGGGCAAACTACTGGGGGACATTATTACTGTGGGCCAACTGCCCCTCACACACTGCACCCTGCCTCTCATACCCTGTCCCTCACACGCTGCCTCCTGCCCCTCACACGCTGCCCCCTGCCCCTCACATCCTGCCCCCTGCTCCTCACACGCTGCCCCCTGTTCCCTGCCTCTCACACACTGCCCCCTATACCCTGCCCCTCACACGCTGCCCACTGCCCCTAACACGCTGCCCCCTGCCCCTCACACACTGCCCCCTGTACCCAGCACCTCACACACTGCCCCCTGACCCTCACACGCTGCCCCCTGCCACTCAAACGCTGCCCCCTGCAAACTGCACCCTGCACCTCACATGCACTGAAGCCGCATGCAAATGTCCTTGCCCCTTCCATGGTCCCCCCCCTATCATTTTCTTCTGGATCCGCCCCTGGCGAGCGATCAGGTCTGAATTAGGCCCATAGTTGGTATGTGACTGAATACACCACACAAGCAGATACACTGCACCTTTTTTGACTCGCACCATATTCCGGGGGAGATTTATAAAAATTTAGAGAAAGATAAGGATAACTGTTACATAGAAACATAGAAACATAGAAACATAGAATTTGTCGGCAGATAAGAACCACTTGGCCCATCTAGTCTGCACCCTTTTTTTTTTTTTACATTATTTTTATCTCTAACCTTATTTGATCCTTATTTCTTTGTAAGGATATCCTTATGTCTATCCCATGCATGTTTAAATTGCTCTACTGTCTTAGCCTCTACCACCTCTGATGGGAGGCTATTCCACTTGTCCACTACCCTTTCTGTGAAATAATTTTTCCGCAAATTTCCCCTGAGCCTCCCCCCCTCCAGCCTAAGTGCATGTCCTCGTGTCCTATTGCTTCTCTTCATTTGGAGAATGTTTCCCTCCTGGACTTTGTTAAAACCCTTGATATATTTGAAAGTTTCTATCATGTCCCCCCTTTCCCTTCTCTGCTCCAAACTATACATATTGAGATTTCTTAGTCTTTCTGGGTATGTTTTGTGATGTAGGCCATGCACCATTTTAGTTGCCCTCCTTTGTACAGTTTCTAATGTATTAATATCCTTTTGAAGATATGGCCTCCAGAACTGAATACAGTATTCTAGATGAGGCCGTACCAATGACCTATACAGTGGCATTATTACTTCTTTCTTTCTGCTGCTGATTCCTCTCCCAATGCAGCCAAGCATCTGACTAGCCTTCCTCATTGCCTTGTTACATTGCTTACCTGCCTTTAAGTCATCTGAAATAGTGACTCCTAGATCCCTTTCCTCCTCAGTAGTTTCCAGTATAGTGCCATTAATACTATATTTAGCTTTAGGATTTTTGAGACCCAAGTGCATGATTTTGCATTTTTTGGCATTAAACTGTAATTGCCAGACTCTTGCCCATTCCTCTAGTCTACCTAGATCCTCAATCATTTGTTTTACCCCACCTGGTGTGTCTACCCTGTTGCATACCTTTGTGTCATCTGCAAAAAGGCATGCTTTCCCTTTAATGCCATTTGCAATGTCACCAATAAAGATATTAAAAAGCACTGGTCCAAGTACAGATCCCTGGGGTACTCCACTGGTAACATTTCCCTCCTGTGAATGCACTCCATTTACCACAACTCTCTGTTTTCTATCCTTCAACCAAGATCTTATCCATTCAATAATCCTAATATCCAATCCCAAACTTTCAAGTTTATTTAGCAGTCTGCGATGTGGAACAGTGTCAAAAGCCTTACTAAAGTCTAGATAAGCTATATCCATGACTCCACCTTTATCCATCACTTTAGTCACACAATCAAAAAAAGTCAATAAGATTTGTTTGACATGATCTCCCCCCAGTGAATCCATGCTGTTTGGCATCCTGTAAATTGCCGGATTTGAGATAATCTACAACTCTTTCTTTTAAGAGTGTTTCTATCAATTTCCCTACTACTGATGTAAGACTCACTGGTCTGTAGTTGTTTGCCTCTTCCTTGCTTCCACTTTTGTGCAGTGGGACTACGTTTGCTCTTTTCCAGTCCTCTGGAATTACTCCTAAGCTGATGACTGGTTGAATAATTCTGTCAATGGTGCTACCAGCACCTCTTTAAGTTCTTTTAGTATCCTTGGATGTATCCAATCTGGCCCATAGATTTGTCTACTTTCAGCTTTGAGAGTTCTGTTAGGACCTTCTTCTCTGTAAATGTACTTGTTTCATTTTCCTGAATATCCCTGCAACTTAACTGTGGCCCCTTCCCCTCTCTTTCAGTAGTAAATACTGAGCAAATATAATCATTAAGATGATCTGTTATTAAATTGTCTCCTTCAACAAAACTCCCAGTGTCCGTCTTTAGTTTTATAATTCCGCCTTTTGTTTTTCTCCTTTCGCTTATACAGTGTATACCTAAAAAAAGTTTTGCCTCCTTTACCCACTGACTGGGCCATTTTCTCCTCAGCTTGTGCCTTTGCACATCTGATTACCTTCTTAGTCTCCTTCTGTCTAACAAGATATATCTCTTTGTCTTCATTATTTTGTGTCTGCTTATATTTCCTAAAAGCCATCTTTTTTGCTCTCACAATATTTGCTACTTTTTTTGCAAACCACACTGGCTTCCTTTTCCTTGTGTTTTTCCTAACAGTTTTGATACAAAGGTCTGTTGCCTTCAATATTGCACATTTTAATGTTTCCCACCTCTCCTGCACTGCTTCCAAGTTCCTCCACTCTGCCAAAGAATCGCTTACACATTTTCCCATCCCTACAAAATCTGCCTTCCTAAAATCCAACACCTTTGTTTTTGTATGGGACGAGTCAGTCTCTTTCTTAATGCTGAACCATACTGCTTGATGATCACTGGATACCAGGTTTTCACCCACTTTTACGTCCGATAATCTGTCTCCATTTGTAAGTATTAAGTCTAATATTGCGTCTTTCTGAGTGGGCTCCCTCACCAATTGGTGGAGGGATGGTCCCTGAAGGGAATTTAAAATGTTCCTACTTCTAGTGGAACTAGCAACAGACACCTCCCAGTTTACATCAGGAAGATTAAAGTCTCCCATGATTATTACCTCTCCTTTTAATGCCATTTTAGTTATGTCCTGCTATAGGTTCTTGTCGAGTTCCTCTTCCTGACCTGGTGGCCTGTATATCACGCCAATACGTATAATCAACTTTTCCCCTGTTTCTATGGTCACCCAAAGGGCCTCAGTTTTTTCTTCAATACTTTGTATTAATGTAGTATTTATGGTATTTTTTACATACATTGCTACCTCTCCTCCGATTTTTCCAATTCTGTCCTTCCTAAATAAAGTATATCCCGGTATAGCTATGTCCCAGTCATGATTTTCATTGTACCATGACTCTGTAATTGCCACAATGTCTAGATCATCCCTTGTCATTATTGCAGTTAGTTCTGGGATTTTATTTCCTAAGCTCCTAGCATTTGCACACATAGCTTTTAGAGTTTTGTTTGTGCTTTTTCTGTTCCTAGCTATGTTCTTTTCTCTGCCTATTTTTATTTGGTTTTGATCTGAATTATCTTCTGTTGCTGTGGATATGCTTCCTATTCCCTTTGCCTGCAGAAACAACACCTCTGTTACTTTACTTGCTGAAATTAAGTCCTGGTGTGATCCTATGATGTCAGTTGTTCATTACCTACAAACATACCCCAAGTTTTAAGTGTACTGTATATCAAACCAATTTTTCACTGAAGCAGACAAATACAGTTCTGTTCACCTGATGAACAGACTCAATTTTGTGCCTCTGAATATTTTTTTTATAACAGGTGAAACTTCTGTACTAAATCACAGGCATAATATAGTCATAAAAAAAATTAAAAATATGTATTTAGTCTAAATAAGTGATTACATAATATAAACATCACTCTTCCCTTATGCATTGCAATAAAAGAAATTATGCCACCTAGAAAATTACTTTTAATGTAATTATTTCAAACAGCAAAAGGACAGCCATTTCCATGCACTCTTAGCCTTATTTCCATAAATTATCAAGTTCTGTGTTGTTTCTCAAAGATGCATTTTTATGGCTCAGCTGCACAGTGTCAGGGGCCCAATCATCTCTGCTATTGGATCTGTGAACATAGACTATTTCAGCTTTTTAATTAATTCGTATATTCAGATGAGTGTCACATAAGCCTGACTTCCACATATAGGGGCTGATTCAAATTAGTAGAATTCTCTAATGCAAATTACAGGAAGTTATCATTAGGAACAGCATGTGCCTGCTGATTACTTCATCAGTTAGGTATAAACTAGGCTCAGGCTGCCACTGATTTAAGAGAGAGGAAAATGGCACACTTAAAATGTGACAACATGGTGACGTTGCAAGATGTGTTAGAGAAAAGGTTGAACAAATTTTTTTTTTTTAAAGACAAAGGTTATGAAAATCATCTTATGTGATAGACAATAAATGTGATTACTTGCTTCATTTGCCATCTAAATTAAGCTTTCCTAATAATTATGCAATACATCCTTTTACACACTTTATTATTTATGGTTATTAAGTAATATCTTTTTAAAATATTATTTCCACATAACTAATTTCTATAAAAAAGAAATTATTGCCTATGCAATTCTTAAAGTGGACCACACATCTAAACTGATATCTGGACAGACTACATATTAACATATCTGTTACATTTATTGCGAGTTGCACTTGCAGTCATATCACACCGCCCCCCACCCCCCCCCCCACCCCCAAATTAATTAATTTATCTGCATGAAGTTAGTCATCTTCAGGGCTGTTATCAAATATTCATGAGCAAATAATGAGAAAAACAAATATTCATGAGTAATAATGAGCGTATCCTATTGGGAAAGCTTCTGTTGCACCATCAACCCTTAGGTAGTCTACCAGTTTGTAGAACAAACCCTCTCAGTTCTTACATGAGAGTAGTGTCACAGAGTCTAAACCCAACAAGAATACACCAAAAACAACTTTTACTAACGACTAAGACATTATAGCAGCAAGACCTATATACGACAGACAGGGTGGGGCACTTTTTAATAGCTGATTGCCTGAGAATCGTATGTTTGGTACTAATAGGTGAACTGTCAAAACAGGGGTGAAAGAGTTGGCTAGTAGTCTGTAATTTGTATTCTATTGAGAATACTAAACAGGGAAAGTTGTAGGAAGTGACTAGTCAAAGTGTCAGTTTGTCATGTGGTAGCATAGGGTTTCCATTTGTCCAGGTATTCCCAGGATAGCAATAGAAAAAGTTTTTCTCTGGCTGACAGAAAGGTCATTTGGCCTACATATCTGGGGTTCAGGCACTGTGATCTTGCGTCAAACAGTGCAGTGTTAATTTAGACAAGTCAGCAAATGGGGAGATGAGCTGTGCTCAGGGTAGCCATCAGGGGGAGACTGCGGGGACTGGAGTCCCAGACCCTTATAGGAGAGGGGGGCCCTCCCCAGGATCCTACAGCCAATACCTGGAGAGCTGCACTGGCAGCGCAACAACAGCGGGCTGATTGGCAGGGAGGACTTAAAAAAAGCCTTCCTTGCGCATCAGCTCTGTAAATCATTCCTACAGGTCTGCAATGCTCCACCTATATGTAAAGTCATGATGTGTAACGTCACATGGGGTGGAGCAGTGTGGCAAAATATTTTTTTTTGATGGGGGGACCCTGTCTATTTTGTCAGTCCCGGGCCCTACAGTTTCTGATGGCAGACCTGGCTGTGCTGAAGAATGCTCTAGTTCTCAGAAGGCTTTGGCTGACATAGGGAGTTATTCAGAGTTGTTAGCAAACCCAAAAAGTTAGCAAAAGAGCAAAACCATGTTGCACTGCAGGTGGGGCAGATGTAAAATGTGCCGAGAGATTTAGATTTTGGTTGGTTATATTGTTTCTGTGCATTGTAAATACTGGCTGCACTATTTTTACACTGTATGTTACATTTCAGTTTAAACACACCCCACCAGAGGCGTAACTAGGGTTTTTGGAGCCCAGGGCAAGATCAATAATGGCGCCCCCCCCCCCCCAAAAAAAATAATAATTTTTTTTTTCTAATAAAAAGAATAAATTAATAAAATGATAATAATAAAAAAAAAAACATACAAAAGGAAAGTATGTGCATATAAAGATGTCAGGGTGTGTATGTATGTGTATGTAGGTGCAGTGGTCGAAGTAGAATTTTGAAGGTGGAATGAAAGAGTTTAGATAGCAATTATGTGCGCGCCGAAGGCGCGCGCGCTCCGGAAAAGGGGCGCGGCCACTCAAAAGGGGCGTGTCCTTCAGTGTATTAGGACCCCTTATACTATCTAGTACTGGTGCCCCTTTCACATTATAGCACACGGTATGAGCCGAAATTCACATTATAGCACACAGTATGAGCCGAAATTCACATTGCCCCACACGACATGAGCTGAAATTCACATTATGGCACACAGTATGAGCCGAAATTCACATTACCCCACATGGTATGAGCCAAAATTCACATTACTCCACATTATGGCACACAGTATGAGCCGTAATTCACATTACAGCACACGGAATGAGCCAAAATTCACATTACCCCACATAGTATGAGCCGAAATTCACATTATAGCACACGGTATGAGCCAAAATTCACGTTACAGCACATGATATGAGCCAAAATTCCCATTATAGAGTTAGGGGATCCTACCCCCAGAATTAACATGGCCTGTGGGGCACTATGATGAGGGAGCCCACCCCCTTAATAGACTAATTGCAGAGTTTAGCAGCGGAAGGGCTGCAGCGGTTTCTCACCCCAAGCTGCGGCGCTTCTGCCACCTCCGACACTCCACATCTTCGGCACCACCCGGGATGCAGAGCACCGCACCGGGTATGCACCCTTTTCAGTGTGGTCTGCTGCGCTCTGAAGGGGTTCTTGTTTCATGCTGCAGGATTCCGATGTGCACCTTCCTCCCCGCTGTTACTGTCACGGTAAGCATTAGTATCGTTTACCGCAGAGGCCATTTTCTGAGGCATATGTGTTAAACCTCAGGAACTGAGATGCCCTTCTCACCATACAGCTGTGTGGCCGAGCCGGGCGGGGGGACAACCAGCAGCAGCATGCCGGATATCAGCAGCAGAGGGTGCGGGCTGTACATACTTGAGGCAGCTGGATATTCAACAGTGCTGAAAGCCTCCGGAGCCCGCACCCCCGGAGCTGCAGTACACCGGCAGAGGACACCCATCCTCCGAACCCTGCGTAGCCCAAAGCCGGACATCAGCAGCATGTTGAACGCGGAAGCAGAAGCTGCTTATTGCCGGTCAACGTGCTGCTGATCTCCGGCTTTGGGCTCCGCACGTGCATTACAGCCCCCACCCTCGGCTGCTGATATCCGGCATACTGCCCCTGCTGCTGGCTTTCCACCCGCCCGGCTCGCCCACCCAGCTGGATGGTGAGTGAGAAGGGCATCTCAGTGCCCGTGGTTTAATACATATCTCTCTTCGGTAAATGGCCATTAGTACATCCCACACACACTGATTACACACACACAGACTGGCCACCCCCAAATCCTACACACACCCACTCAGACTACACACACACACACATTCTCATACTTTCCTCTCCCCCACACACACACACTGGACTGCAAAAATTTACACACACTGACACTGTTCCACACACACACAATTAACACACACTCACACTGTCCCACACACACAATTAACACACACGCACACTGTCCCACACACACAATTAACACACACGCACACTGTCCCACACACCAGTGGCGTGCGGTGAGGTCAGTGGCGTGCGGTGAGGCACTACAGCATAATGTCTGCCGAATCCTGCCAATGAGCCCTACCGCCACCGAGCCAATGCCCGCCACTGCCTCTGAGCCGATGCCCACTGCCACCACCAATGGCTTACAAACTGGCCCACCATCAACTGACCCAGCCCTCCGCCACTAATTTGCAACTCAGTCCAAAGCCGCCAATGCCCGCTGCATGCCTGCTCATCATACTTGTGATATATTGTACAATTTTATAGAAAAAAATAATAATTAGTGTTTGGGACTGGGAAGGAAGTGGGAGGAGGACATGAATGCAATTTTGTTGTCCAGGGCTTCCATTAACTTAATGGAGAAAGGTCTGAATGGGTTAAAAATGTCCAAAAAAAACTGCGTGAGGTCCCCCCTCCTAAGTATAACCAGCCTCGGGCTCTTTGAGCCGGTCCTGGTTGTTTAAATACTGGGAAAAAATTGGACAGGGGTTCCCCGTATTTAGACAACCAGCATCGGGCTCTTAGTCCGGTCCTGGTCCCAAAAATACGGGGGACAAAAGATGTAGGGGTCCCCCATATTTTTAAAACCAGCACCGGGCTCCACTAGCCAGGGACATAATGCCACAGCCGGGGGACACATTTATGTAGGTCCCTGCGGCCGTGGCATTACCCCCCCAACTAGTCACCACTGGCCGGGGTTCCCTGGAGGAGTGGGGACCCCTTAAATCAAGGGGTCACCCCCCCTCCAGGCACCCAAGGGCCAGAGGTGAAGCCCGAGGCTGTCCCCCCCATCCGTGGGCTGTGGATGGGAGGCTGATAGTCAGGTAAGTAAAAAAGAATATTGTTTTTTGTTGTGGAACTACAAGGCCCAGAAAGCCTCCCCCGCTTGCTGGTACTTGGAGAACCTCAAGTACCAACATGCAGGGAAATAACGGGCCCGCCGGTACCTGTAGTTCTACAACAGAAAAAATACCCAAATAAAAACACAACTCACACACCGTGACAGTAAAAATTTATTAAAACACACTGACACACTCACACATACTTACCTATATCCCACGCCGGTCACGTCCACTTGTCCAGTAGAATCCAATAGGGGAATCTGTAAAAATGAGAGACAGATTACTTACCTACATCCCACGCCGGTCATGTCCACTTGTCCAGTAGAATCCAATAGGGGTACCTGTAAAAATGAGAGACAGATTACTTACCTACATCCCACGCCGGTCACGTCCACTTGTCAGTAGAATCCAATAGGGGTACCTGTAAAAATGAGAGACAGATTACTTACCTACATCCCACGCTGGTCGCGTCCACTTGTCAGTAGAATCCAATAGGGGTACCTGTAAAAATGAGAGAGAGATTACTTACCTACATCCCACGCCGGTCACGTCCACTTGTCAGTAGAATCCAATAGGGGTACCTGTAAAAATGAGAGAGAGATTACTTACCTACATCCCACGCCGGTCACGTCCACTTGTCAGTAGAATCCAATAGGGGTACCTGTAAAAATGAGAGACAGATTACTTACCTACATCCCACGCCGGTCACGTCCACTTGTCAGTAGAATCCAATAGGGGTACCTGTAAAAATGAGAGACAGATTACTTACCTACATCCCACGCCGGTCACGTCCACTTGTCAGTAGAATCCAATAGGGGTACCTGTAAAAATGAGAGAGAGATTACTTACCTACATCCCACGCCGGTCACGTCAACTTGTCCAGTAGAATCCAATAGGGGTACCTGTAAAAATGAGAGACAGATTACTTACCTACATCCCACGCCAGTCACGTCCACTTGTCCAGTAAAATCCAATAGGGGTACCTGTAAAAATGAGAGACACATTACTTACCTACATCCCACGCCGGTCACGTCCACTTGTCCAGTAGAATCCAATAGGGGTACCTGTAAAAATGAGAGACACATTACTTACCTACATCCCACGCCGGTCACGTCCACTTGTCCAGTAGAATCCAATAGGGGCACCTGTAAAAATGAGAGACAGATTACTTACCTACATCCCACGCCGGTCACGTCCACTTGTCCAGTAGAATCCAATAGGGGAATCTGTAAAAATGAGAGACAGATTACTTACCTACATCCCACGCCGGTCACGTCCACTTGTCCAGTAGAATCCAATAGGGGTACCTGTAAAAATGAGAGACAGATTACTTACCTACATCCCACGCCGGTCACGTCCACTTGTCCAGTAGAATGCAATAGGGGCACCTGTAAAAATGAGAGACACATTACTTACCTACATCCCACGCCGGTCACGTCCACTTGTCCAGTAGAATCCAATAGGGGCACCTGTAAAAATGAAAATGATACTTACAAACTTCAATCCACAGGAGGAGAGAGAGAGAGAGAGAGAGAGAGAGAGAGAGAGAGAGGGGGGTAGGAGAGAGAGAGACTAACCTGCTGCTGCTGCTGCTGGGGAGACCGGCACACACTGCAGGGCCACGACGGGAGGACGGAGCCGGCGGAGCAGGGGGAGAGCCGCACAACACCGCTCCTGTCAGCAGCAGCGGAGGAGGACGGGGGCGCACACTGCAGACACCAATCACCGCCGGGACAATTAACACACGCACACTGTCCCACACACACAATTAACACACACGCACACTGTCACACACACAATTAACACACACACGCACACTGTCCCACACACACACACAATTAACACACACACACACTGTCACACACACAATTAACACACACGCACACTGTCACACACACACATACAATTAACACACACGCACGCACACTGTCCCACACACACACAATTAACACACACACACTGTCCCACACACGCACAATTAACACACTCACACAATTAACACACTCACACTGTCCCACACACGCACAATTAACACACTCACACAATTAACACACTCACACTGTCCCACACACACACAATTAACACACTCACACAATTAACACACACTCACACACACACACTGTCCCGCAACCCCCTCTCCCGACAGAAAAAAAACTAAAGTCCACTCCGCTCACCTGGCTGTTAAACCCGCTCGGCGCTCACTGAAGCCGCGCAGGCGCGCGCGCGCGTACCGTCACGGTCGCGCGCACGCGCGATCGCGCACCGTACAATGTGACTGTGTAGGGAGAGGGAGGGAGGAGGGGGGGGGAGATGAGCGGAGGCTCCTGGCTGCCGCTGCCTGTCCAGTGTGACAGGAACAGCAGCCGGGAAGACAGGGAGAGCGCCGCAGGTAGCGTCGGCGGAATCCCTGTTGCATGGGGTGAGCGGGCCGTGCCGGTGGCGCCCCCTCTGTTGGGGCTTCCACAGCGCCCAGGGCACGTGCCCTGCTCGCCCCGTGCTAGATACGCCTCTGCACCCCACCCAAATCTATCTGTCTCTACACATGTTACATCTGCCCCAACTGCAGTGCAATATACTATTACCCAATTGCTAACTTTTTTGGTTTGCTAACAACGCTGAACAACCCCCATTGCCTGAAACTGTAGGTCAGCAACACCACTCTGCCTAGTGTGTCAATCAATAGGCGGCACTGAAATGCAGAGTCTCATTTCTGATCTGTATGCTTTTCTCCTTTCCACCATAATAGTTTTAGTTATAAATGTTATCAATAAAATTTAAGACCAACTTATTTTTTCATTATTTTCATTTTATTGGAGCATACATAAAAAAAAAGAACAAAACAGATGCAGTCATGGTAAGTCACAGCACACAAAACCATAGAATAGAGATTCAAAGAAACTAGGAAAACATGACAAGTGGTCTTCACAGTAAATACAAAGGTGTACAGTGAAAGGAGACAAAAATACAATTCTCCCCCCCCCCCCAAATAATAATAAAAAAATGAAGAGATACAATTAATTTTCCATATGACAAGTCTAATCAATACGTAGTGAATCGGGACCTGATAATGAGATGGACACAGCAGCACAGCTGCTTTATCTTTGTATACAGCAGCTGTGCTAAAATATGCTAATACCACAGGAAGTGTTATAAATAGATGCCCCCTGCTCTCCTTCAGTGATCCGCTGTTGCATCGGACACTCTGCGTGAACATTGGTCATCTAAGTAACCTAGCCAAGATGTCACGCAGTCTGGGCCAGGGAAGCTGCATCCAAGAGCACAGCCACTGGCCTTGGCACGCCCAGAAAATGAGGCCCCAATGTATTTAATGCTGGCCATCGCATCCCCTTCCCCAACCCCCAAATAGCCACAGCATGTCAATCATGCTGTAGCTTAGTGGGCACTGCAGAGATCTGCATATGCACAGTACAGATTCTGCGCATTCGCAGATCTCAAAACATTGAAGATGTATGTGAACCATCAATTGTGATTAATACGCACATTTGTGCAAAAAAGAAGTTATACTGCTTGGCGCGGCACTGCCATCTACACCGTAAAACATATTGTGGCTATATTTATGAAGATACATTTGTAGTTCATGTTGAGCAGTAGAGAGTAGTGATGTGCACCGGAAATTTTTCGGGTTTTGTGTTTTGGTTTTGGATTCGGTTCCGCGGCCGTGTTTTGGATTCGGACGCGTTTTGGCAAAACCTCCCTGAAATTTTTTTGTCGGATTCGGGTGTGTTTTGGATTCGGGTGTTTTTTTACAAAAAACCCTCAAAAACAGCTTAAATCATAGAATTTGGGGGTCATTTTGATCCCATAGTATTATTAACCTCAATAACCATAATTTACACTCATTTTCAGTCTATTCTGAACACCTCACACCTCACAATATTATTTTTAGTCCTAAAATTTGCACCGAGGTCGCTGGATGGCTAAGCTAAGCGACACAAGTGGCCGACACAAACACCTGGCCCATCTAGGAGTGGCACTGCAGTGCCAGACAGGATGGCACTTCAAAAAAATAGTCCCCAAACAGCACATGATGCAAAGAAAAAAAGAGGTGCACCAAGGTCGCTGGATGGCTAAGCTAAGCGATAAAAGTGGCCGACACAAACACCTGGCCCATCTAGGAGTGACACTGCAGTGTCAGGCAGGATGGCACTTCAAAAAAATAGTCCCCAAACAGCACATGATGCAAAGAAAAAAAAAGGCGCACCAAAGTCGCTATGTGACTAAGCCAAGCGACACAAGTGGCCAACACAAACACCTGACCCATCTAGGAGTGGCACTGCAGTGTCAAGCAGGATGGCACTTCAAAAAAATTGTCCCCAAACAGCACATGATGCAAAGAAAAAAAGAGGCGCACCAAGGTCGCTGTGTGACTAAGCTAAGCGACACAAGTGGCCGACACAAACACCTGGCCCATCTAGGAGTGGCACTGCAGTGTCAGGCAGGATGGCACTTCAAAAGAATTGTCCCCAAGCAGCACATGATGCAAAGAAAAAAAGAGGCGCACCAAGGTCGCTGTGTGACTAAGCTAAGCAACACAAGTGGCCGACACAAACACCTGGCCCATCTAGGAGTGGCACTGCAGTGTCAGGCAGGATGGCACTTCAAAAAAATTGTCCCCAAACAGCACATGATGCAAAGAAAAATGAAAGAAAAAAGAGGTGCAAGATGGAATTGTCCTTGGGCCCTCCCACCCACCCTTATGTTGTATAAACAGGACATGCACACTTTAACGAACCCATCATTTCAGCGACAGGGTCTGCCACACGACTGTGACTGAAATGACTGGTTGGTTTGGGCCCCCACCAAAAAAGAAGCAATCAATCTCTCCTTGCACAAACTCTCTCTACAGAGGCAAGATGTCCACCTCATCATCATCCTCCGATTCCTCACCCCTTTCACTGTGTACATCCCCCTCCTCACAGATTATTAATTCGTCCCCACTGGAATCCACCATCTCAGGTGCCTGTGTACTTTCTGGAGGCAATTGCTGGTGAATGTCTCCACGGAGGAATTGATTATAATTCATTTTGATGAACATCATCTTCTCCACATTTTCTGGAAGTAACCTCATACGCCGATTGCTGACAAGGTGAGCGGCTGCACTAAACACTCTTTCGGAGTACACACTGGAGGGTGGGAAACTTAAGTAAAATACAGCCAGTTTGTGCAAGGGCCTTCAAATTGCCTCTTTTTCCTGCCAGTATACGTACGGACTGTCTGACGTGCCTACTTGGATGCGGTCAGTCATATAATCCTCCACCATTCTTTCAATGGTGACAGAATCATATGCAGTGACAGTAGACGACATGTCAGTAATCGTTGGCAGGTCCTTCAGTCCGGACCAGATGTCAGCACTCACTCCAGACTGCCCTGCATCACCGCCAGCGGGTGGGCTCGGAATTCTTAGCCTTTTCCTCGCACCCCCAGTTGTGGGAGAATGTGAAGGAGGAGCTGTTGACGGGTCACGTTCCGCTTGACTTGACAATTTTCTCACCAGCAGGTCTTTGAACCTCTGCAGACTTGTGTCTGCCGGAAAGAGAGATACAACATAGGTTTTAAATCTAGGATCGAGCACGGTGGCCAAAATGTAGTGCTCTGATTTCAACAGATTGACCACCCGTGAATCCTGGTTAGGCGAATTAAGGGCTCCATCCACAAGTCCCACATGCCTAGCGTAATCGCTCTGTTTTAGCTCCTCCTTCAATGTCTCCAGCTTCTTCTGCAAAAGCCTGATGAGGGGAATGACCTGACTCAGGCTGGCAGTGTCTGAACTGACTTCACGTGTGGCAAGTTCAAAGGGTTGCAGAACCTTGCACAACGTTGAAATCATTCTCCACTGCGCTTGAGTCAGGTGCATTCCCCCTCCTTTGCCTATATCGTGGCAGATGTATAGGCTTGAATGGCCTTTTGCTGCTCCTCCATCCTCTGAAGCATATAGAGGGTTGAATTCCACCTCGTTACCACCTCTTGCTTCAGATGATGGCAGGGCAGGTTCAGGAGTGTTTGGTGGTGCTCCAGTCTTCGGCACGCGGTGGCTGAATGCCGAAAGTGGCCCGCAATTCTTAGGGCCACCGACAGCATCTCTTGCACGCCCCTGTCATTTTTTAAATAATTCTGCACCACCAAATTCAATGTATGTGCAAAACATGGGACGTGCTGGAATTTGGCCACATGTAATGCACGCACAATATTGGTGGCGTTGTCCGATGTCACAAATCCCCAGGAGAGTCCAATTGGGGTAAGCCATTCTGCGATGATGTTCCTCAGTTTCCGTAAGAGGTTGTCAGCTGTGTGCCTCTTATGGAAAGCGGTGATACAAAGTGTAGCCTGCCTAGGAAAGAGTTGGCGTTTGCGAGATGCTGCTACTGGAGCCAACGCTGTTGTTGCTGCGGGAGGCAATACATCTACCCAGTGGGCTGTCACAGTCATATAGTCCTGATTCTGCCCTGCTCCACTTGTCCACATGTCCGTGGTTAAGTGGACATTGGGTACAACTGCATTTTCTAGGACACTGGTGACTCTTTTTCTGAGGTCTGTGTACATTTTCGGTATCGCCTGCCTAGAGAAATGGAACCTAGATGGTATTTGGTACTGGGGACACAGTACCTCAATCAAGTCTCTAGTTGCCTCTGAATTAACGGTGGATACCGGAACCACGTTTCTCACCACCCAGACTGACAAGACCTGAGTTATCCGCTTTGCAGCAGGATGACTGCTGTGATATTTCATCTTCCTCGCAAAGGACTGTTGGACAGTCAATTGCTTACTGGAAGTAGTACAAGTGGTCTTCCGACTTCCCCTCTGGGATGACGATCGACTCCCAGCAGCAACAACAGCAGCGCCAGCAGCAGTAGGTATTACACTCAAGGATGCATCGGAGGAATCCCAGGCAGGAGAGGACTCGTCAGACTTGCCAGTGACATGGCCTGCAGGACTAATGGCTTTCCTGTGTAAGGTGGAAATTGACACTGAGGGAGTTGGTGGTGTGGTTTGCAGGAGCTTGGTTACAAGAGGAAGGGATTTAGTGGTCAGTGGACTGCTTCCGCTGTCATCCAAAGTTTTTGAACTTGTCACTGACTTCTGATGAATGCAGACCAGGTGACGTATAAGGGAGGATGTTCCTAGGTGGTTAACGTCCTTACCCCTACTTATTACAGCTTGACAAAGGCAACACACGGCTTGACACCTGTTGTCCGCATTTGTGTTGAAATAATTCCACACCGAAGAGGTGATTTTTTTTGTATTTTGACCAGGCATGTCAATGGCCATATTCGTCCCACGGACAACAGGTGTCTCCCCGGGTGCCTGACTTAAACAAACCATCTCACCATCAGAATCCTCCTTGTCAATTTCCTCCCCAGCGCCAGCAACACCCATATCCTCATCCTGGTGTACTTCAACAGTGACATCTTCAATTTGACTATCAGGAACTGGACTGCGGGTGCTCCTTCCAGCACTTGCAGGGGGCGTGCAAATGGTGGAAGGCGCAACCTCTTCCTGTCCAGTGTTGGGAAGGTCAGGCATCGCAACCGACACAATTGGACTCTCCTTGGGGATTTGTGATTTAGAAGAACGCACAGTTCTTTGCTGTGCTTTTGCCAGCTTAAGTTTTTTCATTTTTCTAGCGAGAGGATGAGTGCTTCCAACCTCATGTGAATCTGAACCACTAGCCATGAATATAGGCCAGGGCCTCAGCCGTGCCTTGCCACTCCGTCTCGTAAATGGCATATTGGCAAGTTTACGCTTCTCATCAGACGCTTTCAATTTTGATTTTTGGGTCATTTTACTGAACTTTTGTTTTTTGGATTTTACATGCTCTCTACGATGACATTGGGCATCGGCCTTGGCAGATGACGTTGATGGCATTTCATCGTCTCGGCCATGACTAGTGGCAGCAGCTTCAGCACGAGGTGGAAGTGGATCTTGATCTTTCCCTATTTTAACCTCCCCATTTTTGTTCTCCATTTTTTAATGTGTGGAATTATATGCCAGTATCAATAGCAATGGCCTACTACTATATATACTGCGCACAACTGAAATGCACCACAGGTATGGATGGATAGTATACTTGACGACACAGAGGTAGGTAGAGCAGTGGCCTTCCGTACCGTACTGCTATATATACTGGTGGTCACTGTCAGCAAAACTCTGCACTGTACTCCTCCTATATAATATACTGGTGGTCCCCAGTGCCCACAATAAAGCAGTGTGAGCACAGATATATGCAGCACACTGAGCACAGATATGGATTGTTTTTCAGGCAGACAACGTATACTGGTGTTCACTGTCAGCAAAACTCTGCACTATACTCCTCCTATATAATACAGCTGCTCCCCAGTCCCCACAATTAAGCAGTGTGAGCACAGATATATGCAGCACACTGAGCACAGATGTGGATTGTTTTTCAGGCAGACAACGTATACTGGTGTTCACTGTCAGCAAAACTCTGCACTATACTCCTCCTATATAATACAGCTGCTCCCCAGTCCCCACAATTAAGCAATAAGCACAAATATTATTAATAAACGGAGAGGACGCCAGCCACGTCCTCTCCCTAACATTTCCAATGCACGAGTGAAAATGGCGGCGATGCACGGCTGCTTATATAGTATCTGAATCTCGCGAGAATCCGACAGCGGGATGATGACGTTCGGGCGCGCTCGGGTTAACCGAGCCATACGGGAGAATCCGAGTATGCCTCGGACCCGTGTAAAATGGGTGAAGTTCGGGGGGGTTCGGTTTCCGAGGAACCGAACCCGCTCATCACTAGTAGAGAGTCTGTGCAATTTTATCTTTTCTAGCAACTAATCACAAACACAGGGTGGAAGGGATTGAGTAGAGAGTCTCGTAGTAGTGCTAAAAGTTAGAAATACTTTGGGCCTAATTTAAATATGATCGCAGCCGCAAATTTGTTAGCTAATGGGCAAAACCATGTGCACTGCAGGAGGCAGATATAACGTGCAGAAATAGATTTGGGTGGGTTATATTGTTTCTGTGCAGGGTAAATACTGGCTGCTTTATTTTTACACTGCAATTTAGATTTCTGGTTGAACACGCCACACCCAAATCTAACTCTCTCTGCACATGTTATATCTGCCCCCCTGCAGTGCACATGGTTTTGCCCATTAGCTAACAAATTTGCAGCTGCAATCAGATCTGAATTAGGCCCTTTAAGAGGTAGAGGTGATTTTTTTGAACAGTATATGAATCTCTAAGAACAGTTATATGTTGTTTGATCTTCAGCAGTCTACTCATGTTAGCCAACAAGCGGCCCAATGATAATAACAATTAGCTGTTTAGTTAATTTGTAACTGCGCATTCACTAAAAGAAAACTTTCTAAGAGTTAACTTTTCTTATAATCTGATGGATCTAACATAACAAGAGCAATCTTGACTCATAGGTGTGTAAGGGGCCTCATACTTCCATTGGAATTAAAATCTCCATTGGAATCTCCTCCTGTGCCGATAAACTATGATATGCTCTATAAGCACCAGTTTGGGAGCTTCCCAGAAAAGAAATGGGTCATCCCAGAGATATTGTATGAGGCGGAAACACATTCTTGTATCCAGGAATCACTAAGGGGCATATTATTTGGAAGCAGCCCAGTGTGTCTCATGCAGTAGCACTACGTATATTACAGTAGGTGAAAGATGTTTAAGGTGCATAGCCACCCGTAGGGGGTCATTCCGACCCGAGCGCTCGCTGCAGTTTGTCGCAGCGCACCGATAGTCGGCACTGCGCATGCGCCGGCACCGCAGTGCGTCGGTGCCTAGCGATCACCTCTGAGACAGAGGCGGTCGCTGGGCAGGAGGGGGCTGGATGGCAGCGTTAAGCCGCCGTTTAGGGGGCACGGTCCGGCCAACGCAGGCATGGCCGGAACATTGGGGGGCCGGCTGCTGCGGCTGCGTGACGTATCACGCAGCCGCTGCGGCCAGCGGTAGCGACGAATAACTCCCAGCCAGCCGCAGGAACTGAGCTGGCCGGGAGTTACCCCAGAAATACAAAAGCATCGCCGCTGTGCGATGCTTTTGTATTTTTGCGGGGGGGTGGCACTGACATGCAGGGCAGACTAGCCCTGTGCTGGGCGTCCCCCTGCATGTCAGGGAAGATGATCATAGCTGTGCTACATTTAGCACAGCTACGATCAACTCGGAATGCCCCCCATAGTCTCTTTACAGGAGAGTTAAGGCCATGTATGTACAGTACATTCCAAGTCACTATATAAACAGTCTGGGAGGTGTGGCCAAATTATTTATTTAAAGAAGACAGTGGGAACATTAAGCAATACCATATTTAGGAAAAGATAATACAAAGAGTATACAAAATAAAACCACCAATACCCTATCCCAGCAAGTAGGAGCAAAAGTAGTTCTCATCCTATCGCTATGTCGACCGTGCCCAAGAACAATGTAATAAGCATCCAAAAACAAAAATGGAAATAAAATAGAATACTGTAGATCTAATTAATGCATTTTCCAACCAAATAACTAGAACGGTCATGCTAGAAACAGCATGAGCGTTAGTAAACAATAACAAAAATGCAGCATACTGTATAAAATAGAAACAGCAGTGAGTACACTAAATAAATATAAATTCAGTCTAGAAACAATAATATTATGCATGACATATCAAAATTATTATGTGGGTAAGCTACGTGAATTGATATCAGGTATACGCATGGCATACAACATCACTATGACTTAACAAAGGCATCTGCAATTTATGGGTGATTCATGGTGGAGACTGGGCGGTGACCTGAAGTGATTGCTAAAAGAGAAGGTGTCATGAGCGTGTTATGGGAGTGTCACGGGTATGTTTTGGCATAACATTGTGATTTTTTTTTTTTTTTTTGCAGCACCACAGCCACAAATGACATTATCAGACAGCTACAAGGGAAGCTCTGCTCTGGTAGGGGCTGCTTGAGGTACTGATGTTGTGACTGATGGCACAACAATGGTGGAGTGACCAGATCAGCCAGCACCATTGAGCTTTACTCAGATATGCAACGTGGATGTTGCAGGGATTGCTCAGTATGACATTAGTATGCACAAGCTGACATTGCAGATTTTCGCACTTGAGAATCTGAGAAATTGCAGCCATGCATGATTTGCTTCCACCTCTGAATCATGTCCATTGTCACTGAAAAGTCTTTAAAAATCAAGATGTTATGCTCCCCCCAATTACAGAGCTATGGGTTATAGTTCCTTGTTCATGTAATTCAGATATTTGGCGATAACAGTGTGTGAACAGACATCTGTATGTTTTCTTGTCAGGTTCCACCCTGGTCGCTCTCTATATAATCATAGGTGTACTGAAGGGCCTGGGCCAAATCAGTCTGTAAATAGTCTAGCATAAGCTGCCCATACACCTGAAGATTTATTGATCTGATCTGGCTGGTTGGAATGAAAATCTGGTAATGGATGGGAGCAAACGGCAATTGACCATTTGCTCCGAAATACCGGAAAACTGATAAAAACGTCCGTTCAGACAAATTCATTAAATCAAATGGATTTAACCAATTTGACTGACTGACCATTTTTGTCCGTTTTCCAGTGTTTGGGAGCAAATGGTCAATTGTCATTTTCTAATACACATTACCAGATTTTCATTCCAACCAACCAGATCGGACAATGGCCCTCATTCCGAGTTGTTCGCTCGCAAGCTGCTTTTAGCAGCATTGCACACGCTAAGCCGCCGCCTACTGGGAGTGAATCTTAGCTTAGCAAAATTGAGAAACGAAAGATTCTCAAAATTGCGAATAGAAATTTCTAAGCAGTTTCTGAGTAGCTCGACACTTACTCTGCCACTGCGATCAGTTCAGTCAGTTTCGTTCCTGGTTTGACGTCACAAACACACCCAGCGTTCGCCCAGACACTCCCCCGTTTCTCCAGCCACTCCCGCGTTTTTCCCAGAAACGGCAGCGTTTTTTCACACACTCCCATAAAACGGCCAGTTTCCGCCCAGAAACACCCACTTCCTGTCAATCACACAACGATCACCAGAACGAAGAAAAAACCTCGTAATGCCGTGAGTAAAATACCAAACTTCTTAGCAAATTTACTTGGCTCAGCCGCAGTGCGAACATTGCGCATGCGCAGTTTGCGGAAAATCGCTGCGATGCGATGAAAAAGAACGAGCGAACAACTCGGATGAGGGCCAATAAATCTTTAGGTGTATGGCCTGCTATAGCTGAACCCTTGATAGCCTAAGATATCCATATAAACCTCAAGTTGCTACAATGACTTGATTTCTACTGTAAGTAATCAATTTTTTATAAGAGGGATTTAATAGTGTCCTGAGCATGGGATAAGAACTGAAGAGCCACCACAGCATCCTCCATGTCACTATTTCTCTGCTCCAGAGTGACTATCCTCTTAGTACTAGATTCTAACTGGGATACTACGGATACCAAAGTAGCACAAAAATCAGTTGTTGTTCCATAATGTGTTGGATGACTAACATCATTTTCTGAGCTGCTGCTGTAGCTGAGGGAGCAGCAATGGAGGTAGGAGGCATACAGTGTTAATACAGAGAGAGAGGGAGAATTACGGGGACAAGCAAAACCACATGGTGACAGCAGGGAGTCCTGAGGTGTATGGGGCTTGAATTGAATGCCACAGGTTTAGCTTTGTGCATGTTTTTAAAGGGGCCCTTTTCAAGATACCTATGCATAATCTGAAACAGCAACAGTACAATTTGACACATCGCTGTTTGCAGAGAAATAAAATTAACGTAGATGCTAGGAGGTGAGGCCACCTCACAGCCATAATGGTATGATGAAAGCAATAACAACTATAAGGAAAATAATGTAAGGGAGAAAAATTATTTATCAGCAGTGTAAAGAGCATTAGGATTCATGGAACAAGAAATAAGTTTGAGAGAAGAGCATGTAAACACCAATCCACTGAGGCCAGGGTAAAATGTATGGTAAAAGCAGATCACCAACAACAGTCCAGGACACCACCCAGCCAATGTGAAGCCCAGTATGAAGTAACGTACAGTATATTCAAGTTGAATGAGTAAACAAACCTGTCAGCTTGTACTGAGCCCAATATGGTTGTCCATGGCCAAAACACAAACACACCACAATATCAATGCAGCACCACCAATGCTAGGTACAGATCACTAAAAGCCACTGATGTAGAGCATGTAAAGAGTACAGCATCCAGTAATATATGAATATCAGAAAGGGCTGTACAGTCCAGGCGAAGTAAATGAGGGGTCAGAAACAACAGTAGTATATCCAGGCTATTCCCATGTAGTGAAGGAGTAGATCCAAGTCAAAGGGAGGATAGTTCC
Source organism: Pseudophryne corroboree (assembly GCF_028390025.1). Lineage (NCBI taxonomy): Eukaryota > Metazoa > Chordata > Amphibia > Anura > Myobatrachidae > Pseudophryne > Pseudophryne corroboree. The sequence goes on from NC_086445.1 coordinate 708,195,634, forward strand.
AGGAGGGGAATTGAGCTTGGACAATAAAGAATGGCAATTATTCTAGAACAGCAAAACAAGATCAGCTAACAGATGAGGAGAGGACTTCTGACCCCAAGGAAAGCCAATGATCTTTTTGTAGGTGACGCACCACTGATACCACCTGCATGTTAGATGAGAGGACACCACCCATGGAGCTGCTTCACCATCAGAATGAGAACCAGCTCATTGGAGAAAGAGACATGGAGTCTCCACAACTCTTTCAGTACTCAAAGTAGAGCACCAGTGAGCCTTATGGGGTAGTAGAAGTAAGGCAGCTCCAATCTACGGTAGGTAAGGACAAGGGAGAGGTGGAACAATCACCCTGTCCTGGGAACACTGGCAGCAACAGACGGCCAATTCACTAACAGAGGAGGCAGGAGAAGTGCAGCTATGCCATTACTCTGGTGCAAGGAACCCCGAGCTGAGGGCCAGTTGATTTGTCATAAAACCATTGACAGGAAACCATAGATGGTTTGACCCGTCCATGGGACACCCTCCTCTAGTACACAGGAAGTGGTGGACTAATCAGGGAAGGAGGTTTGAGCATCATAATGGGGGTGGGGTTAAGCTTTGTGACCCCCCTATGCCAGACCGAGATAAACAAAAATGCAGCCTCTCTGCCATTGATGGCGGAGAATCATCAGATCTACATTATCAATGGATGAACCATCGACCATTAATGGCAAATCCTATGCCACACCTCCTCTCTAACAAGCACTCCTCATTCACACTTCTAAGAATTTTCATGTGCCACAATCTACTTATGGAAATTCCTCTTGCCCAATCAGATTTGCCTTAGGCTTCAAATGTTTTATCATGTTTTGAAAACCTACCCATTAACAAGAACTTTTCTTGCTACAGTATACATCTCACACTGGTACAGCTATGCTACTGTCACAATGGGGGTCATTCCGAGTTGATCACATGTAGCAACTTTTTGCTGCCCATGCGATCAACTAGACGCCGCCTATGGGGGAGTGTATTTCTGCATAGCAGGGCTGCGAATGCTATGCAAAAAAAGATTCCTGTAAAACAAGACCAGAGTTACTTACCCTGTGTGATCGATCCAGCGATGCAGGTCCCGGAATTGACATCAGACATCCGCCCTCCAAACGCTTGGACATGCCTGCATTGGACTTACCACTCCCAGAAAATAGTGAGTATCCGCCCCGGAACGCCTCCCCACTGTCAATCTTCTTGCGATCGCGCTAGCGATCACTTTATTCTTTCTTCTGGTCGGTACCCGGTGACGGCTGTCGCTGGGCAATGATGCGCATGCGCATTGCGGGTGCCGCACAGGCGCACTCCCGACCCGTTCGCACCGCTGCGACAACCAGCAGCGTGCGAACGGGTCAGAATGACCCCCAATGTATGTACTATGGGGGTAATTCAGACCTGATCGTAGCAGCAAATTTGTTAGCAGTTGGGCAAAACATTGGGGGTCATTCTAAGTTGATCGCACGCTAGCAGTTTTTAGCAGCCATGCAAACACTTTCCAAGTGTGCGAACGCCTGTGCAGCCGAGCTCTGCAAAAACATTATGTGCAGTTTCAGTGTAGGTGTGAACTTACTCAGCCCTTGCGATCACTTCTGTCTTTTTGGTGCCAGAATTGACATCACACACCCGCCCTCCAAACGCCCAGACATGCCTGCGTTTTCCCTACCACTCCCAGAAAATGGTCAGTTGCCACCCATAAACGCCCTCTTTCTGTCAATCTTCTTGCGATCGGCTGTGCGTATGGATTCTTTGTTAATTTCATAGCTCAGCAACGATCCGCATTTTACCCGTACGATGCACGTGCGCATTGCGGTGCATACGCATGTGCAGTAGAGACCTGATCGCAGCGCAGCAAAAATCAGCAGTGTGCGATCAACTCGGAATGACCCCCCCTTGTGCACTGTAGGTGTGGCAGATATAACATTTGCAGAGAGAGCTAGATTTGGGTGGGTTATTTTGTTTCTGTGCAGGGTAAATACTGGCTGCTTTATTTTTACGCTGCAATTTAGATTTCAGTTTGAACACACCACACCCAAATCTAACTCTCTCTGCAAATGTTATATCTGCCCACATGAGTGCACATGGGCCCTCATTCCGAGTTGATCGCTCGCTAGCTGCTCTTAGCAGCAGTGCACACGCTAGGCCGCCGCCCCTCTGAGAGTGTATCTTAGCTTAGCAAAAGTGCGAACGAAAGGTTAGCAGACCTGTGCGTCAGTGGTGCAAGTAGAAAAAATGTCTTACGGGTACTGTGTGCGCGCGCCGAAGGCGCGCGCGCAAAAAAATGGGTGTGGCCAAATGCCACATGGGGCGTGGCCAATGAAAATGGGGGCGTGATACACATATGGGGGAGGGGCAGATACACGTATGACCCCAATAGTGTCAGATACACGTTGCACCACAGTGCTAGATATACATTGCCCCACAGTGCCAGATACATATAACCCCACAGTGCCAGATACACATTGCCCCACAGTGCCAGATACACAAATGTCCCCAGAGTGCCAGATACACAAATGTCCCCAGAGTGTCAGATACACATTGCCTCACAGTGCCAGATACACATTGCCCCACAGTGCCAGATGCACATTGCCCCACAGTGCCAGATACACAAATGTGCCCAGAGTGCCAGATACACATTGCCCCACAGTGCCAGATACACATTGCCCCACAGTGCCAGATACACAAATGTCCCCAGAGTGCCAGATACACATTGCCCCACAGTGCCAGATGCACATTGCCCCACAGTGCCAGATGCACATTGCCCCACAGTGCCAGATACACATTGCCCCACAGTGCCAGATACACATTGCCCCACAGTGCCAGATACAGAAATGCCCCCAGAGTGCCATACATTGCCTCACAGTGTCAGATACACATTGCCCCACAGTGCTAGATACACAAATGCCCCCACTGTGTCAGATATACATTGCCCCCCGTGCCAGATACAGAAATGCCCCTACAGTGCCAGATATGCCCCCAGTGCCAGATATCCTCCAGTGCCAGGTATACATGCCCCCCTGTGCCAGATATCCCCCAGTGCCAGGTATATATGCCCCCCTGTGCTAGATATGCCCCCAGTGCCAGATATCCCCCAGTGCCAGGTATACATGCCCCCCCAGTGCCAGATATCCCCCAGTGCCAGGTATACATGCCCCCCCAGTGCCAGATATCCCCCAGTGCCAGGTATACATGCCCCCCCAGTGCCAGATATCCCCCAGTGCCAGGTATAACATGCCCCCCCAGTGCCAGATATCCCCCAGTGCCAGGTATAACATGCCCCCCCAGTGCCAGATATCCCCCAGTGCCAGGTATACATGCCCCCCTGTGCCAGATATCCCCCAGTGCCAGGTATATATGCCTCCCTGTGCCAGATATGCCCCCAGTGCCAGGTATACATGCCCCCCTGTGCCAGATATCCCCCAGTGCCAGGTATATATGCCCCCCTGTGCCAGATATGCCCCCAGTGCCAGGTATATATGCCCCCCTGTGCCAGATATGCCCCCAGTGCCAGGTATATATGCCCCCCTGTGCCAGATATGCCCCCAGTGCCAGGTATACATGCCCCCCTGTGCCAGATATCCCCCAGTGCCAGGTATATATGCCCCCCTGTGCCAGATATGCCCCCAGTGCCAGGTATATATGCCCCCCTGTGCCAGATATGCCCCCAGTGCCAGGTATACATGCCCCCCCAGTGCCAGGTATAACATGCCCCCCTCCCCTACTCACCGCTGCCGTCGCTGTCCTCCTGTCTGTCATGTGAGGGAAGGAGAGTGCAGCCTGCGCCTCTCGTTCCCCTCAGTCTTCGGCGGGTGTCTCAGTTTAATTCAGCGCCGATCCGTGAGCCAATCGGCGCTGAAGTAAACTGAAACACCCACCGGAGACTGAGGGGAACGAGAGGCGCAGGCTGCACTCTCCTGCCCTCACATCAGAGGCGTGTGCGGCGGTGCGGCGTGGGGGAGGGAGGGAAGGAAGAGGAGCGGCGGCCCGTCGGTGTGGGTACGGCGTACCCACGGCTAAATTCTTACGGGTACGCCGTACCCACCCGTACCCGCCCACTTGCACCACTGCTGTGCGTAAAAATTTTCATGCAGTTTCTGAGCAGCTCGAAACTTACTCCTACAGTACCTTGCGATCACTTCAGTCAGTTTAGTTCCTGCTTTGACGTCACAAACACGCCCTGCGCTCGGCCAGCCACTCCCCCGTTTCCCCAGGCACGCCTGTGTTTTTACCTGACACGCCTGCGTTTTTTAGCACACTCCCTGAAAACGTCCAGTTACCACCCAGAAACACCCACTTCCTGTCAATCACTCACCGATCAACACAGCGACTGAAAAGCGTTGCTCGCCCTTGTGTAAAACTGCATAGTTTTGTGTGAAAGTACTTCGCGCAAGCGTACTGCGGCCAGAAGTGACGCTTTTTCAACTAATTGCCGCGCTGCGAACGAAAGCAGCTAGCGATCAACTCGGAATGAGGGCCTTGGTTTTGCCCAACTGCTAACAAATTTGCTGCTACGATCAGGTCTGAATTACCCCCTTTTGCTCTTGGTGAATCAGATCTGCTATTTTGAAAATATGTCAGGAAAGTCTTCAAAAGATGAATATGCACAATTATAGAAGAGAAGGAACAGAAGTCATGTGAGACATTCAAATATATAAAAGAGAAAACTATAGTGCCGGAAGACAGTATTTAAAAAAAAAAAGAGTTCTTTCAAATTAGAGAGAAGAATACTAAAGCAAACTTAAGTAAAAAATGTTTTTAAAGAATGGGTGTAAACTCCCTGCAGTTGTTTTTCAGATTCTTATAGTAAAGTAATTAAATAATCCATGCCACTGTAGCCCTGCTGGTAAATTTATTGTGTATATATATATATATTTAGACTGCCACACTACATGGTTTATAATACAATGGGGTATGTGTTCAGGGAATGTGCAGGACATAAGGGGTTAACAATGCCTTCCATGCTGCACTATGTGGGGGAAGTTTCTAGAGTGCCCTGAGAACAATGAGCTCATGTTTAGAGAGCGGGAGAGGAGAGGAGAGCGTGAGGGGAAGCTATAAAGAGGGGATTCCTGTGCGCAGTCTGGCTTCTCCAGACAGTACCTGGTGAACGTAGCGGCTGGGGAGAGTCCTGCTTCCCCAGACAGTACCTGGTGAGTGGCGCAGCATCCCGGTATGGCGGACAGGAGGCTCTGGTGACTTAGAGAATGGAGAAGGATAGACACGGCCAGAGTGAAGGTAGCGGCTGGGGAGGGTGGCTTCTTGCAGGGAGCGGAAGGCACCGAAGAGCAGAGCAGCGGGAAAACAGCGGGTGGTGAGCGCCCATCAGTGCTGGGGTCTGACCCTGTCATTTCAGTCACACAGCAGTCATACTGAGGGGCAGAGTAGCAGGGCATAGAGGAACAGGAGGAGTCGGGGAAGTGACCAGAGGTGAGCAGCTGTCAGTGACATTACATCCCACCAGCCAGCTAAGCCCTTATGTAACTGATAATCAGACAGTCAGTTTCATCCATAAGGAAAGGTGCTAAAATAGATCTAAGTGCAGAAGGAACAGTATATCCATTATTGGGGTCCCAAATGCCTAGATCCTCACGACAATGATTTTGTATGCTATAAATGCTCCATAGCTGCCTATAAACTACAAGCTTAAAGGGAGAGGATGAAGTATGCTGGTCCTTTGAGAGTCCCTTTGAACATCTCGTAAAAGGGGAAAGGAGATTCAAATGTAACTGGGGGACAATTTGAAACGATAGTGGATAGAGTTGTTTCCCAGTTAGAAAGATGGCAGTACGAGGGGTGTTATCGTAGACTAAGGATTTTTTCTGGCATTGTGCCTGTACCTGCAGGAGAAGAACCACATGAAGCCTGGAAAGAGGCTGCAGTACAGCAAGCCGAGCAGTGGCAGTGCCCGGATCAGATAAAATGTCAGAGAGTGGTGGAAAGTCTCCGGGACCCGGCCATGGGAATAATGCAAGCGGCTAGGCGGAGCAACCCCAACGCTACCTTGGAGACATATCTTGAAGCCCTAGACTACGCTTATGGGCCCTCATTCCGAGTTGTTCGCTCGTTATTTTTTTTCGCAACGGAGCGATTTATCGCAAACTGCGCATGCGCAATGTTCGCAGTGCGTCCGCGCCAAGTAAATTTGCTAAAAAGTTTGGTATTTTACTCACGGCTTAACGAAGAAATTTCTTCGTTCTGGTGATCGTAGTGTGATTGACAGGAAGTGGGTGTTTCTGGGCGGAAACTGCCCGTTTTATGGGTGTGTGTGAAAAAACGCTGCCGTTTCTGGGAAAAACGCGGGAGTGGCTGGAGAAACGGGGGAGTGTCTGGGCGAACGCTGGGTGTGTTTGTGACGTCAAACCAGGAACGAAACTGACTGAACTGATCGCAGTGGCAGAGTAAGTCTCGAGCTACTCAGAAACTGCAAAGAAATTTCTTTTCGCAATTCTGCGAATCTTTCGTTCGCAATTCTGCAGAGCTAAGATTCACTCCCAGTAGGCGGCGGCTTAGCGTGTGCAAAGCTGCTAAAAGCAGCTAGCGAGCGAACAACTCGGAATGAGGGCCATAGTACCCTGGAAGATGTAGGAGACCTTATATCGTGATTACATCATACCTTTCAGGAGCCTGGGGAGAAATTAAGTTTGTAGAAGAAGTGGATAAGAGTCGTATGAAGCAGCTACTCCGAGGAGCTTTGACCACAGACTCGGTAGCACAGAAACTGAGATGCTCTGTGGCAAGAGAACCCCCTCCTACCTTCAATGAGTTGCTGGTGAAACAGAAGGAAGTGTTAATAGAGATGTGGGAGAATACAATAAAAAAGGTTAAAGTAGTACAGTCTACAACGGAAACCAAATCCCTGGAGGATACAATTTTGAAAATGATGGAAGAACAAAACAAAAAGATAGATCAGTTCATAGCTACACAAAATGCCAACAATTCTTCCCAGAATACCACTCCCAATGAGAACGTAAGAGGTGCAGAGAGAAGGAACACCTTCTTGACTAGAGGATATATCAAGTGTGGGAGGATTGGCAATAGGGCTTTTGAGTAGAGATGAGCGGGTTCGGTTCTCCGAGAACCAAACCCCCCCCTCCCGAACTCCACGTGGTTTACATGGGTCCGAGGCAGGCTCGGTTGTTCCCGCCTGACTCTAAAAACCTGAAAGTGGCAAAACGTCATCATCCTGCTGTCGGATTCTTGCAAGATTCGGATTCCATATAAAGAGCCGCACGTCGCCGCCATTTTCACTCGTGCATTGTAGAGAGAGCAGAGAGGACGTGTCTACGTTCTCTCAGTGGCAAATCTCAATATCAGTGCTCAGTATCAGTGCTTATTGCTGCTCAGTAATACTAGTACAGTGTCTCTCTTGTGCTGCATCTTGTTGCTCAGTGTCAGTTCTCAGTAGTATCATCATCAGTGCTCATTTTCACTGCTCATTGTCTTGTGCTGCATTGTGGTGCTCAGTAATACTACAGTACATTACTAATATACTAGTCCAGTGTCTTGTGCTGCATCTTGCTGCTCAGTGTCAGTTCTCTGTAGTATCATCATCAGTGCTCATTATCACTGCTCATTGTCTTGTGCTGCATTGTGGTGCTCAGTAATACTACAGTACATTACTAATATACTAGTCCAGTGTCTTGTGCTGCATCTTGCTGCTCAGTGTCAGTTCTCAGTAGTAGTATCATCAGTGCTCAGTATCACTGCTCATTGTCTTGTGCTGCATTGTGGTGCTCATTAATAATACAGTACATTACTAATATACTAGTCCAGTGTCTTGTGCTGCATCTTGCTGCTCAGTGTCAGTTCTCAGTAGTATCATCATCACTGCTCATTATCACTGCTCATTGTCTTGTGCTGCATTGTGGTGCTCAGTAATACTACAGTACATTACTAATATACTAGTCCAGTGTCTTGTGCTGCATCTTGCTGCTCAGTGTCAGTTCTCAGTAGTAGTATCATCAGTGCTCAGTATCACTGCTCATTGTCTTGTGCTGCATTGTGGTGCTCATTAATAATACAGTACATTACTAATATACTAGTCCAGTGTCTTGTGCTGCATCTTGCTGCTCAGTGTCAGTTCTCAGTAGTATCATCATCAGTGCTCAGTATCACTGCTCATTGTATTGTGCTGCATTGTGGTGCTTAGTAATACTACAGTACATTACTAATATACTAGTCCAGTGTCTTGTGCTGCATCTTGCTGCTCAGTGTCAGTTCTCAGTAGTATCATCATCAGTGCTCAGTATCACTGCTCATTGTCTTGTGCTGCATTGTGGTGCTCAGTAATACTACAGTACATTACTAAAATACTAGTCCAGTGTCTTGTGCTGCATCTTGCTGCTCAGTGTCAGTTCTCAGTAGTATCATCATCAGTGTTCAGTACCACTGCTCATTGTCTTGTGCTGCATAGTGGTGCTCAGTAATACTATAGTACATTACTAATATACTAGTCCAGTGTCTTGTGCTGCATCTTGCTGCTCAGTGTTAGTTCTCAGTAGTATCATCATCAGTGCTCAGTATCACTGCTCATTGTCTTGTGCTGCATTGTGGTGCTCAGTGCTACTACAGTACATTACTAATATACTAGTCCAGTGTCTTGTGCTACATCTTGCTGCTCAGTGTCAGTTCTCAGTAGTATCATCATCAGTGCTCAGTATCACTGCTCATTGTCTTGTGCTGCATTGTGGTGCTCAGTAATACTACAGTATATTACTAATATACTAGTCCAGTGTCTTGTGCTGCATCTTGCTGCTGTAGGGTGCTGTGGTAGTGTCCTGTCACTGTGCATAGGTCATCATCATTCCAGTCACAGTGGTATCTGGTATCTATCTAGTGGCATCTAATTCCAGACATTACCGTTGTCTAATTCCAGATATATTACTGGCATATAATACCACACATTAAAACATGGAGAACAAAAATGTGGAGGGTAAAATAGGGAAAGATCAAGATCCATTTCCACCTAGTGCTGAAGCTGATGCCACTAGTCATGGCCGAGATGATGAAATGCCATCAACGTCGTCTGTCAAGGCCGATGTCCAATGTCATAGTAGAGTGCATGTAAAATCCAAAAAACAAAAGTTCAGTAAAATGACCCAAAAATCTAAAGTAAAATCGTCTGAGGAGAAGCGTAAACATGCCAATATGCCATTTACGACATGGAGTGTCAAGGAACGGCTAAGGCCCTCTCCTATGTTCCTCATGACTAGTGGTTTAGCTTCACATGACAATGGAAGCACTCATCCACCCACTAGAAAAATTAAAAGAGTTAAGCTGGCAAAAGCACAGCAAAGAACTGTGCGTTCCTCTAAATCACAAATCCCCAAGGAGAGTCCAATTGTGTCGGTTGCGATGCCTGATCTTCCCAACACTGGACGGGAAGAGGTGGCTCCTTCCACCATTTGCACGCCCCCTGCAAGTGCTGGAAGGAGCACCCACAGTCCAGTTCCTGATCTTCAAATTGAAGATGTCACTGTTGAAGTACAGGATGAGGATATGGGTGTTGCTGGCGCTGAGGAGGAAATTGACGAGGAGGATTCTGATGGTGAGGTGGCTTGTTTAATTCAGGCACCCGGGGAGACACCTGTTGTCCGTGGGATGAATAAGGCCATTGACATGCCTGGTCAAATTACAAAAAAAAAAATCACCTCTTCGGTGTGGAATTATTTTAACAGAAATGCGGACAACAGGTGTCAAGCCGTGTCTTGCCTTTGTCAAGCTGTAATAAGTAGGGGTAAGGACGTTAACCACCTAGGAACATCCTCCCTTATACGTCACCTGGAGCGTATTCATCAGAAGTCATTGACAAGTTCAAAAACTTTGGGTGACAGCGGAAGCAGTCCACTGACAACTAAATCCCTTTTTCCTCTTGTACCAAAGCTCCTGCAAACCACACCATCAAATCCCTCAATGTCAATTTCTTCCTTAGACAGGAACGCCAATAGTCCTGCAGGCCATGTCGCTGGCAAGTCTGACGAGTCCTCTCCTAACTGGGATTCCTCCGATGGATCCTTGAGTGGAATGCCTACTGCTGCTGGCGCTGCTGGCGCTGCTGTTGTTGCTGCTGGGAGTCGATCGTCATCCCAGAGGGGAAGTCGGAAGACCACTTGTACTACTTCCAGTAAGCAAATGACTGTCCAGTCCTTTGCGAGGAAGATGAAATATCACAGCAGTCATCCTGTTGCAAAGCGGATAACTCAGGCCTTGACAACTATGTTGGTGTTAGACGTGCGTCCGGTATCCACTGTTAGTTCACAGGGACTTAGAGAATTGCTTGAGGTTGTTGTGTCCCCTGTACCAAATCCCATCTAGGTTCCACTTCTCTAGGCAGGCGATACCGAGAATGTACACAGACCTCAGAAAAAGTGTACTCAGTGTCCTAAAAAATGCAGTTGTACCCACTGTCTACTTAACCACGGACATGTGGACAAGTGGAGCAGGGCAGACTCAGGACTATATGACTGTGACAGACCACTGGGTAGATGTATTGCCTCCCGCAGCAACAACAGCGGTGGCACCAGTAGCAGCATCTTGCAAACGCCAACTCATTCCTAGGCAGGCTACGCTTTGTATCACCGCTTTCCATAAGAGGCACACAGCTGACAACCTCTTACGGAAACTGAGGAACATCATCGCAGATTGGCTTACCCCAATTGGACTCTCCTGGGGATTTGTGATATCGGACAATGCCACCAATATTGTGCGTGCATTACATGTGGGCAAATTCCAGCACGTCCCATGTTTTGCACATACAATTAATTTGGTGGTGCGTAATTTTCTGAAAAACGACAGGGGAGTGCAGGAGATGCTGTCGGTGGCCAGAAAAATTGCGGGCCACTTTCGGCATTCAGCCACCGCGTGCTGAAGACTGGAGCGCCAGCTAACACTCATGAACATGCCCTGCCATCAGCTGAAGCAAGAGATGGTAGCGAGGTGGAATTCAACCCTCTATATGCTTCAGGGGATGGAGGAGCAGCAAAAGGCCATTCAAGCCTATACATCTGCCTACGATATAGGCAAAGGAGGGGGAATGCATCTGACTCAAGCGCAGTGGAGAATGATTTCCATGTTGTGCAAGGTTCTCCAACCCTTCGAATTTGCCACACATGAAGTTAGTTCATACACTGTCAGCCTAAGTCAGGTCATTCCCCTCATCAGGCTTTTGCAGAAGCAGCTAGAGAGATTGAAGGAGGAGCTAAAACAGAGCAATTCCGCTAGGCATGTGGGACTTGTGGATGGAGCCCTTCATTCGCTTAACCAGGATTCATGGGTGGTCAATCTGTTGAAATCAGAGCACTACATTTTGGCCACCGTGCTCGATCCTAGGTTTAAAGCCTACGTTGTATCTCTCTTTCCGGCAGACACAAGTCTGCAGATGTTCAAAGACCTGCTGGTGAGACAATTGTCATGTCAAGTGGAACGTGACCTGCCAACAGCTCCTCCTTCATTTTCTACTGCCACTGGAGCTGCCAGGAAAAGGATAAAATTTCCAAAACCACCCGCTGGCGGTGATGCAGGGCAGTCAGGAGCAAGTGCTGACATCTAGTCCGGACTGAAGGATGAGACAATGGTTATTGACATGTCGTCTACTGTCACTGCATTTGATTGTCACCATTGAAATAATGTGCAAGTTTGTGCAAGGAGAGATTGATTGCTTCTTTTTTGGTGGGGGCCCAAACCAACCAGTCATTTCAGCCACAGTCGTGTGGCAGACCCTGTCGCTAACATGATTGGTTTGTTAAAGTGTGCATGTCCTGTTTATACAACATAAGAGTGGGTGGGAGGGCCCAAGGACAATTCCATCTTGCACCTCTTTTTTATTTATCTTTGCCACATGTGCTGTTTGGGGACTATTTTTTTAAGTGCCATCCTGTCTGACACTGCAGTGCAACTTCTAGATAGGCCAGGTGTTTGTGCCCCCCCACTTGGGTCGCTTAGCTTAGTCATCTAGCAACCTCGGTGCAAATTTTAGGACTAAAAATAATATTGTGAGGTGTGAGGTGTTTTGAATAGACTGGAAATGAGTGGAAATTATGGTTATTGAGGTTAATAATATTATAGGATCAAAATTACCCCCAAATTCTATGATTTAAGCTGTTTTTGATGGTTTTTCTGAAAAAAAAAACAACCGAATCCAAAACGCATCTGAATCCGACAAAAGTCCGAAATGGTGGTTTTGCCTAAACGCGTCCGAATCCAAAACATGACCATGGAACCGAATCCAAACCCAAAACCCAAAACACGAAAAACGCCTGCTGCACATCTGTACTTTTGAGTGTAATTTCAGCTGCAACGCCTCTTGAGTGCCTACTAACAGCTCTGGTAGGAAGGATACTGACCAGGTAAATGGACAGGGGAGGCCCATGGACCCCAGACAGGCCTCCTAGAGGTTGGACAATGCGGAGCACTGGGTGGAATGGGATCCTTCCTGAGGGATTAACGGGACCATCCCCGATAATGACTGCTCAGATAAATGGGCATAATTGTAATATCTTGATTGATAGTGGCTCCCAAGTTTCAATAATATTTGAAGACTGCTATAGGACAAACATCCCTGATGTGCCTATTCAACCCCTGTCAGGATTAGTGATATGGGGTCTTAGCGTGGAGAAATACCCCTACTTGGGATATGTCGAGGTGATGACAGAATGTTGGCAGGAGGGTGAAAATGATACGGAGAGAGACTACAAGTGCCCTTAATTGCGTTAGTCTGCCCAGAGGTTCCCCAGGAAAGAGGAAAGCCCCCGTTAATCATTGGAACCAATACCAGGATATATCACATCCCTTTGAAATGGCTAAGGAAAAATTATGAACTGACCGATATGCCCACTTATTCCTATGGTGTGCAAACTGAAGAGGGGCAAGTGGAGAGCAACAGTAAATTTGATATTTGTTTTCGGGGAAGTGAACTCACTCCTGAGGAGAAAATCAATTTAATCAAGGAGTTGGAACGCCGAGAGCAAGCTTTTTCCACTGGAAAGTGGGACCCAGGTTGGGCTAAGGGGGTGCAGCATCATATAATCCTCACAGACACTACTCCCTTTCGAGAATGGTCCCGGCGGATAGCCCTTGCAGACTTTGAGGATGTGAGGAAGTATCTGAAGGGACTATTGGAGAATCAGTTAATAATGGAGTCAAAGAGCCCTTATGCCTCTCCAATTGTCATCACTCATAAGAACGGAAATATCCGAATGTGTATTGACTACAGAACATTGAACCAAAGGACCGTGACGGACCAATATATGGTGCCCAGGAATGATGAAGTCTTAGATTGCCTACAAGGAAGTATTCTATTTTCAGTCTTGGAATTAAAACATGGGTACTACCAAATACCAATGTGCCCTCAGGACCGAGAGAAGACTGCTTTTATATGCCCCTTAGGGTTTTATGAGTTTCTCCAAATGCCACAGGGAGTGAAGTGGGTGCCAGCAACATTTCAACATACAATGGAGAAGATAATCGATTACATGAATTATCGGGAGGTAATAGTGTACCTGGATGATATAATTGTCTTTGGGGCCACTATGGAAGAACATAATCATCGCCTCATAAAAGTTTTAGAAAGGTTGATTGAAGGCGGTCTAAAGCTATCATTAGATAAATGTTACCTGTGTCAGCTAAGCATCAAGTACCTAGGGCACATTGTAAGTAGCCACGGATCCTGACAAGGTGAAGACAGTGACCAACTGTCTGCGTCCCACCAAGTTGAAGTAGTTAAGATCGTTCCTTGGTTTCTGTGGATATTACCAGAGATTTTTTCCACACTATTCGGCTCTTGTTAAACCACTGACTGATTTAACAAAAGGATACTTGTCTACGAAGGGAAGGAAAAACCTAAGGACGGCACTGATTGGTAATCTGTACAAGGTTAATGAACCATTCGGAGAAAGGTGGACGGGTGAATGTGAGAGGTCTTTTAATGCTCTGAAAGAAAACTTAACGAGTGCCACTGTACTGGCCTATGCTAATCCCAATTTACCCTATGTCCTACATATTGACGCATCCATAGAGGGCTTAGGAGGTGTATTATACCAGAGGCATCAGGATGAATTGAGGCCTGTATATTTTGCTAGCAGAGGGGTGTCAGACAGCGAAAAGAGATATCCTACGCACAAGCTAGAATTCTTGGCTTTAAAATGGTGCATTGTGGATAAATTCCACGATTATTTATATGGGACCAAATTTGAGGTTCACACTGACAACAACCCCCTTACTTATGTGCACACCATTACCAAGTTGGATGCGACTGGGCACCGCTGGTTGGCCGCCCTGGCCCTGTATGAATACTCCCTGAAATATCAACCAGGAGTGAATAATGTTGATGCAGACTCGCTATCTAAAATCCCAGGGCAGTCAGCAGAAGGGAAGGAGAATGATGAATGGATTGAGGTACCAGCTGTTAAAGTTCTTGGGATGTGTCGCATTCTGCAAGCAGAGAATTCTTTGAAGTATGTGCAAGTGAGTGCACTGGAAGCAGCTCCTGAAGTGCTTCCACTATCCTATTGTTGGATCAGTTTGGTGGAGATGGAGGGTTTGCCCAAATTGAAGGAATGTCAGATTAGTCAAGACCAACTCCGAGAACCATGTATTGGACAAATGATGACTGGAGCTTGCAAACCGGGAGATGCTTTTACCAAGCCAGAGTTAAAGGAGGAGGTTAGGCTTTTAAGTAAACAGAAGAAGAACCTATTTATGAGATGGGGAATTCTGCACAGATGCACTAAACAGAGTGATGGAAGGGAAAGATACTAATTGGTGTTGCCAAAGAAGTATCAGATGAGGGTTATGCAATTTCTACATGATAACCACGGGCACTTGGGGTTTGAGAAAATTCTAAAACTGGTGACTGATCGGTTTTATTGGCCGGGGATGAAGAGGGAAATAGAGAAATACTGCAATAATTGTGGGAATTGCATTGTAAGGAAAACTTTGCTTGCAAAAATGGCCCCGTTGGTAACTTTCAAGAGCAATGGTCCCATGGACCTAGTGTGCATGGATTTCTTAACGTTAGAGGTAGAGCCGGGAAAAAAGTGTAATATACTAGTGGTGACGGACCATTTTACCCGATAAGCTCAGGCCTACATAACGCCTAACCAGAAGGCAGTCACAGTTGCAAATACCCTCTGGGACAAGTTCTTCATCCACTATGGGCTACCAAACCAGTTACACTCAGACCAGGGTAGGGACTTTGAGAGTAGATTAAATAAAGATTTATGTAAAAGCTTTGGAATTTCCAAATCAAGAACCACACCCTACCATCCCCAGGGTGACCCACAGCTGGAATGTTCCAATAGGACATTGCTGAATATGCTGTGAACATTAAGTCCTGTAGACAAGATTCACTGGAAGAGACATGTTGAACAATTAGTGCATGCATTCAACTGTACCAAGAGTGAGGCTACGTGGTATTCGTGGTATACGTGGTACGTGATACGTGGTATACGTGGTATTCGCCATATAACTTGATGTTTGGAAGAGAAGCTAAGCTTCCAATAGATGTGAGCATGGGTGTTTCGTCTGGTGAAAGTTCATACTCATCCCATCTGAAGTATGTGAAGAAGTTGAGGGAGGAGTTAAAAAAAGACTTATGAACTAGCTGAACATACGGCTGATAAACTAGGGGAAAGAAATAAACTCCTATATGACATGAAAGTACAAGATCACGTGCTCGCACCAGGAGATAGAGTGTTGATTCGATGATTGGGAATGCCAAAGAAATTAAAAATCGTTAATAGATGGAAGCAACAGCCATATGTGGTGATAGAAAAATTCCCAAATTTGCTAGTGTACAAGATGCGACCTGAGAGTGGGTCAGGAGGAACTTTAACCTATCATAGACAAGGGTAGCTTTGCCTTGATCCTCCACTACAGGTTGAGTCTCCCTTATCCAAAATGCTTGGGACCAGAGGTATTTTGGATATGGGATTTTTCCGTATTTTGGAATAACTGCATACCATAATGAGATATCATGGCGATGGGACCTAAATCTAAGCACAGAATGCATTTATGTTACATATACACCTTATACACACAGCCTGAAGGTCATTTCAACCAATATTTTTTATAACTTTGTGCATTAAACAAAGTGTGTCTACATTCACACAATTCTTTTATGTTTCATATACACCTTATACACACAGCCTGAAGGTCATTTAATACAATATGTTTAATAATTCTGTGTATTAAACAAAGTTTGTGTACATTGAGCCATCAAAAAACAAAGGTTTCACTATCTCACTCTCACTCAAAAAAGTCCGTATTTCGGAATATTCCGTATTTCGGAATACAGGTTGAGTATCCCATATCCAAATATTCCGAAATACGGAATATTCCGAAATACGGACTTTTTTGAGTGAGAGTGAGATAGTGAAACCTTTGTTTTTTGATGGCTCAATGTACACAAACTTTGTTTAATACACAAAGTTATTAAAAATATTGTATTAAATGGCCTTCAGGCTGTGTGAATAAGGTGTATATGAAACATAAATGAATTGTGTGACTGTACACACACTTTGTTTAATGCACAAAGTTATAAAAAATATTGGCTAAAATTACCTTCCGGCTGTGTGTATAAGGTGTATATGTAACATAAATGCATTCTGTGCTTGGATTTAGGTCCCATCACCATGATATCTCATTATGGTATGCAATTATTCCAAAATACGGAAAAATCCCATATCCAAAACACCACTGGTCCCAAGCATTTTGGATAAGGGATACTCAACCTGTATTTGGATATGGGATACTCAACCTGTATAAGATAAGCCTCTACTTTTAAAGTTTTTTATGTATTTTTTGGATATTGGATCACACATATATCATTTATGTGTTATACTTCTTTTCAATACCTTTTATCATACCATCTGCATGCACTTTACTATTTTTATGTAATAATTATTTTTTATGCAATAATATTTTTAACCAATTTTCCATTTCTTTTTTATAAGTGAAAACTGCCTATGTATAGTGACATATCGACCTGTTCCCTTACACTATATATTACCTATCATTGCAATTGTTTAAATATATGCTGAATAAATATAATATTTTTTTTAGAAACATCTCCCTAGTCCATATATATATATATATATATATATATTTATTTATTTAAACTAGTTAGGTTGTCTTCCAAGTACTTTCCATACGGTACACCAGTGGTCGCCGAACCCCTAGTATATACTTACACATAAAAAAAAACACTTGCTCCCAGACAGGAAGTACGTTTAGAACCCTTTAGAGAGGAGAGTGAAATGCCATCTGCCACAGAAGGGTTAAACCCAGGAATGGAAATAAATGTACCTAACGAAACTGGAAAGATAGATGAAGAAGATGAGAGAAGGGGCTATTATTATAGAGATTCATCTAATAGGGTTGAAGAGCCTACTAGGGAAAGTCTCAGAAGTATTCCCAAGAGTATCTCTGGTGTGGAATCGGGACTATCGGGTAGAGATAGTTATGAATGCAGTCCTGGGACAGGGCTGGTTGAAGATGGAGGAGAATTACAAGGGGATTTAAGTTACCATACTTTTAGTGACACAGAGTGTGTAGATAAAGGGACATATAATAGGCCGGAAAGACAGAGACAGGCCCCATTAATATTAACTTACGATCAGTTGGGGATTCCCTGTATGGTCCCCAGAGTTAATCACTTGGGTATGGTATTATCTTGACCGTATTTATAGCAATTGAATAGGATGTTGGAATGTGGTGATCTAGTTAAATGAGTGTAAATAGATCACCAGGGGGAGAATGTAGCACTACTCGTAAATTTATTGTATATACTATGTGTGTGTGTGTGTGTGTGTGTGTATATGTATGTATATATATATATATATATATATATATATATATTTAGACTGCCATGCTACATGGTGTATAATACAATGGGGTATGTGTTCAGGGGATGTGCAAGACATAAGGGGTTTACAATCCCTTCCATGCTGCACTATGTGGGGGAAGTTTCTAGAGTGCCCCGAGGACAATGAGCTCATGTGCAGAGAGCAGGAGAGGAGAGCACGAGGGGTGAGGAGAAGCTATCAAGAGGGGATTCCTGCACTCAGCCTGGCTTCTCCAGACAGTACCTGGTGAACGTAGCGGCTGGGAAGAGACAGCTTCTTGCAGGGAATGGAGCGGAAGGCACCAGAGAGCAGAGCAGCAGGAGAACAGTGGGTGGTGAGTTCCAGTCAGCGCTGGGGTCTGACCCTGTCGTTTCAGTCACACAGCAGTCAGACTGAGGGGCAGAGTAGCAGGGCATAGAGGAACAGGAGGAGTCGGTGAAGTGACCAGAGGTGAGCAGCTGTCAGTGACATTACCTCTCACCATCCAGCTAACCCCTTATGTAACTGATAATCAGACAGCTTCACCCATAAGGAAAGGTGATAAAATAGATCTAAGTGCAGAAGGAACAGTGTATACATTATTGGGGTGCCAGATGCTAAAGATCCTCACTACAATGATTTTGTATACTATAAATGCTCCATAGCCGCCTATAAACTACAAGCTTAGAGCTGCCCTAAGTGCTCTTCAGCATCACATAGACTGTATCCACTCATAGACTATATTCCCAGAGCTGCTACAAGTGTACTTCTGTGTTATATAGACTGTAAGCCCATAGCTGTAGAGTGTGGACTATAATTGTGACACCATTTCTGGATTGTTAATGGAGGATGCCACAAACAAGGCATCCATGGCCCTCATTCCGAGTTGTTCGCTCGCTAGCTGCTTTTAGCAGCATTACACACGCTAAGCCGCCGCCCTCTGGGAGTGTATCTTAGCTTAGCAGAATTGCGAACGAAAGATTAGCAGAATTGCGAATAGACATTTCTTAGCAGTTTCTGAGTAGCTCCAGACTTACTCAGCCATTGCGATCAGTTCAGTCAGTTTCATTCCTGGTTTGACGTCACAAACACACCCAGCGTTCGCCCAGACACTGCCCCGTTTCTTGAGACACTCCCGCGTTTTTCCCAGAAACGCCAGCGTTTTTTTCGCACACGCCCAGAAAACGGCCAGTTTCCGCCCAGAAACACCCACTTCCTGTCAATCACAGTACGATCACCAGAACGATGAAAAATCCTCGTTATGCCGTGAGTAAAATACCTAACTTTTGTGTAAAATAACTAAGCGCATGCGCTCTGCGAACCTTGCGCATGCGCAGTAAGCGACTAATCGCAATATAGCGAAAATCGGCAACGAGCGAACAACTCGGAATGACCCCCCATGTTATGATATTTATCAAAATAGAGACGTTCTTTTAGCCTGGGCAGCTATAGCCTGGGATAGAAATGGCTATTCAAATAACTAAGGTCGTACCATTTCCCCATTTACCAGAGGCAATACCAGAAGCGTCTGGGGATAACAACTGATTTTGCTGGTGAGGCACTATAGATGCCGGAGGCTGGTGATAATACAGATGAACAGTAGTCAAGATTGACAGGATATATATATATACCTCGATATGTCCAGCTGAGAATTGTTCATCATCAGAGAGAATAGTGAATGGCTGAGAGGGTAGCCAGTCAGACCAGTTACGACGGAAATTGATTATAACAGAGGGAAAGTGGAGACGCTAGCTATAGCATCCTTGGACAGTATAATTTCAGAGTTATAATTGAAGGAGGTTGTGCACAATTCCCAGTGTTAACGCTATATATATAGAACTGCAGGGGGAAGATAGTAGTAATCCAAGGCATAGAACTGCAGGGGGATGATAGTAGTAATTCAAGGCGGATTTATTACAGTATTTGCTGGCGTATAAGACTACTTTTTGGCCCTGAAAAACATGCCTCCAAGTGGGGGGGTCGTCTTATACGCCGGGTGCACTTCAGTTGGGATAGTCATAGCTGCCATAGTGACCTTCCGATACTCGCCCGGTGCCCATAGTGGCCTCCCGATGCCCGCCCACCTCATTCTACTCACCATCCAGTATCGCGCGATATCCAGTGCGGCCGCGGCGGGTCACTAGTGCCAATTACAGGGAGATGCAGGGACTGGCCGGAGGCGCTGCAGTCGCGTTGTGGCCGTACAATGGTGACAATGACAGGTACTGTAATGGCACTAATACTAATACTAATGGCACTCATGTGAAACCGGTAACACTAAATGCACACAGGGGTATACTTTTATACATTTTACAACTTTCTCCTCACCCCCTCCCCCCTTCTTATGCATACCTTGATAAATACTCCCTATCCAAATCTCTTATCAGGTCATAATATACAGTATGTCACAAATCTGATGTTCTTTTACGTTTTATTTGGTGTGTGGAAGGGGGTAGTCTTATACGGCGAGTATATAACAAACTCTATATTTTGAGTGGAAATGTTGGGGGTCGTCTTATACGCCCAGTCGTCTTATACGCCGGCAAATACGGTATATAGCTGAGACAGTATAATTAAAACAAGCAACAACCCAGAAGCCACGGGCCCCAACAGTGCACTAACATTTGAATGAGTACCCGGTTAACTCTAATGCACCACACTGTGTGACACACTTTTACATATATTTTTTTTTTTGTATTGCATGCAAGTTCATCTGTATAGGAAAGGGATGGTTAGTATGTAAGGTAAACGTTCTAGATGTACATGAATGTTTATTGGAACTGTCTGAAGATTTACTGAAGTCGCTGATTTAAACACCATTGTTGCAGTGAAATAAAATTGTTATACTTACCGTGGGCTGGTTCTTTTGGAGGTAGACTCGACAGACCTGAGGGAGAGATAACAGGTAACGGAGTTACTGAATTATGTGAAAACAGAGGCGGAACTACCGCCAGTGCAACCAGTGCGTTGCACTGGGGCCCGCCACTGTCCAGGGGCCCAAAGCATGTAATGAGTCAAACTGACTCATTACATGCCGCTGTGTGCTGCGGGCAACCGGTGCCCGCAGCACACAGCCGCCCGGACAGAGAGGAGAGGAGCGCAGCGGTACGGGGGTAAGGAGAAGGAGGGAGGTGGAGGAGGGAGCCGCAGCAGCGCTTTACTACTGGTTGAGGCGCTGCTGCTGCTCTCCCTCTGCTTCTCTATAGGCTGTCTTCCGAGAACAGCCTATAGTGAAGCAGAGGGGCAGCAGCAGCAGCACCTCCACCAATAACACAGCGCTGCTGTGGCTCCCTCCTCCACCTCCCTCCTCCTCCTTCTCTCCTGCCCGGGAATTGTGACCAGAAGCTGCACCGAGGAGCCTGAGCCAGCGGAGAGGGTAAGTATAATTCTTTCTTTCTTTCTTTCTTTCTTTCTTTCTTTCTTTCTTTCTTTCTGCAAAAAGGGGGACTGTCTGCCGCAATGTGTAAAAAGGGGGAATCTGCCTGCCGCAATGTGTAAAAAGGGGGAATCTGCCTGCCGCAGTGTGTAAAAAGGGGGAATCTGCTTGCCGCAGTGTGTAAAAAGGGGGAATCTGCCTGCCGCAATGTGTAAAAAGGGGGAATCTGCTTGCCGCAATGTGTAAAAAGGGGGAATCTGCTTGCCGCACTGTGTAAAAAGGGGAAATCTGCCTGCCGCAATGTGTAAAAAGGGGGAATCCGCTTGCCACAATGTGTAAAAAGGGGGAATCTGCTTGCCCCAATGTGTAAAAAGGGGGGATCTGCCTGCCGCAATGTGTAAAAAGGGGGAATCTGCCTGCCGCGATGTGTAAAAAAGGGGGAATCTGCCTGCCGCAATGTGTAAAAAGGGGGAATCTGCCTGACGTGATGTGTAAAAAAGGGGGAATCTACCTGCCGCAATGTGTAAAAAGGGGGAATCTGCCTGCCGCGATGTGTAAAAAGGGGGAATCTGACTGACGTGATGTGTAAAAAAGGGGGAATCTGTCTGCTGTGATGTGTAAAAAGGGGATGCTGTCTGCCATAATGTGTAACAAGGGCATGCTGTCTGCCGTAATGTGTAAAAAGGGGACGCTGTCTGCCGTAATGTGTAAAAAGGGGACGCTGTCTGCCGTAATGTGTAAAAAGGGCACACTGTCTGCCATTATGTGTAAAAAGTGTACGCTGTCTGCCGCTATGTGTAACAAGGGCACGCTGTCTGCCATTATGTGTTAAAAGGGACGCCGTCTGCCGTTATGTGTAAAAAGTGCACGCTGTCTGCCGCTATGTGTAAAAAGGGCACGCCATCTGCCGTTGTGTGTAAAAAGTGGGACTCTGTCTGCTGTAATGTGTAAAAAGGGGACGCTGTCTGCTGTAATGTGTAAAAAGAGGAATCTGTCCGCCTTAAGGTGTAAAAGGGTCTCTACCTGGTGTAGTGGTGCTACTGTGCGGCGTAATTTGAATAATGGAGACTACTGTGCACCGTTTTATGAATTGGTATTATTTTGTGGCCACACCGCTTCCCCATGAAGCCACGCCACTATGTATTTTTGCGCGCGCCTACGGCGCGCACTGCCCCTGTTTTGCATGCAGGGGTGGGGCTCCGATGCCGTTTCTTGCACACAGTGCTAAAATGTCTAGTTACGGCACTGTTGCAAGGTATCCATTTCTCTGGCCCTGAGCAGGTCCCCCTCACCAGATCCTCTCCAGGGGTGAGGGGGTGGACTTGGATGGGATGGGGGGGGGGGGGGCAAAGCATTTTGTCGCACCTGGGTTTTTTCTGGTGGTACTCAGTGGCAACCTTTTGGTCTAATTTTAATTCTTATAAGTACTTCTAGAAACAAGTTGAAATTCATGAAATAATTTCAGAAGTTAATTAAATACTCATGTGCACACACTTATACAAGGTGTAGAAGCTACTATAAGTCTTGTATTAACTTGTAACTTTAGGGGGTAATTTAGACCTGATAGCTAGGGTGCATTTTTTGCATCCCTGCAATTAGGTAGTCGCCGCCTACAGGGGAGTTGGAATTCACTGTGCAGGTGTACTAGTGCATGTGCAGGAGAGCTGCACAAACAGAAGTTTGTGCAATCTCTGCACAGCCCGGACTTACTCTGCCCGGGGCCAGAGCTGACGTCATGAATCCTCCCACAAAACGCAGAGTCCCTCCTGCATTTTTCCAGACACTCCCTGAAAATGGTCAGTTGCCACCCACAAACGCTCTCTTCCTGTCAATCTTCTTGCGATCGCTAGTGCGGATTTATCGCACCATCCTGTTGCTTCCCGGTGCTCCCCGTAGCTGCGGACCATCGCGCCTGCGCATTGCGGTGCATACGCATGTGCAGTTCAGACCTGATTGCCCGCTGTGTGAAAACGCACAGCAGCAATCAGTTCTGAGGTTCCTAATTCAGACCTGATAGCTAGCAAGTGATTTTTGCACTGCTGCGCTCAGATATTCACCATCTACAGGGGGAGTGTATTTTAGCTGTGCAAGTGTGCGAACGCATGTGTAGCAGAGGAGCACAAACAGATTTTGTGCAGTCTCTGCGCAGCCCAGGACATACTCAGCCGCTGCTATCACTTCAGCCTGTCCAGGACCGGAATTGAAGCTAGGAACCCTCTCTGCAAACGCATGGACACACCTGCGATTTTCCAGACACTCTCTGAAAATGGTCAGTTGACACCCACAAACTCCTTCTTTCTGTCAGTCTCCTTGAGATCGCCCATGTGAACGGATCCATTGCACAAACCCATCGCTGAGCGGCAATCCGCTTTGTACCCGTGCGACGTGCCTTTGCATTGCGGTGCATATGCATGTGCAGTTTGGACCTGATTGCCCGCTGTGTGAAAATGCACAGCAGCGATCAGGTCTGAATTACCCCCTGAATTAGCCCCTTTATGTGAGCACTGACATGTAAATAATGAAAAAGAATTCAATACAAAAAATAAAAACTTAAAGAAGCAAATATATAATATAATTTAAAAAAAACAAAATAAAAAAAGTCATACTAGATGTATCTGTAGGTTTACTTTCTGTCCTCAATTTATGTTTCTACAGTTTATTAGGAAAACTATCAGTTTCAGTATAACTGAACCACCAGCTTCAGGTCCCCTGCTATAGTGAAAATAAGTCCCATGCTAGTCATCTGGTGCCTGAATGGAATACTCAAATAAACAGCATACTCCCCTACTAGGGGCTATAATTTCTGTAAGAAAAATCTGAAAGACCCATGTCCAGATATACCCTTCTAAAATAGAGGACATACACAGCAAGTTTTAATTGAATACCATAATTTACAACTGTTCATACACCAAAGTGTCCTTTATTCATTATATATCTCTTATAGTTCAAATGAGGAATTCTAACCCCCAACCCACCAAAAAAGAATAAAAAGTGCCACATACACATTATCATTGTTGCTGTGACATCTGTGACAGATACAGAAAAAAAGCAGGTGCCCACGTCAAGCACTAAGAATACTAATAATCAGAACAATTATAATAAAATCTACAATTAAACATGAGTAATAAGGTTTTTTAGCATGTGTGGCAAAAAATATAAGCCTACCTACTGTACCACAGCAAGGTGAACCTTTTATCAGGTGGGTCACTAACATCCCTAATACTGAAACATTGTATACATTTATCTAGGTCTTACCTTTCATAGTGCCATTCTAATGTGTAGACTTATACGCAAGTACCATACACTAATTAAAATCACCTAAGTGCAGGTGGGTGGGGTGCTAGTCCAAACAGAAGACGTCTCACCTCCAAGTGTTCAATATATACACAAATACCGGGGGAACAAAAAAAAGGGGGGGGGGGATGAGGGCTGGACTGCACACCCTAATTTCAAACATAATAAGAGGTGTTACCATGCATAGTGCCATGCAGGAAAAAAAGCACAAAAAAAAGCAGGTACACACTTAAAGCACTAAACATACTAATAATATAACAATAATAATATAACAATAATAATAATAATAATAATAATAATAATACAAAAGTGTAAGATCAGGTAATTTAGACCTGATCGCGTTTTTTGCAGCGCTGCAATCAGGTCAGAACTGCACCGCAATGTGCAGGTGCATCGCACGGGTACAAAGCGGATCATTGCTGTGCGATGGGTTTTCCGAAGAATCCATTAGCACAGCAGATCGCAAGGAGATTAACAGGAAGAAGGCATTTGTGGGTGGCAACTGACCATTTTCAGGGAATGGTTGGAAAAACGCAGGCGTCTCCAAGCGTTTTCAGGGCGGGTATCTGACGTCAATTCCGGTCCCAGACAGGCTGTAGTGATCGCAGTGGCTGAGTAAGTTCAGGGCAACTCAGAAACTACACAAAGTTTTTTTTGTAGCGGTTGGTTGCATATGTGATCGCACACTTGCACAGCTGAAATACACTCCCCGGTAGACGGCGACTATGCGAACGCTGGACTGAAAAAAAAACACTAGCAAGAAATCAGGTCTGAATTACCCCCAATATCAATTACATTCCTGATGGAAAAGAGTGTCATTCATTCCAAATGTTTCTGTAAGGGTATTTCTTCCACAAATTACAAGAGTCTTGAGAAGTACTGTACCTCAGAAAAAATCTAAAAATAAAAGTGCACAATAGTGAAATATTTATAATACATTAGTTCACAATCAGGTGTGTGAAAACTCCTACCAAATGGAGTGGTCTACACATTCATGTAGACATATGCACATATGCACATATCGTAGAACAGCTTTAAAGCCGTACAAATCAGCTCCCTCACACCCAATGGCTTAAAGTGGTCCTTGATAGGTGGTGGAACTCATTTACCCTGCCACCTACCCCCCCCCCTCACATTAAGCAGAGCCAGGGCTATGTGCTAGTGTTTTTGGCACCCCCCCCCCCCTGCAAACTATAAATTAGTGCCATACTTCCCATACTTTATAAAGGGACATTGATCTCACAAAGATACAGCGTGGTCACAAAATAGTACCCTAAATATAAATTGCACCACAGGTAGCACAATCTTACATCCCTGAGTCAATTAAGAGTATCCCGTTGGAACATTTTGTGCATACTACGCTCCCCAAGTTATTGAATATTGAGGCAGAATGCACTGATATCTCTATTGAACGGGTCCACTGAAAAGGAGATGCTGCAAAATCCTCTGCGCAGAGACCGAGAGTGTTATTTTTAAGACGTTAAATTACCTGCATAAAAGCCATATGGAAAGCTTCCCGCAAGTTTAACCCTATCCAGTGGGAAGGCCATACTATACGGATCTATTAAGATTTTTCGGTGGAACTGTCCAGACTGAGACGCTACTTTTCGACTATTTGCACTATCTTGGTTAAAACAAATTGCAAGTTTATTATGCTGTTCACGGCTCACTTACGCATATTTACAGGAGTGGGTTATTTTGATTTTACTACAGCGGCAGATGCAGAGGCGTTTCTCAAGGAGGAATCTGCTGGGGAAAATAACTTTGATATGTCTGATGTCCTGGCAGCGTGAGATGGTTCTGAGCCACTGAATATATTGTTATATGTTTTGTGATGATATCTTTGAATCAGGGTTGGAAGAATTTTTTGTGTCTCCTACCTAAATTCTGGTATTCCTTAGTAATTTCTTACCTTTGATAAAGCTGCAAAACTTTTTGGGGAGCAGCGAAATGCGTCAGGACCCCCCTGCCACATACACCACTCCTGCTATACACCATTTCCAACTGAGTGACCATTTGGACGTGTCTGAACCAATCCCGGATCCACTACCAGCTTGCCATGCACTAATAAGAGGACATCTCCAGCAATTCACCATTTCTAATGAAGACATCACATGCCTAATATGGACTCTCATATATGGAAGCATTTCCACCTCTAAATTAGTGACTGGTAAATATTTACAAACCGAACTGTGCTGATACAATATATCCTCTACGGACTAGTGGACTTATCTGGGCATATATTATAGGAACAGACACGTATTGGTCTAACTATCTATAGATAATTTTATTGAATGTGGTGTCTACATTTATATTATGCATTTTGAGGAGAGAAATTGCCATTTTTAATGGTTTTATTGGTTCTATTCTAATAAATTGTTACACTTTTTAAACATTGTCCATATCCAATCACTTCATTAGTAGCGCTGCCATTTGTATATTTTTTTGTTTGTTATCTCAGGAGTGACTCTCCTGTATTTACGGCAGCTGCTTGGTGCAGCGACTTTATACTAAGCGCCTGATCTTCTTGTTAAGGAGTATTTTTTGTAATTTCTGTTTGTAATTGTTCCAGTCCTGCATTTATTTACATTATGGCGAATAGGCCTGAGTTGAAAATAGTTGGTTATAAGGGGTTGGAGGAGTGGAGTTGAGCAGTACCTTTTCTTCTAGTAATTTGTTATGATATTTAGTCTGTAATTTGTAACCCTGGAGGTACAGATAGTAGACTATTTCTAGAAGTCCTTTTTGGAAAATTTCTATGTGTTCTAATTTTCATGTTTTTGTATTTTACATTTATTTTTACCTTATGAGCTTCCCTTTACCTTTTTCCCCCACCCCCACGATTCAGAAATGTCTTATATGTTTATCAACAATTTGGGTACCCATACTCCTGCTAAACGAAGGAGATTATTTGTCTATCTTAATGAAGTGTCTATAGATTTAATTTGTTTACATGAGACTCATTTAATGGCCCCTGAAGCTAAAAAATTTAAAATGCTAAGTTGGGAATAGTTAGGTCCAGCTTCACATAATAATAAATCCCGTGGAGTTGCTATACTTGCTAAAAAAAATCATTAAATAGCCAGGTTTCCTCTCTATTCACGCATCCAGAAGGCCTATATTTGGTGATTAGTGTAGTTATACAGGGAACTACCTTTCTTGTCTGCAGTATTTATGCCCCAAATCATTATAATAAATCCTTTTTTACTTTACTGTTGGCAAAGCTCCATTGATATTATCCGGCATTTCTAATAGTTTGTGGAGACTTTAATTTAGCTTCCTCTTCTTTCCTTGACCATTCTCCTTCTCCGAGAACTCCGATTACTCTTCCAAAAATAGGTGTTCCATTTTTTGTTAAGACCCTCAACTTAGTTGATACCTGGAGAGCTATTTATCCTACTGAGAGAAAGTTTATGTTCTTTTCCATGACTCATATTACGTGGTCTAGGATTGACTATGTGTTAGTTGTGAAGCCTTTGTTTCCTAAAGTAACTTTGGTAGTTATCAAACCGTCTGTATTATCGGATCATGGTTTGGTCTGGATTGCTTTGAATTTCAAAAGATTTGACAATGCTAAACCCTTATGGAAATTTCCTTCACATCTTGCTAAGCAAAGGGTTTTAAAACAAAATTGGAAAATGTGTGGAATGATTATCAATTGCATAATTCTTATTATGAATCGTCTAATCCTTCCACTTTTTGGCAGATGGCTAAAGCTGTATTTCGCTGAGAATTGATTGTATATTATTCTCAGGTTACCCAGCAGTGAAATGCTTCATACTTGCATTTACAATCAAAACTTTCCAATGTTTTTAAGCATTAAAACAAACCCTTTCCCTAAAAAATAAAAACCACTCTATTAACGCTAAAATGCATTTTACAGAACTTTTACAGATGAGTGGTGACAAAATTCTTTTTAACGTAAATTCCAAATTTTATAAGTTTGGAAATAAAACCGGTAGGCTTCTCACCGATCGTTTAAAAGGTTCTAAAAACAGATGGTGGTCCACCCCCTAATGAGATCGGATGGATATCTAACTGACTCTGATTCCCAGATAGCAGATATTATGAAATCTTTTTATGAAGAACTTTACTCTGTTCCAAAGGGTCAGTAGATGATTATTCCACCCACAAAACTTCTGAGACTATACCTTCTTCTTCTTTTCTCTCTTTTTGCGACTCCCTTCCACTCCCCCAACTTCCAGATACATTCCTAACTACTTTGATGGCTCCAATAACTGCTATAGAGGTAATCAGGGTTATCAAAAAATGTAAATTGGCTAAATCACCAGGCCCAGACAGATATTCAAATTAATTCTTTCATTTACTTTCTACACATATTGCAGAGCCATTAGCAGCTTGTTTTAATTTTATTATAGAGCATGGGACTCTTCCTCCACATTTCTCGGATGCTATTATTAAGGTTTTACCTAAGGAGGGCCAAAATCTTAATCTCACTTTCACTCACTTTCACACCTTAATACCAATTATAAAATCTTCACAAAAAATTTAGTGGAAAAATTGAAGCCTATTCTACCGATACTGATCCATAAAGATCAGACTGGCTTCCTCACAGGGAGACATTCGGTAGTAAATGTAAGGAGAGTCCTAGCTGCTATATACCATGTTACCTCTAATACTTCTTTTTAATCTTCTTCACATATGATAGTTACGCTAGACGCTGAAAAAGTGTTTCATCTTGTTTTATGGCCCCATCTATTTCGTACTTTGGAGAAGTTTGGATTTCCTACTCACTTTATAGATATTTTTCGTACTTTGTATTCCTCTCCTAATTCACAAATAGCTTGTAACAGTTTTCTATCTTCTGTTTTTACTCTGGGGAGGGGGACTCATCAAGAGTGCCCCTTATCACCTCTTTTGTTCACTATAGAACCCCTTGCTGTTGCTATATCGTTGGTCCCCCCTGATTCACGGGATTAAAATTGGCTCTGAAGAATTGAAAATTGGGTTGTTTGCGGACGACACCTTTCTTTTTCTTTCAAACCCACAGCACTCCTTGCCAGCACTGCTTAATTTACTCAACTCTTTTGGTGTAGTTTCAGGTTATAAAATTAATAAATCCAAGTCGGAAATTCTGCTGCTGGGAACCTCAAACTCAGACTTCTTGAAATCTATAGATATACCCTTCTAGATTTAAATATTTAGGTGTCCACATTTGTTTGAATTTATTGCAACTGTATTCAGCTAATTTCTCTGCTACGATTACTAAAATAGCCACTAAACTAAAACTTGAATCATGGAAAGATCTTCCTCTTTCTTTATTGGGACGTTTAGCTATTATTCAGTCTGTCATTTTTCCAAACTTATTTTACTGTTTGCAACTTTTACAGATTGCTATATTCAAATTGCTATATTCAAATCCGATATTAAATGACCAGATGCCTTATTCTCTAGATTTATTTGGCAAAATAAGTGCCCAAGAATTTCAAGGGCTAAACTTTTTATGCCTAAAAGTAAAGGTGGATTAGGTTACTCTGATTTAGAAACATACTCTCATGCAGTCTTTTTAGGTATGTACATGCTTGGATATGAAATAAATCTCAATATACTGATCTTTCTTTAGATTTAGCATTTTTTTAGCCTTACTCCCCTAGTGCTCATTTGCAAACCAATTATTGCTTATACCAGTGGAAATTCGAAACCATATTTTATTTGCAGACACTTATAAAGCTTGGATCTCGCTCAATAAATGTTGTAATAGTAATCCCTATGTCACCCAATTTATTCCCTTATGGGGAAAGCCATCATTTTCTCCTTAAGTATCGAACTCCATGTTTAGAACCTGGAAACTTAAAGGCCTGGATTTATCGTGTAAAGTTTTTGACCCGGGAGGTTCAATATCTACTTTCCAAGATCTCTGTCTCCAATTTTCTTTACCAAGTTCGCATAGGTTTATGTACTTTCAAATGAGACACTTGTTAACCTCTATAAAAGCACCTAAACCTTTTGCTAGTACTCAGATTGTTATTCTTTCACAGATCAAATCTATTGATACGCTGTTATATTTTCTTATTAATAAGGACTACAAAGTGAAATATTTGTGTAATATTATTGTTAGCTCGGTAGAGCATGTACAGTGAATGAAAGTGGTTATTGCACAAATGGAATAAGGATATTCCATTCTTGGTAGACATCTCTGATTTAGTTGGGTTATATTATTTTTCGCTGAAAGTATTGTCTTCTGCTTATTTACAAGAAGTACACATCCATACATTACATAGGGCGTATGTTACTCCACATCAGAGAAGACACATTGTTAAAGAGGAAGAAGGTAAATGTATCAAATGTGGAATAACAACTGCAGATTTCTTACATTGTATGTGGAATTGTTTTAAACTGAGACAATTTTGGTGTAAGGTTTTGCTTTTTATTAATAATATGTTTACTCTTCGGTTAAGTCCTGATCCAAAGGCCTTTTTTAGGACTACATTTTTAAGCCTGGCTTTTGGGTAATAATAAAAAATATATACTCCCTCTTTTGATCATGGTTATTAATGTTAAACAAAAAATACTTCAGATATTATATTATGAGAGGAAATATGCATGCTGTGACTTACTTCTAGGTGCTTGTTAATTTTACTCTAAAAGGGCCCCCTTTAGTGATACTTTGGATATGGACACCCAGCTGCATACCTATAGGTCTTTTGAGAATTTATCTCCTTTACCTTAAACATATAATTTCTTAATGATACAAAACATTGAGGTGGATCTATTCTGAGTGTCATTTATTTACTTATGCATGATGCTGAACCGTGAGGAACTTACCCCTCCATTTTTTATTTCCTCCCCCTCCTTCCCTTCGATCCCTTCTAATTTTTTGTCTTTTTGATTTTTGTTATTGTCACAATTTATTCTTATATTGTATTTAATGTTTTACTTTAGCTATTATTCTACCCTTAAAGGAAGTTAAATGCTATATGTTGACTTTTCAATACCTTGGGTTCTTTTCCGTACCTTTATACTACTTCATCAGTCCTGTCTATATAATTTTTTATATGGACATTTCTATGGACTTAATAATCAATATGGACAGTCTACATTATCACTTAATGGACCAGTGGAAACAAGTAAATTCTATTTGGACTATTGGTCAATGTGATCCCGAGAATTTGTCCTTCTTCCTGTTAGTGGGAGGTTGGATTATTGTGATACTTGTATGTTTTACCTTTTTCTATGTAAGAAAATTTTCAATAAATATATTTTTACAAAAGTTTAATTAAAAAAAAACATAATAAAAAGTTATTTACAGAAGATAGAGCAAATTAGTCTCATACCAGATCTTGTGGTCTACAAACATAAGTAGACATACAGTATAGGCATTTACAGCTGTGTAACCCTAGGCATTCCTGAAACATCAGCATATAACAGCCCAAAGGTAGTGTCCAACAAACACATTCTCTCCTTGCAAATGCGTTGGGATACAGAGTATTTTTTTCAATTCATTTTTTACATATTTGAAGTAATTTATTATACCACCTAAGCAAACCACTTAATCATTTTCTTCTATCTGTGCCTCTATTTGTTCCTTTTTCCTCCTCTCTGTGCCCCCTTCTCCATCTTAGTGCCACCCTCTGCCCCTCTGGTCCTCTGTTTCCCCTCTGCCTCTCTGTAGCTCTATTTGTACCACCTTTCTCTATGCCTCTCTTTATCTGTGCCACTCAGCCTCTTTTTGCCCCCTTCTGCATTTATTTGCTTTCTCTGCCTTAATGTGCCTCTATCTGTGCACCATTCTTCCTCTCTGTACCTTTTCTGCCTCTCTGAACCTCTATCAAAATACAAACCATGTTCCTTTAAAATTAATGATTGCAACAGGTTCCACAAATACTGTCATACTTGTCTGTTTTCACAATAGTCTAAAACTAAAACTTGTATTTTTTTACATATAAATCAGC
Source organism: Pseudophryne corroboree (assembly GCF_028390025.1). NCBI lineage: Eukaryota > Metazoa > Chordata > Amphibia > Anura > Myobatrachidae > Pseudophryne > Pseudophryne corroboree. Next base: position 708,228,054 of record NC_086445.1, read on the forward strand.
ATATGTAATACTTTCTCCTTCCAGATTGGTATTAGTCCAAAAAGAAAGGAGAAGAATATAGAGAGTGTAATACCATTTAATACAAAACGGACATAGAAAAGCATTATAATATTTAGAAAATAGCTCCAGAACAAGGCATTCATCAAAGCATAGAAATCCATAAGTGGCTGAAAAATGGCAATTTACCAGCTGTTCTCCCAGCTACATACCCAGGTTCCACCAAAGGCTCAAAGCCCCATCCATACTGAATCATCAGTCAGCATCACATTCATGATTCCCAGCCGGCACCTATGTGTTCCGACCATCCCTGGGTCTTTATCAAGGTAAACCAAGGTACAGTAGTGAATGCCAGTGTCAGTCCCCCGCATCTCCTTCGAGCCCTATGGACTTTCCCCACAAAGAAATGGCCGCTGTGGAGTAGAGGCATGAAATACACACTGAACCTAACATAGACTGATGCAACACAGGAGCCGCTGCTGACACATGCGCAGAGACCGGGGTTTGCCGCCGGAGCATGCGCAGACGTGAACAGGAAGTGGGGCGGAAGTGCCCGAAGACACGTGACTCGAAACCTCTGTCACCGGAAGTGTTGCGGAAGTGCGCACTTTACTGTTCTACACCTTTCTACACGCTTTTTAAACATTCTTTGGACATAGAAACCATCCGTTTTATATGTAATTATGCTCCCAATGGTCCTTACCGATTGCTGTCTTGTTTTGAATTAACTACTGTGTGTATCTTAATGTGAAACTTCTAAATTGAATCACCTGACCAATTGTGATGTCACAACCCCTAAGCTAATATGTAGGGGTATAAATAGGCATGAGATCTCATTCTGTCCCTACCCTTTGAAGAAGTCTGATGTGACGAAACGCGTTGGGTTCCCTGCACTGACCCCCTGCCTATTCTTAAGATAAGTCGGATCTCCTACCTTATATTGAGATTTCATATGCTTTTATTTGTGCTATAGATATTATACATTTTTTTATACACTATTAAAACTGGTTTGTTTTTATATATTTTTTGGCTTATAAATTTATATTTTAGTAAGTACATACCAACAACACAGGTCACCGGTACCCTTATTCCCCCATTTTCCATACCTTTCAGCATTACTGTACCAGCATTGCATTTTTAGGGGTTGGCAGACACCTATAACAAGGTAATGTGTGTTTTTTAACGGCATTTTTTAGTACTTTTATACTTTTTAATTAGATTCCATCCCAAAAGCGTCGCTGTATATATTTCTCTCTCTCTCTCTCTCTCTCTCTCTCTATATATATATATATATATACAGTCCAGAAATAGGCGGCACTGGGAGGCTTTTTTAATGTGCATACACGTGCTTTAATGCAAGGTTTCTGTATATATATATATATATATATATATATATATATATATATATGACAAAAACAAAAATACCCTTCCTGCGCTGAGACTGAGCAGCACCACTGAAAGGTCCCCTGTTAGTGGGATCTTAAAAATAGAGACAGACAACAAATACAGAGTGCGCTAAGACAGTGCAACTGGTTGACAATTAACCACTTCCAGATTCAAGGAATGGACTTCTCTTGAGTTCTTTATTCCCTTAGGAAGCTCCTGATTGAGGCCTAAAGAAAAACCCTCTCACCAGAGAAAATCACCCGACAAAAATACACAGTTTAGTAAAAGAAGATAATTTATGTAAAATAATCTTTAATCCATCATCAAAAAGGATTTTTTGACATTATAAAACATATTAAAATAACATAACAATGTTTGGTACACACACCAAAATGCTTATGATGTTATAATGACAGTCCTCCTCACTTTACAGTGTTGTCTATATTATATATATATATATATATATATATATATATATACAATATACACACACACATTATATATTATATATATATATATATATATATATATACACACACACAGAAGCAGAAGGTGTGGCACTCAGCTTGAAAGAAACACTCAACGCAAGTTAGCTGCTGCTTAACAACGTTTCAGTGTTGTATCACTGTCGTCAGGTTACAAACATTACAAGAAAAAGACATACCTTAAATGCATCAGTGCACCATGTGAGAGCCGTTTCCCAGGCCCGGGACCACCCACCCATCCCGGCAGCTCGTATAGATGACATCATCACGCTGAGAGCACAGCTTCGGCGCCACAGCCATGACGATCTGTCACCTTGACAACCAAACAAATACAAATGTTGAAAGCCAAAATGGACGTGAAGTACTGTATATGCAGTACTGAACAGACATAATAAACATTGAACATGTATAATGAGCATAAGTATGGTATTATATAGATGAAAATTCAATAAATAAAAATGCAATAAATAAGGATAACATATTATAAACTTATATTGTGATGAGATGAGACTATCAGCAAATCGTGCAGCATCACCACAAATTATCATAATTCAATACCATATATCTGGAGCATCAGGAGACTGTGTAAATTGACTGATATAAATTATATCCTTAAACTAGCATAGATAGAAATTAAAGGAAACAATTATACGACACATTCTCATTTAAGCCTCCCGGGTGTACCGTATCCAGTCTCACTATCCACCGTGCCTCACATTGTAGCAGGCTACGAGACCAATTACCCCCTCTAATAGAGGGGGGTATGTGGTCAATCATCCGGTAACGGAAACTCACAATGGAATGATTATACTGACCAAAATAGCGAGCAACCGTTTGCTCGCTTGCCCCAGATATGAGGGCATGGTGGATTGGCGATCTACAGTATGTGCCGACATGCGCTCCTTGAATTTCCTTTCAGTTTTACCTATATATGTGAGCCAGCATGGACATAAAATTTGGTATACAAACAAAGGTGGAATTTCAAGTAAGTTGAAATCTAATCTGAAGTTTTTTACCACTTTGAGGGTGAAAAAAAGAGTCACCAGGAATTAGAAACTGGCATTTTGTACATGCACATCTAATACAGCCTAATTTATCTCTGAGAAGAAAAATAGAAGAGGTTTGTTCTCTTTTTGAGATATCTGTCTTAACCAGACCATTACAGAGATTTCTTCTCCGAGAATAACATGGCATAAGGCTAGTTTGTGCCAAATGTAACGATTTGTCAGTTTCAATAATTGGCCAATGCTTTTTAGAGACTTGATTTATTAGCGGAGAGGCAGTAGTGTAAAGATTAACCCACAGGAACTTAGAGTGGGCAGAGGTGGTTTGTTTTTTTTGTAATAAGGAGTCTCTATCTAAAGTTAGTACCTTGTTTTTACACTCAATAAGAGATTTGAGGGAATACCCCCTTGTCAAACTTTTTTGGATCAATACATCTATTTGGGTGCTGGCCATTGCTGGGTCACTATTGATCCTTTTGATACGGATCATCTGGGAGAAAGATAATCCCCTAATGACATTTTTGGGATGGCAACTAGTAGCTTGTAATAGCATATTTCTATCTGTTGGCTTAACATAAAGAGTGTTAGAAATTTTAGATCCAACAATGGATATTTGGACATCTAAAAAATGTATAGTGTCCAAACTAGAAGAATAGGTTAGTTTAAAGGGGGTGTTAGTATCATTATGTGCTTCTATGGTTTGATCAAAATGGGAGCAGTGTCAAAATGGGTGTCAGCAGTGCGGGGGTGCTGACTATGTCAGCAGGGCAGGAGTGCCTGCAGTTTCCTCAGTGAAGGGGTGCCAGCAGTGTCGGCAATGCGGGAGTGCCGTCAGTGTATTCACTGCAGGGGTGCTGGCAGTGTTGGCAATGCGGGAGTGCCGGAGGTGTCCTCAAGGCAGGAGTGCCGGTAGTGTCCTTATTGCAGGGATGCCGACAGTATCCTCAGGCCCATCAACAAGAGGGGACAAAGGGGACACCCATACAGGGCCCCAAGGATCAGGCCCCACCCCATAATTTACCCTATCACTTGTTCCTGTCTCCTTAAGTCTATACGCGTCTTTACTGGTTGGGCAGTCAGCAGCAGCGTTGAAGTTCCCCTGCCAGCTAGGGCACCTCCTCCTCCCTTTGTGTGCCTTCTGCCAGTGTGACCGAGCTCCGCGGCCCTCCTCAGGCAGGTTTGTGCGATCACTGCCCCCACCCCAGCATGCACAGCCGCCACCAGTTGTCTCAAGCTGGGCGCCTGCTATGAAGCATGAAATGCTAATGGTGGACATGGTCCCAGCGGTCCCCAGCTCCCTTTCAGCTGTACAGTGCACAGAGCTCAGAGAGGAGCGCTGCTGCCTCCCAGGGAATGTGTCATCCCGCAGAAACAGCCCCCAGCCACAATCAGATATAAAAAAAGGAAGTAGAAAATATATTAGGGGTGGGGTAGGTGGGGCGAGGTGGAAGGCATAAAGGCATAATGTATATAAGTGGTGGGGTGATTAAAATAAAATATATAAGGGGTATAAAAAAATCATAAAGCAGTATATACAGTATGTGTGGGGTAAGGGCACAAAATTATTAAATATCTTTAAGTTATAGGGTACCCAAAATAATGAAAGATAAATATGGGAAGGAGTGGGGAGGAGCATTATTGGTTGGTAATACCCTGTTATGTTCTTTGTTTTAGTTACCTGAATGCTGCCTTCACACATGCTATTATATATTATATTTATAGACATGGGCACTCTAAAGACTTTTCATTGGGTGTGAACTGGCTCCTCCCTCTATGCCCCTCCTCCAGACCTCAGTTTTAGAAATGTGCCCAGGTTGACTGGATGCACTCTGAGGAGCTCTACTGAGTTTCTCTGAAAAGACTTATGTTAGGTGTTTTATTTACAGGGAGATCTGCTGGCATCAGACTCCCTGCTTCGTGGGACTTCCTAAAGAGTTTCATGGCTCTGCTTCTGGCTGACAGGACACTATTAGCTACTGAAGGGAACTGAACATTAGCCATGCCTAAATGCTCACTGCCACAGCACGCCATCACCCCCCTCACAGAGCCAGAAGTCAGAAGACAGGTGAGTGTTAGAGGACAGATCTTCAATCAAGAAAGTGACGGCTAAAGGTACCGCGTGGCTGGTGGGAGCGCAGCACGCCATGTTGCCCACACATACACAGGCACTGCAGGGTGCAGGGTGCGGGTGGGGGGCGCCCTGGGCAGCATGAAACCTATGGAAACTGGCATAAATAAGGGGCATAAGTTGCTGAGGCACAGTCCTACCCCCACCAGTATAAAAAATTACCTCATAAAAGCTGAGGAGAAACACCATGGAAGAGTGGAGCTTCCTCCTCAGTCAGCCAGCACACTGCTCAGCGTCATTTTCTCTCTCTCCTCAGGCTGCAGAGACAAGGCTGGTCCTCCTCCACTACTGAACAAGTATCAGGGTGCAAAACAGGGGGGGCCACAGTGAATTTGGTGCTATATAATTGTGTGATTAACATTATAAAAGCGCTGCATGCCAGTGGGCATTTTGTGTTCACAGACATTGTGTTACTGGCGCTGGGTTGTGAACTGGCAAATCCCATCTGTGTCCCTCTTACAGATTTTACTGTGGGTCTGTCCCCCTATAAGTCCCGGAGAGTCTGTGGTGTGGTTCTGGACATGTGTAACATGTTTGTGTCAGGGAACTCTGTGGAGACATGTTAGGGACACAGAGGTGTAATATAACACCAAGAGCCTGACTGGGTGAAAGGTTATATGATAGTGTGAATCATATCAGTAAGAGGTTGGACTGAATCTCATACAGAAAATGAAAATAATCTGTTGAAGATGTGATTTTTAATAGTTCTGCCTTTCATCCACAGGGACCTTTCTTGGTCAAATACAAATTTGCACAAGTAGTACAAACTGATACCGACATGGACTCTGATTCCTGTGTCGACACTAGTGATTCCAGGGGAATAGGTCCTAAGTTATCAAAAAAGCATTCAAAACATGTTTTAGCTATAAAGGAGGTGTTAGAAGTTACGAAGCCACCTCTTTTACCACAAGGAGAGGGTTTACTTTAGTAAAGAAGTAACATAATTTTCCCTCCACCTCAGGTCTGATTTAACCTGAAAAGAAATTACAGATTCACAAAAGGAATTCAGGCAGCTTACCTTTTTTCCAAAAGGTCACCCCGCATTTTAGACAGGACCCTGTCATAAAAGAGAAAAGGTGTTTCTCCCTGCGCCTGGAATGGCTTCACTTAAGGAGCTGACAGACCGCAAGTGAGTGAGGTGATTTATTGATGTGGCCAATGGGACACTACTCAGGCCTACCATTGTCTGTGAGTGGGTGAGTAGTGCTATTGAATAGTGGTCAGAAAACTTGTCATTAGACATTGACACAATAGATGGAGACGAGATACTCCTAACGTTAGGTCATATCAAAGACGCTGCTGCGTACGTACTAGAGTCCATGAAATATATTGGTTTCTTGGGATCAAGAACCGCAACCATGGCAGTATCGGCTCGGAGGGCGTTGTAGATTCGCCAGTTAAATGCTGATGTAGATTCCAAAATAAAATATGGAGGCTCTCCCGTACAAAGGTGAGGCCTTGTTTGGTGATGGGCTGGATGCGTTAATCTCGGCGGCTACCGCAGGCAAGTCGACATTCTTGCCTTATGCTCCTACACCGGTGAAAAAGACACATCACTCTCACATACAGTCCTTTTCGGCCCAACAAATACAAAAAGGACAAAGGTCTCCCCTTTTTTTGCAGGTAGGGGAAGGGGAAAAGGAAAGAAATCCGCAGCGTCTCCCGGATCGCAGGAGCAGAAGTCCACCCCTGCTTCTGCCAAATCTGCAGCATAACGCTGGGGCTCCCTTGCGGGAGTCCGCTCGGGTGGGAGCACGTCTGACACTTTTCAGCCAAATCTGGATTCAATCTGGCCTGGACCAATGGGTCTTACAAATAGTGTCCCATGGGTACAAACTAGAGTTTCAAGACGTCCCCCCATGCCGATTTTTCAAATCGACCTTGCCAGCTTCTCTTCCGGGAAGAGAAGCAGTAACAACGGCAATTCAAAAATTATGTCAGAATCAGGTCATTGTCCTGGTACCCATGGCACAGTAAGGAGAAGGTTTTTTCTATTCAAGCCTCTTCGTAGTTCCGAAGCCGGACAGCTCTGTCAGACCGATTTTAAACCTGAAAATCTGAATGTCTGCCTGAAAAGGTTCAAGTTCAAGATGGAATCCCTGAGCGTAGTGATTTCCAGTCTGGAAGAGGGGGACTACATGGTTTCAGTAGACATAAAAGATGCTTACTTGCATGTTCCCATTTATCCTCCTCACCAAGCTTATATGAGATTCGCAGTACAGGATTGCCATTACCAGTTTCAGACGTTGCCGTTCGGACTCTCCACGGCACCGAGGGTATTCACCAAGGTGATGGCGGAGATGATGGTCCTCCTTCATTAAAAAGGAGTCAATATAATTCCTTATCTGGACGATCTCCTGATAAAAGCAAGATCCAGGGAACAGTTGGTGCAGAATATTGCACTCTCCCTGTCAATACTCCAACAACACGGTTGGATCATAAATTTTCCAAAGTCGCAGTTGGAACCGACGACAAGATTGTCCTTTTTAGGGATGATTCTGGACACAGAAGTACGGAGAGTATTTCTTCCAGTGGAAAAGGCTCTGGAAATCCAGAATATGGTCAAACAAATATTGAAACCAACAAGCGTGTTGATCCATCAATGCATTCGGTTGTTGGGGGAAATGGTAGCGGCCTACGAGGCCATTCAGTTTGGCCGATTTCATGCCAGAGTATTCCAGTGGGACCTGTTGGACAAGTGGTCCGGATGCCACCTACACATACACCGGAAAATAATCATGTCCCCCAAAGCCAGGATTTCACTTCTGTGGTGGCTACACAGTTCTCACCTACTAGAGGGACGCAGGTTTGGGATTCACGACTGGGTCCTAATAACCACAGATGCAAGTCTCCGAGGCTGGAGAGCTGTCACACACGGGGAAAGCTTCCAAGGAAAAAAGTAAAGTCAGGAAGCCTGCCTTCACATAAACGTTCTGGAATTGAGAGCCATTTACAATGGCCTTCTACAAGCGGTACATCTTCTTCAAGATCCCGTGCAGATCCAGTCGGACAATGTAATAGCAGTCGCGTACATAAACCGCAAGGCGGAACGAAAAGCAGAGCAGCAATGGCAGAGGTGACAAAGATCCTCCTCTGGGCAGAAAGACTTGTTAGAGCTCTGTCAGCAATTTTCATTCCGGGAGTGGACAACTGGGAAGAAGACTTCCTCAGCAGACACGATCTCCATCCAGGAAAGTAGGGCCTCCACCAATAAGTCTTCGCAGAGGTGACGAGTCTTTGTGGAGTTCCTCAAGTATACATGATGGCATCTCGTCTAAACAAGAAGCTTTAGAGATATTGTTCCAGGTCGAGAGACCCTCAAGCAATGGCAGCGGATACACTGGTGACCCAGTGGGTGTTTCGGTCGGTATATGTTTTCCCTCCACTTCCACTGATTCCAAAAGTTCTCAAAATAATAATAAGAACAAGAGTTAGAGCAATCTTCATTGCCCCAGACTGGCCAAGGAGGGCTTGGTATCCAGATCTTCAGGAGTTGCTCATAGAAGATCCTCGGCCCCTTCCTCCTCGAGAGGACCTTGTGTGTATCAAGACTTACCGCAGATACGTTTGACGGCATGGCTGTTGAGCGTCGGATCCTAGCCCGAAAGGGTATTCCCAAGGAAGTCATCCCCACTCTTATTCAGGCCAGGAAAGGAGTAACGTCTAAATATTACCACCGTATTTGGAGTAAATATGTGTCTTGGTGTGAATCCAAGAAGGCTCCTACAGAAGAGTTTGAGTTGGGAGGTTTTCCCAATGTTCTGCAGGCTGGTGTGGATGCGGGCCTTAGATTGGGGTCAATCAAGATCCAGATTTTGGCCTTCTAAGTTTTCTTTCAAAAACAATTGGCCTCCTTTCCAGAAGTTCAGGCATTCGTGAAAGGGGTTCTGCACATCCAGCCTCAATTTGTGCCTCCAGTGGCACCATGGGACCTTAATGTGGTGTTGCAATTCCTTCAATCGGGTTGGTTTGAGCCTCTACAGGAAATAGAGTTAAGGTTTCTCACTTGGAAAGTGGTAATGCTTTTGTTGTTGTCATCCGCAAAGCGGGTGTCTGAATTGGGGGCCTTGTCCCACAAGAGCCCTTACCTGATCTTCCATGAAGATAGGGCAGAGTTGAGAACTCGTCAACATTTTCTTCCAAAGGTGGTTTCCTCTTTCCACATAAACCATCCTATTGTGGTGCCAGTTGCTACTGATACGTTCACTGAGGCAAAGTCTCTAGATGTGGTTAGAGCTTTGAAGATTTATGTCGCTAGAACAGCTCGAATACAGAAAACAGAGGTTTTGTTTGTCCTGTATGCTCCAAACAAGATTGGGTGTCCTGCTTCCAAGCAGACTATTGCGCGCTGGATCAGAGGTACGATTCAGCAAGCTCATTCTATGGCTGGATTGCCGTTACCGATGTCGGTGAAGGCCCATTCTACTAGGAAGGTGGGCTCCTCCTGGGCGGCTGCCCGGGGGGTCTCGGCATTACAACTTTGCAGAGCAGCTACTTGGTCAGGGTCAAACACATTTGCAAAATTCTACAAGTTTGACACCTTGGCCGATGAGGACCTAAAGTTTGGTCAATCGGTGCTGCAGGGTCATCCACACTCTCCCGCCCGTACTGGTGTTTTGGTAGAGACCCCGTGGTCTTGATGTCATCCCCAGCATCCTCTAGGACGTATGAGAAAATAGGATTTTGATAACCTACCGGTAAATCCTTTTCTCCTAGTCCGTAGAGGATGCTGGGCGCCTGTCCCAGTGCGTACTTTACCTGCAGGTTTGTTATTACAGTTACACAAGTTGTGTTATCTTGGTTTCAGCATGTTGCTGCAATTAGTTCATGCCTGTTGGCGTGTGTTATGTTGAATGCCATGTGTGCGGCATGGTTGAGCGTGTGAGTTGGTAGATATCTCACCACTAGTTAAGTAATTCCTTTCCTCGAAATGTCAGTCTCCCTGGGCACAGTTCCTACAACTGAGGTCTGGAGGAGGGGCATAGAGGGAGGAGCCAGTTCACACCCAAAGAAAAGTCTTTAGAGTGCCCATGTCTCCTGCGGATCTCGTCTATACCCCATGGTCTTGATGTCGTCCCCAGCATCCTCTACGGACTAGGAGAAAAGGATTTACCGGTAGGTTATCAAAATCCTATTTTTTAACACACCTCATCCAGTTGTTCATATGGGCCCTCATTCAGATGTGGTTGGAGGTGCTGTGTTCATTGCGAAGTACCAATTATCGGTACTTTGCGCATGTGCAGGACTCCTTCTCCACATGCGCAAATTGTGCCTGTGACGACGGACGCAGATCGGCATCAGACTTTCACTGGGGGTTGTCAGGTTTGGGTGTGAGTATATAATTGATGGTAGAGGGTGGCTTGTCGGATCTGGGGCCTGGTTGTTAATAATTATTTATTTACTTATCTATTTATTAACAGTTTCTTATATAGCACCGCAAACTCTGTTGTGCTTTACAGTTGGTTAATGTAAGAAAACTATTGGTCCCTGCTGAAATGCAGTCATTATGCATGACGTTGCCTGTCCCTGCTGTAGCCACTGCCGAAGAGCCTGGCAGCCCAGAAGGGAAGCCACCTGCCAGGCTCAGCTACCCGCAGCACCACTAATCCCTAAGGATGAGACACCCTGGCTGTGAGTCCCTGTATGTGTATACGAGGGAGTGCAGGTGAGGACAGGCTCAGCGGCAGTTAATATCAGGAAACACACAGACACTCCAAGAGCAGTGGCAAGAACCAGAGAGAGGTGACCTGGAGCGACTCTCACTTGTGTTTTGGTTGTATTCTTTTGCTGAGCACGCAGCTTTCCCTTTACTACCCCCTACCTGCCTGCCGGGGAGGGGTCACCATGATGAGCTGCTGCCCAAGTGTCACTCTGGGAATGGACAAGCCGGAGTGTGAGCTGTCCTGTGCTAAGAGTTACCAGCTCTTAAAATATATAATAATAATAATAACAACTGTTAATAATATATATAATTTTTTTTCAAGCCACCCCCTGCTTTAAAATGGGTGGGCCAAGGTGGGTGTGGGGGCCCCAAAGATACTGCTGTACCCGGGCTCCAATATTTCTGTTGCCAGGCCTTGAGTGTCCTCAGTGCATGGGTGCCGGTAGTGTCAGCAATGTGGGGGAGCCGGCAGTGTGGGAGTGTCGGCAGTGCAGGCGGCGGTGTTGGCAGAACAGGCAGCTGTGCTATTAGAGTGGTGGGGGCATTCATCTTGCCCCATTGTAGCCTATGTGGACATGCTGATTGGGTGAGAGCCGTGACAGACGTCTCTCTCAGCAAATCAGCTGTCTTCTATAGCCTATTATGGAGACTAGCAGCAGGATCCTGAGTTTTTAGCTCACTTGGGGATCTGGGGAAGGTGCCCCCGGATCCCCTATGTTCAGGTGGATTTGGCTTTCTGAGAACTGAACCAACTCATCTCTAGAATATATGACGAGAATATGAGAATAGGAGTTGGAATATGCCGACTGACAACGGATAGTAGACAAGTATAACAGTATTTGTGGAACCTGTTGTAATCACTAAATTTAAAGGAATGTGGTTTGCATTTTGCATATTAGATATAACAGCACTGGTGATGTCATTCCCTTTTTTGTGTACTTTGTCTTTGGTGAATTAAGAGAAATACCCCAGTGAGTTTGAGCAACACAATAAGAGTAATTAATCAAGTTTCCATAGAAACATTTAAGGAGCGCTAAAATTAAATGTATACAAAAAGTATTTTAATAATGCTTATGACAATAGAAAACAATTAGACCGATAATTTACAGGCTAAAATACAACCACAATACTGTTAATTGTAAAGGTGAAGGTGTATATAAATTCAGCTGAATTAGCTCATTTTGTATACAGTACTGCAGTCCGTTATTAATATGGTAAAGTGCTGGAATCGTCCAAAATATGTATGCACCAGAGAACCAATCCCAAAAGTTTTTAGGTAGATATAAATGTAGTTATTTCAGGCCCCTCATGTGTGAAGGCACTAGTCTCACACGAAGCTTGTGGTTGACTCCGCTGATTCCCGTCAGTGGCGTGCTGCAGCGTGAGCTTGCAAGCGGCTGAATGTACCCTTCCTTAATGTGTCAGGAGGGAAAGCCGCGAGTTCACAGTAATCAATCTGCAGACGGGGCATCTCAAGCATAGCTGTGGACAATTAGAATGTTACGTCCAGTCAGGTACCAGCCGGGGAGAGTTGGTTCAGCTTAACCAAGGTTTAGGGATGGTAAATGGAGTCTTCTTCAATGGACGAGCAGTTACCGCAGCCCTCAAACTGCTCGTCTATTGAAACTTGATTAATTATTCTTATTGTTTAAGGTATCCAGCTGCCATATAGGAGCTGCGATTTAATTGAATTAATTTATATTAGGTGCTTTTTAAATTCACATAACATTGTATTAGCGCCTGATTCAGTAGGGTTACTATACTCTTTGTTCTTTTGAGCAACACAAGCTGCTATTCTGCTCACAGTGTACTTAATCTATATATTGCCACTCTCTAAACATATATCTGTTCCCCCTCTGCCTCCCTGTAGCTCTATTTGTACCCCTTCTGCTTATATGTGCTTCTCTCTATCTGTGGACCCTCTGCCTCTTTGAGCCTACTTCTGTCTCTCCGTGCCTTCTCTGCCTTAATGTGCACACTTAAGCCTCTCTGTACTTTTTTTGCCTCTCTGAACCTCTATCTGTGCCCCTTCTTCCTCTTTGTGCTTCTATCTGTGCCCCCTTCTGCCTATTTTTCTTTGTACACTATGTAGAAAAAAGTGATTGGACACGGACAGCAAATAGATCAACAAGATTTTATTGATGTCAGTATTTAGTAGGTCCACCATGTGCAGATATTACTACAGATACCCTTCTTGGCAAACTGTCCACAAGTTCCTGGACAACAGCAGGCGGTATGTTTTTCCATTCCGCCTTAAGTACAGTGACCAACTGTGACACTGAAGAAGGTCGAGTCAGCCTAGAATGCACTTGTCACTCCAATTCATCCCAGAGTTTCTCAAACGGGTTAAGATCTGGACCCTGAGCTGACCAGTCCATCTGGGTTACTGAGTCCAGTGTCGCCCTGGAAACATGACATTGAGCAGCCTTCAATGATCACCTTTTTTAAACGTATTTAGCTCCTTCTGGTAAGCAATTTCGTTAGCAAATGATCTAATTAGTGCCCCTCTATGCATTTTATATCTTCACGCGAACAGAAGCACACCATTTCCCTTGCACGTGGGGAGGTTGGGGGTGTCCAGTCACTTTTTCTCTTCTGTCTACATAGTATATGTCCTCTAGCTTTGTTTTCTGCACTATCCTCTATTTCACCCCCTCTGTATTCTCTCCCAGTCACTTCTGGGCAACTGGTTAGATGCAACTTTATTCTGCTTCAGTATTGTTCATGGCCTGCTCAGTGCCCCCTCCTACAGTCTGCGTTGATCTGTTTATCACATTAAAGGCTGTGGTCTCCTACCACCAATCTCCTGCTACCAATGGTTATTAACCACCAAAATTCCCAATCTGCTGGAAGTACTTTGTTGGTATTTGATGGTTGCTAGCCATCGGATGCTAATGGCTGACAGATTGTATTTACAGTAGCTGTGGACACCCAAATGTGGTGCCCACAGCTCAGTTTATGTGTGCATATGCAAAGCTCCTATTGTTTCTGAGCAAGCACATATAGTAACAATTCGATAAACACCTTCTGAGGAAAACGTTATACTAATAGAATGGAGAAATGTGTTAAGGAACTGTGATCCTGATTCTGGACCTTATATCCTATTTGGTTACAGATCCGCTGCTCCCCACCAGACAAATGCTCTACTTCTGCACCATGGACTCTGCATTACGCTACTGCCTTATTGGGCTATAACCACTGTTCTCCACGGGATACTGCTCTCCATTCTATCACGGACTTTGCATCATGCCCGGACCAGGTAGTTCATATTCAAAAACTTGTTATTATATCAACCGGAGAATAAGCTATATGTGACCTGGTATTGTGATCATATAAGTACTGACCGCTCAAAACAGACACAGATCAGAGAATTGTGGAGGTATACTGCACCCCCATATAAAAACTATGGAATTTGATCATTAGCAGCATACGATTAAATAGAGGTGGAGCACGGCTCTGTCCTGCAGTTTTGTTGGTGGTAAAGAGCTATTTAGCGGCTGAGACATTCTAACAGAACAAATTAGGATATACTTATGCTGATGTACAAATTGTACAAATTGGGCCAGCATTAAGGGTGCTTTTTTCTGATGTATATGTAATGTTACATTTTAAATTGTTATTATATTGTGTAATAAAATGTCTAATTGTTAGGTGTGCTCTTTATATATTTATTTGCATATAGTAACCATTGATTGTTATACCATCAAATAATTTTGATGTGATAGCTAGTAAACATCACATCACTTGATGTCAGAAGCCTGGCAACTATTTGATGCTGGGTTTCCGATGTCTATCCTTACTGGTCAGTTAGTATACTTCTGGCCTCTCACAAATACAGGTGACTCATCCCTCCCCCTCTGTGCCACCCAGGCCAGTCACATAATCAGTGCCTGCCATTGATCCATACTTGCCGGCACCTGGCAACTAACTTTCCTCTCATCCAATGATACCTATTGGCCCCAAACTACAGCTCTGCCCACACACCCACTATATTTCCTCCTTGAGGAGTACTGTATTTTGCAATCATGCGCACAAGCCATCGATAGCATTACCTGCTGCACCCCTTCTGTCTGCCCGGTGGAGTCTTGCTAGAATTGCATTAAAATAACATTGTTTTCAATGGATACAGTGCCTTAGCCAGCTACCTGTTTCACATTGTGGATAATCCAGTACTGTATATCTACATTTTTAAACGAATTCACTGTTTTAAACTTTGTGAAATCAGGACTTAGATAAAGGTAATTGTATTAATTTATTTAAATATAAAATCTGACCAAATTTGTTAAATTTGTAATTTGTGATCCAAAATTTGCTGACATGCTGAAAATAATTACTGGGGTTTCCTGTAAAACCTCTGGTACAGTATGTAAATTTTAAACATGTTACCTTGTTTCAATTCTATTGTTAAAATGTAACAAATTGTCTGACTCATTTGGGTAGGAGTGCTATTCTATTGGGAATCTTTTACCAT
This sequence comes from Pseudophryne corroboree, assembly GCF_028390025.1. Lineage (NCBI taxonomy): Eukaryota > Metazoa > Chordata > Amphibia > Anura > Myobatrachidae > Pseudophryne > Pseudophryne corroboree. The sequence continues at coordinate 708,243,187 of NC_086445.1, forward strand.
TAGGCAAGGGGAAAATGTCAATGGGTATCTATTGCCCCTGGGGGACCTGTTAACACTCTGGGGTGGGAAGTACAATTATAATGAGGGGGTTGGGAGATGGGGGGTGCAAAGCATCTCCCAGGAACTTTCTTTTTCAAAAAATCTTTAAATACATTTTTAAAAATTCTGTACATTCTAAATTTTATTTAGAAAAAAAAAAATTCCGAAGGGGGTAAAATTAGCCAGTTGAGTGGTTCTTATTACCTCAGGCTCTAACATCATTACTTCTCAGTACATAACATGTTTTAATGAAGTGATTTAAAAATGTTTGAAATTACTTGTACAGGTACCATCTTTATGTAGTTTGTCATGTATTTTTTTAAATTTTGTGGCTAATGATGCGGAAGTACTACAGCAGTTTGCATAGCATAACTTGCATGAAATTGCTTTGTGCAGTCATATGCGCCATTTCAGACCTGCATGTATCTGGCACTTGTACATATGAATGTAAGGCAGAAGGGGGAGGGAAGAGGTGGTCTGACATATTCTAAGTTTAGTATGGGAGCGTTCACGCAAATGTGGCACATACAAACAACAAATATGCCTGCTGGGAGGTATATCTTTTTTTAACATATTTGGGCATATGTAAAAGGATTCAAGTTTGACTGAGGTGCAGGATGCCGGATGATCTCGAACATTTTTTTAAAGCGCCAATCATTTACAAGGCATGGTTTTGCCTTGTAAATTATTGACTGACTGGCGCCATAACTAAACATCATAGATTGGTCGGCATTATGCACCTCCGGCAAGTATGGACCATATTACATATGCTATATTATTCTGATGATGATGATGATGATGATGATGATGACATTGAATATCTCCTGTGATTGGCTAATTGCAAAATCACCTCCAAACCCAATAACTCTGCTCTCATTCCCTGCAGCTATATTACCTGATTCACTGTACACTTGCGTGTAGAAGTTTTTGCAGAAACACAGCAGTTCTTTTGAGGGACAATATGTAAATTTAATTGCTTTTGTTTACATCAATTAATGAATCTGCGTTTCAATATCCTAGCAAATGTCCACAAATGTTTATGTACAGGAAATTACATTTAAATTATGTTTGCCTAGATTTCTGAAATTGTGTATGCTTAGTCTACAGCTATTCACACTTTCAAATATAATACTTATAAACACATTACATAATTTATTTAATTTTTGCTCACCCCTTCACACACACAGCCCACACAGAATTTTGTTGATTTGGTGATTACTGTTTAATCAACATGCCGGGATATCTGCCAGTGAGTTTTATTTATGTTATAATTTGCTTCTGATTATAATTTTTTCAAATGTAGTTTTGCAATTATATACTTTTTCCCTAGTTTAATGTGTTTAGCTAACTATGTGCAAAGGATTGTGTCATTATATTTGTGCAGAAAGTCAGGCATTATTATTACTCTTTTTAATTAAAATATATACTTTTTATGGCATGTACGACCTTCTACGGTAGATGACATGACCTATTATTTTGGCTGATGACATCATCAACTCTGCCACCAGCAGCTACAACAACTTCTCTGGACCAGGGAGCATTTAGAACCTTCAACACCACAGTGGCCATTGTTGCAAGAATATTGAAGGCTGTTTTCAGTTGAGTACTGAACAAGGGGGGTCATTCAGACCCAATTGTTTGCTGCATTTTTTTTTGCAGCCGTGCGATTGGGTCTGAACAGCGCATGTGTGCGGGCCGCAATGCGCAGGCGCATTGCTGTCCGGCGACGGTTTCTACGACAAAAGCGATCGCAGGGGCGATCACAAGAAGATTGACAGGCTACAGGCATTCCTGGGCGGCAACTCACCATTTCCTGGGAGTGTCAGAAAAAACAGCAGGCGTGTCCACCCATTCCGAAGGAGGGTTCCTGACGTCACCAGCGGCCCAGATTGTCGCAGCGGCTGAGTAAGTCCTGGGCTGTGCAGAAACTGCACAAACTTTAGTTTGTGCAGCTCTCTGCACAGCCGTTCACACCCCTCTGATGCACTTACCACCTCCCCTGTAGGCGGCATATACCTGGTTGCAGCAGTGCAAAAAAACTCCTGCTTGCGGCCAGGTCTGAATTAGGCCCAGGTACAGGCGTTTTCTATTGAGCATGAGTCATTTTATTCATTTGCCACTGGATACAGAAGCTTCCTACATACTGTTGTGGCAGTGGATATGGTATGTGACCAGAGGTGCCAAGAAGTGGTGAGTGTGGTCTGCCAAAATGCTCTCACATTCTGAATGTGAATTTGAATCTACATTAGAATGTAATCCCTTTAGAATGTAAGCTCTCACGAGTAGGGCCCTCTTCCCTCATGTGATCAGGGCCGTTTCTAGACAATTTGGCTCCCAGTGCGAGATTTCAAAATGCGCGCCCCCCCCCCCCCCCCCATTGCTATAAAAAAAAAATTGCGTGCCCCCCCCCATATAGCCAGAAAAAGCTCCCGACAAGGCTGTGTGGCCTGATTAAAATGAGCGTGGTCTCATTACAGTGGGCGTGGCCTCGTCTGATATCACACCCACCACAGGGGGAAAAAATAAAAATAAAAAAGTCCCCTTTTTACACATTACACCAGGCAAGTGTCCCCATATTACACAGCGCGGCAGGCAGGTGTCCCCATTTACAAAGTGCGGCAGGCAGGTGTCCCCATTTTACAAAGTGCGGCAGGCAGGTGTCCCCATTTTACACAGTACGGTAGGCAGGTGTCCCCATTTAACAAAGTGCGGCAGGCAGATATCCCCATTTTACACAGTACGCAGGCAGGTGTCCCCATTTTACACAGTACGCAGGCAGATATCCCCATTTTACACAGTACGCAGGCAGGTGTCCCCATTTTACACAGTACGCAGGCAGGTGTCCCCATTTTACACAGTACGCAGGCACGTGCCCCCATTTTACACAGTACGCAGGCAGGTGTCCCCATTTTACACAGTGCGGCAGGTATCCCCATTTTACACAGTGCGGCAGGTATCCCCATTTTACACAGTGCGGCAGGTATCCCCATTTTACACAGTGCGGCAGGTGTCCCCATTTTACACAGTGCGGCAGGTGTCCCCATTTTATACAGTGCGGCAGGTATCCCCATTTTACACAGTGCGGCAGGTGTCCCCATTTTACACAGTGCGGCAGGTGTCCCCATTTTACACAGTGCGGCAGGTGCCCCCATTTTACACAGTGCGGCAGGTGTCCCCATTTTACACAGTGCGGCAGTTATCCCCATTTTACACAGTGCGGCAGGTGTCAAGTGGGAGGAGAGAGAGAGAGAGAGAGAATACTTACAACTTGCCGCTCTTCGGGTCCCGCGCGCCGGCCGCCTCCTCCGTCGATGGTTATCTCCAGTCCTCTCCTCCCTCTCTCTTCCCCCGAGCGCTCCTGCTCAAGGGACGGGGCTTCGCGGAATGACGCGTTTGCGTCGTGACGTCACGACGCAAACGCGTCATTCCGCGAAGCCCCGCCCCCCGAGCAGGAGCGCTCGGGGGGAGAGAGAGGGAGGAGAGGAGTAGTCACAAAGTGCCGCGGCGGGCGCCCCGTGCGGTTGCACGGCTCGCCCGCCGCTAGAAACGGCACTGCATGTGATTATCCTTTTATTACTTTAATAATCAATTGCCCAAATGCTGCAGTTTTCAGCCACCTTGATACTTATCTCAGTGTCGTCTACTGATGTAGTTATGCTTAGCTACCCTGTACTTGTCCGATATTGGGGGTAATTCCAAGTTGATCGCAGCAGGATTTTTGATAGCAATTGGGCAAAACCATGTGCACTGCAGGGGAGGCAGATATAACATGTGCAGAAAGAGTTAGATTTGGGTGGGTTATTTTATTTCTGTGCAGGGTAAATACTGGCTGCTTTATTTCTACACTGCAAATTAGATTGCAGATTGAACACACCCCATCCAAATCTAACTCTCTCTGCACATGTTATATCTGCCTCTCCTGCAGTGCACAGGGTTTTGCCCGATTGCTAACAAAAATCCTGCTGCGATCAACTTGGAATTACCCCCCATTGTCTTCAACTCTAAGTCACTGTTTTCCTGTTTTGATTATGTGCACATGTACTCTGTAATTGGGCGCTGCAGAACCCTTGTGGCACCATATAAAGAAAGGATAATAATAATAATAATAAGAAGAAGAATACATAAGAATATTTTTGGCTAGTACTGTAGTACCTGTAGAACAAATTATTTGCTTTCCGAGAAAAATTACCAGATATCTCAAACTTATAAGATAATTGAGAATCAGTTACCCATCGGTTCTTGATCTCAGTTATAGTGAAGTAGAAGATGAGAGTCATTGCGTTGACCTGCTTCATGATTTCCTCCCACATACAGTATGGAGTTTGGCCCCTATCAAAGCTTCCCAGCACTGTGATGCAACTGTACTAGATCCACTTCAACATTTTGAAACATAATGCTAAATCTAATAGGGTGCGATTTCGGAAAACATGCAATTTTTACAGCAAATTCACACATTTTCTGGAAATCGCATACAGTATACCAAAAATCGCAGGTGAAAAATCACATCCAGATGTTTTCCCATTGAAAACAATGAAAATTGCAAATGTAATAGGATGCGATTTTTTCACTTACACAAAAAACCTTACCAAAAATCGCCAGAATAATAGACCAGGTTTAGACTGGCAATTTTTGGTGAAGCATGCACAGATCAGTGTGATCCATGCATGCTTCTGTATGGAAAAGAAAAAAAGTGTTAAAATATATTTAAAAAAAAATGACGTGCAGGTCCCCCCAAAAGCATAACCAGCCCCGGGCTCTTTCAGCCGGTTCTGCTTGCAAAAATATGGGGAAAAATTTGATTGAGGGTTCCCCGTATTTAAACAACCAGCACTGGACTCTTGGACTGGTCCTGGTTCCAAAAATACGGGGGACAAAAGAAGTAGGGGTCCCCCGTATTTTTTAAACCAGCACTGGGCTCCACTAGCAACGGAGGTGATGGGGAGTGACCTCAATTAACCTCGCGGTTAGCTGCAGACCGCAAAGTTCCAACCATAGAGTATAATGGAGGATTGCGATCCTCCCTTATAGCTGGTGCACTCCACCTGACATAGCGCTCCCTGATTGGCTGCCGGGTCCTCTAGTGACAGGAGTCACAGGGGTCCCGGCATTCGGGGAAAGGGGTTCCATGTGTAAACATGGAACCTCTTTAGTTCGTTGGATCGGGGTTTTTTTTTACCCTGTTGATGCTACATGGAAAGAAGAGGACCGATTTTCACTGGATTGTTTGTAAATATATATATATATTTATATTTATTTACAGGTACACGATTGGATTCTACTGGAGAAGGGGGCGTGAATGGCGGCGTGGGATGTAGGTAAGTATGTATGAGTGTGTAAGTGTGCATGTATGTGTATTAAAGTTGTACTTTCAATTCAAGGTGTGTGTCTTGTGTTTTTATTTGGGTATTTCTTTTGTTGTGGAACTCGAAGGTACCAGCCAGCACATTATGTCCCTGCATGCTGGTACTTGTGGTTCTCCAAGTGCCAGCATGCGGGGAGGCTTGCTGGGACTTGTAGTTCCACAGCAAAAGACAATATTCTTTTTAACACTTTCAAGGCTATCAGCCCCCCATCCACCACCCAAGGATGGGGGGACAGCCCCGGGCTTCATCCCTGGCCCTTTGGTGCCTGGAGGGGACCCCTTGATTTAAGGGGTACCCACTCCCCCAGGGAACCCCGGCAGGGGATGGCTAGTTTGGGGTTTTGTAATGCTTTGGCCGCAGGGACCTATAGAAAAGTGTCCCCCGGCTTCAGCATCAACTCCCTGGCTAGTGGAGCCCGGTGCTGGTTTAAAAAATATGGGGGACCCCTACCTTTGTCCCCCATATTTTTGGAACCAGGACCGGTCCAAGAGTCCGGTGCTGGTTGCTTAAATACAGGGAACCACAGTCACATTTTTCCCTGTATTTTTGCAACCAGGACCGGCTCAAAGAGCCCGAGGCTGGTTATGCTTTTGGGGGGGGGACCTGCACATCATTTTTTTTTTTTTTAACACTTTCTTTACTGTTCCATACAGAAGCATGCACGGATCTCACTGATCTGTGCATGCTTATGACTACATAATAAAATCATGACCAAAAATCTGCATGTTTTTATTACTAAAAGTTGCATGTTTCCTTTACTAAAAACCGTAAATAATCACATGCGAATTCTGTTTTAACCGTAAAATTCGCACCCTATTACATTTGCGATTTTTTGTAAAAAATCGCAAGTTAATAACATGCGATATGGTTCGAAAAAAGCCTAAAAAATAGCACATCTAGCCTATTGTCTTAAAATTTCTATTTTTTTTTTACTTTTTGTACAATGAGGAGGAAATATATCAAGCATTCTAAAGAGTGGGGAAGTGGACAAGTGAAGACGTTGGCCATAGCTATCAATAAGCTTCATCCTATAATTGTATAGATTAATATGACCTCAAAGCTGATTGGTTGCTATGGGTATCTTCTCCACTTAGCCACACTTTAGAATGCTTAATACATAACCCTCTAAGATATTTTTGTCCACTCTCTGGAGTCTAGAGATCTCCTTTCTTAAGCTCCTCCTACTTCTGCTGAATGTCTTATCCACCACAAAATCCCCAAATAAATAGATTTTTCCTGTTGTTTCAATGGCAACTGCAAAATTGCTGCCAACTGGTTGCAAACTTCCCCTTTGCAAGCAACTATTAACCACGTAACTGACTATTTTTTTTAATTTATTTGTAAAAAAAAATCATTTTCTTCAAACATCGGATCATTGGATGGCACCATCGGAGACATTGTGATCATCAAAAACATTGCGACCATTGCGACTTTCATTTTAATAGCCCAGACAGCCACCAGGTACACATGGGGATGGGCTTCAGTGGCTGCTATTGTCTGCAGCCGTCGGGTTCGGGGTCCTGCCATGCTGACCGATCAGCAGTGATCTGCCGATCATGCAAGGCATACACTGGGGGAGGGTGTGGGGAGGCAGAGGGACTGGAGAGCTGCAGCTGCGGGAATTTTCCCTTCTCTGCAGCTGCAAACACTGTATACTGTATCTGACTGGTCGCATCCTGTGCAACCAGGTTAGCTAAAGCACTTGCTGGTGTGATCACATCTGATGTGACCATGCCATGCAAGTGGTTAATCAAGCGTGGCATACTTAAGTAAATGAATACGTCACATGCATTCTCCACAATTCATCCAAAACCATTCTCTGGGGACCTTGGCCCACATACTTTAACAGTCATATGATTTTCATCATTTGATCATGCACATCTGAAGGACAGTTTTCTGTCTCCTCTTTCCATCTACCTTTTTTCATTTATTCTCCCTCCTTGCAGATTACACCACCTATGTTTTTTTCTTTCTTTTCACTTCTTTTCTCTACTCTACTTTTCTAACTTAAATAAAAACTTTATTGGCATACTGTTTATTGTTTTCATCTGAATACCCTCTAATGGGGGGTACACACAGAGCAATATTAGCCTATTTTCAAAGCGATCTGTCTAGATCACTTAGAAATTTAGCACTGTTCGCTCCGTGTGTATACCCCATAGCCATAGCTATGTGCGGCACCACGCATCGCTATCGCCGGCTCAGAACTTGACGGCATGCAGTCAAAATCTGTCTAGATCGCAAGGCTCTCATTGAGCCTTGCGGTATAGTTAGGATCGGGCTAGCACACATCACAGCATGTGTACAGACACCCGCTGCGATGTGTGCTCAGCCCTCATCGGGCTCAGCACATATCGCGCTGAGCCTGAATCGGCACGTGTGTATTCCCCATTAGATTGGATGTTTAGTCCAGCTTTAATGTTGTCCATTAGTACTGCTTGTCAGCTGCCTTTCATTTCACAAATAAAGGGATCTATTCATGAAGAAGTGAAAAGTATGGAGAGATGCCCCAGTGGAGAAGTTGCCCATGGAAACCAATCAGTATTGAGGTAACATTTATAAAGTGCATTCTATAACATGATACGTAGCATTTGATTGGTTGTCATGGACAACTTCTCCACTGGCTCATTTCCCCACACTTTTCAATTTTCACTGTTTCATGCTTAAAAAAAAACAAAAAATAAAAGCTTTATTCAGTTGTATGCATAAAAACAGCTACATTAGTTTTACCCACCAACAGTTTATGATTGCAAAGGGAAACTATGACTTTGCAGCTTGGTACTGTACAGTGTTGCAAGTAGAAATATTTTCTTAGTAGTACTGAGTGCTGAAAAATGGGCATGGACATGTGTTGTGATGGGGCGTGGCCACATGCCACAAGCGGGAGTGGCTACTTGACACTAGTGGCGTGGCGACACTTAGTACAAAGCCCCTTTTCTTTGCACTCTAGAGGCAAGGCAAGAAATATATAGTACTACCTCCAGTATAATAGAAATACAGTATATATAGTAATGCCCCCAGTATAATAAATATATATAGTAATGCCCCCAATGTAATAACAACATATAATAATGCCTCCATTATAACATGAGTTTATAGTGTAGTAGTGCCCCTGGTATAATAGAAATATATAGTAGTGTCCACATTACAATAGAAATATGTAGTAATACCCCCATAATAATAGACATATATATAGTAGTGTCCACATTATATTACAAATGAATGCTCCCAGCAAGAGATGCTGTGGGAAAGTGCAATTATTTATTTATTTATTTTTTTAACAGTTTCTTATATAGCGCAGCAAATTCCGTTGCGCTTTACAATTTGAAATAACAATAACAATAACAAACTGGGTGATAACAGTCATAGAGGTAGGAAGGCCCTGCTCGCAAGCTTACAATCTATAGATCAGGCTCCTCTCTACACACCAGCCACAGCCGCCAGAGGAGGAAGTGTGATGTGGCGTCATGACATCACCGTTGTGCTCCCAGTAACCCTGACAAACTGGGAGGCGCTGTCATGCTGCTAAGCACCATGGTCTTGTTACTTTGTGGCGCATTATACTTCTGGTAATGACGTTCACGGGTGCAAAGTGTGTGGCAGGTGGTACTGACTGAGTACCCGCTGCAATATTCTTAAGGGTACTCTGTACCCGAGCGTATCCGCATACTTGCACCACTGGTACTGTATGACATTGCCATAGAGAAGCAATCAGGCCAAGTACTGTAAATAGAATTGGAAAGCTAAGAATACGTCAGGAATTGCCAAGCAAGCAGTTGGCTCGGATAATAGATAAACTGCTGGAGAAGATTAGAAAGCACAAGTCAACTATTAAGGGCGGGATGTACTAAGCTCTCCCACCACGCTAATTGCCTTCTCACCGCTCCCTTGACATCTCCACAGTAGAGAGGAGAGACATGGGGGAGACAGAAGCGGCACTCCAGAAGAAATGGTGGTGTATTTTTCATGCATTGAACATAAATTTGACTTCTTCACTAAGTCTCTGAAGTGCTGCTTCTGTCTCCCCCAGCAACATATACATCATTGTATGCACCTCACACTGAGGGCACCGGACCATCTATTTTGTTGAGTGTAGTGCCAGTCTGAATATTTTTGGATACATATACAGTTGTCGAAGTGGAAATTTTGAAGTGAGGGTATGGAAAAGTGAAGGTTGCAATTATGCGCGCGCCGCTCTGGAAAAGAGGGTGTGGACACTCAAAAGGGGGCGTGTCCTTCAGTGTAGTTTACCACACTATATACCCCCTATACACATTATGCACTCCAATAGTAGAACCCCTTATACTATCTAGTACAGGTGCCCCTTTCACATAATACCACATGGTATGAGCCGAAATTCACATTATAGCACACAGAATGAGTCAAAATTCACATTATAGCACAAAGAATCAGCTGAAATTCACATTATAGCACACAGAGCCAAAATTCACATTATAGCACATAGAATGAGCAGAAATTCACATTATAGCACACGGAATGAGCCAAAATTCACATTATAGCACAAAGAATCAGCTGAAATTCACAATATGGAATGAGACAAAATTCAGGGAGAGTGACAGCAGAGACATAGGGACAGGGAGAGTGACAGAGGGACAGGGAAAGTGACAGCAGGGACATAGGGACAGGGAGAGCGACCGAGGGACAGGGAAAGTGACAGCAGGGACATAGGGACAGGGAGAGTGACAGAGAGACAGAGAGAGGGACAGCAAGGGCATAATGTAGGGACTAGAGAGTGAGAAAGGCAACAGGGTAAGATTACCTATTTAGCAGCGGCAGTGCTGAGGATGCTGTAGAATGTGGTGTGGTGGATAAGGAGGCTGTGGTCGCAATGGTGCGGAGGTGCAGAGAAGGACTGAGGGCAGTGGCAGGGCGGCTGCGGTGTAGCAGAGGAGGAGGCAGAGGGTGGCAGTGCAAGGAGGAGGAGGCTGTGGTCGGCGGCACTCCTATGACCGCGGCGCTACTATTTGCCCATAGCAACAAAATCAGATTCTAGCTATAATCTTATAGAAGCAGCTAGATAAATATTAGCAGCAGTGATAGCAAAACCAGCCGCACCTGAATGACCCCCCGTGAGCTCTGAATAAGGGTAAATATTAGAGATGTGCGGCGGGCACTTTTCGGGTTTTGTGTTTTGATTTTGGATCTGGATGATTTTTGAAAAAAACATATAATTACATGCAATCGTTAGTTAATTGGGGTCACTCTTGTGGGTGACACCAATTAACTCGCGGTTAACCGCAGACAGCAAAGTTCCCATCATTGGTTACAATGGAGCGCCGCTACGCTACATTGTAACCAGTGCGCTCCTCTGATTGATAGTGCAGGAGCGCACAGCCAATCAGGAGAGTGCCATGACATGGCGCTCCCTGATTGGCTGGCGGGACCTTCACTGACAGCAGTCACGGGGGATTCCACTAGTCGGGAAAAGGGGTTCCATGTGCAAACATGGGACCCCTTTCAGTTCGTGGTTCGGGTTTTTCGTTTTATTATTTTAACAAGTACGTGGATTACAAGGAGAAAGAAGAGGACCGATCTACACTAGATTGTAAGTATATATTTTATTTTCAGGTTCCCCGTGGATTCTACTGGAGAAGAGGACCGAGGGGCTCCGTGTCAACATAGGTAAGTATGTGTGTGTGTAAGTGTGCATGTATGTAAATTAAAGTTGTACTTTCACAGTGTATGTGTTGTGTTTTTTGGGGGGTATTTTTTTGTAGTAGAACTACAGGTACCAGCGGGCCCATTATTTCCCGCATGCTGGTACTTGTGGTTCTCCAAGTACCAGCTTGAGGGAGGCTTGCTGGGACTTGTAGTTCTTTTACAAAAATCAATATTCTTTCTTTTTCCACAAAGGCTATCAGCCTCCCATCCACCGCCCACGGATGGGGGGACAGCCTTGGGCTTCACCCCTGGTCCTTGGGTGGCTGGAGGGGGGGACCCCTTGATTTCTTTTGCAGCACCAGCTACACCCATATCCTCCTCATCCTGGTGTACTTCTACAGTGACATCCTCAATCTCAATATCAGCAACTGGACTGGCGGTGCTCCTCCCAGCACTTGCTGGGCGCGTGCAAATGGTGGTAGGAGCCTCCTCTTCCCATACAAAGTTGTGAAGGTCAGGCCTAGACATCGCAACCGCAGACAGTGCCAGAACCCCTGTATTTTCACAACACCCCTGTAATTTTACAGAATATAAGACAGGGCCAGTGTACATTGATTTTCACTGCACCCTACAATTATTGCAGCATATAAGACAGGGCCAATGTTCATTGATTTTCACTGCACCCTAGTATTATTACAGCATACAAGACGGGGCCAGTGTACATTGATTTTCACTGCACCCTAGAATTATTACTGCATACAAGACAGGGCCAGTGTACATTGATTTTCACTGCACCCTAGAATTATTACAGCATACAAGACAAGGCCAATGTTCATTGATTTTCACTACACCCTAGAATTTTTACAACATACAGTGCTAGTGTAATGTTATTTGAATAGCAACAC